>NC_050070.1:155091203-155424705 GCF_009764565.3 Dermochelys coriacea
TTCACCATACTGACTAAAAAGTCATAAAAGCAGTTTCCTTGGGCATTCCAGTTCTTATATCACCACCAAAAACACTGGAGACGAGTGGTTCTTTACCACCAGTCTCATCAAATGAAAGGTTCTTCTGATCCCAAAGTACCAGCCAAACACCCCTGGCTAGCTACCTTGTGGGCAGTACCCCAGAAGCAAACATTTGAAATCCAAATACAGAGCTAATACTTATAACTTCAAATTCAAAAAATGATACATGCATACAGATAGCATAATCATAACCAGCAAATCATAACCTTTTCATAGACACCTAACTTGACAACCGTTGTATAAGATTTGCTACAAATATATAACGGTGGTTGCAACAATGATCTGTATAGTTATATTTTTAATCACATAATGTCACAACAGCATTTAAGGCAAGTGGAAAAGGCAGTATGGTAGGAATGGTGTCCTTAGCCTCTGTTTGCCAGAAGCGGGGAATGGGCAACAGGGGATGGATCACTTGATGATTACCTGTTCTGTTAACTCTCTCTGGGGCACCTGGTGTTGGCTACTGTTGGAAGAAAGGATACTGGCTAGATGGACCTTTGGTTTGACCCAATATGGCCATTCTTATGGCTTAGTGGGCTCAGCATGGGACTGGAGGAAGATGGGCATTTCTGAAATATCAGCCTTGCCACTGCCTTGTTATTGTATGTCCTTGGACAAGTCATTTCAGTTACCCACCTAATGGTCACGGGAACTGTCTCGCAGAGGAGTTATATGCACTTCTGAAGCACCCATCACATCTGAGCACTCTGCCTAGAGCACAGAATGCCCCCTACATGAGAAGTGCTCTCTCCTCCTGCACAGCTTCTCAACAGAAGGGTCAGACTTCAAGTGGAGTTAAGGGACCCAACCCATATCTTAAGGAAATGCCTTTGAAAAGAGATGGGTGGTGCCACCTGCCTTAGAGATGGCAAGGTCTGGACCCAGCCTACTTTCCAACAGCAGCTCGTTCCACTTTGCAGGTCCTCTCCCAAACAGCTCTGCCCCTCACCCTTCTCCAGTGTTGCACTGGAAGGAGTAAATGATCATCAAGTCAGAGTTTAGGGCTGGAAGAGACCTCAACAGGCCATCTAAGCCAGTCAGCCCACAGTGCTGAGGCAGGACCAAGTAAACCTAGACCATCCCTGATAGGTGTTTGTCTAACCTGTTCTTAAAAACCTCCAATGACGAGAATTCCACAACTTTCCTTGGAAGCCTATTCCAGACCTTAACTACCCTTTATACTTCAAACGTTTTTCCTAGTATCTAATCTAAATTTCCCTTTAGATTAAGCCCATTACTTCTTGTCCTACTTTCAGTGGACATGGAGAACAACTGATCACTGTCCTCTTTATAAACAGCCCTTAACATATTTTAAGACTTATCAGGTTCCCCCCGCACCAGTTTTTTCTCAAGACTAAAGATGTCCAGATGTCTTAGCCTTTCCTCATAAGTCAGGTTTTCTAAAACTTATCATATTTGTTGCTCTCCAGTTTTCCTTAAAAAAGTGTCAGTGCCTGATGTTGGATCTTTGTCTTTAAAAACTTCATTGTAAATCATTCTGTGTGGACTGCCCAATCTGGATCAGCCTCCAGCGCCACAGGGAGGGGAAGCTTTTTTTCTTCCACTCGCATCAATTTCATCCGAATTAGACTGTAAGCTCTTTGAGGCTGGAACCGTCTTCACTGTATGTATGCACAGTGCCTAATACAATGGGGCTTAACCCCTGACTGGGGCTTCTAGGAATCATTGCTATGCAAATACTAATGCTTAAAACACTTCTTTTTTTTTTTAAAGTATTCTCAGTTTCAAAAAGCACAGGATTTTTAAGCTGCAAAGGAGCCAGTGGAGCCATCTACCATCTCTTTATCAAGTGTACCAACTGTGAAATGGGGAACTCTGACCCTCAACATGTCATTCTATAAGTCAGGGTGACCTCTTCCATATTTAAGTTACCATGGCCTAATTCCACTTGGGTAAAACACTCTGACAGCCCAGTTTTTCACTGCAGTGTCTCTGGGCTATGGCATTCTTCATTTCCCATCTTAAACTGTTGCCAAGTGGAACTGTGAGCTGCTATATAAGATATGGTTTCCTACCAGTGGTAGCTGCATTTCAAAGATTGGTGGAATACATACCTAGAAAGCTAATTTGTAACATTTGTAAAGCATCTTTGGAGGAAAGGAACTGTGTAAGTATCAGTCTCTATTATTACCAGGCAGGTGGTCATTGGAAAACCTGTTGTAATATCACTGACACTATTTAACTCTAATGTTCCCAATCAGAGTAGAAAAGGGGTTTATAGAAATGAAAAGAATAAACCTGTTGTTTAAACAATTGCTCTCTGTAGCTGGTTTCACTGAAGACATGAAAAGCTGGAAGATCCTATACTCCTAAGGGCTTGTCTACTTGGGAAAGTTATACCACTATAAAGGTAGGCTGTGAATATAAACTACTATAGTTATCCTGGTATAACCCTCTATGTGGTCACTCTTGTCCCAGTATAAAAGAATATGGGTTTTTTTTTCTGTTTTGTCACTTTGGAAGAGGATTAAGCCAAAAGAGCCACTCTTATTCTGGAATAAGAGCATCTACTGGTATAAGTAGAGTGGTTTAACTAGACCAGTGTAACTGATAAATTTTCCAGTATAGACACATCCTAATAGAATATATAGGTTTGAACCCTGATTAGTCACTGGCCTGCGGCTAATTCAAGTTCCTTTTTTCACTCTCGAGGATCTCTATGACCCCCAGCTACATCCTTTCATCTTCTTCTGGTTCCCACTGTTTGTTACTCAATGCCTGGATTGTACCCCCTGTCAGTATATAGGGGGAACAGAGTTGGGGCTGGAAGTGTCCAATTTACCCCTTGCCCTCAGCTTTAGCTGACACTGGCCTTGTAAGCAGCTGCCTGCAAAGCAAACAGTTGGGTTGGAGGAGGTGGGATTTGTCAAGCCAACCTAATAGCCTAAAAGCAATGGCCCAAGGGAAGAATCAGGCAGTTTTAAACTTATCACTTCCTTACTATACTTGGCTCCCCTTTCAACAGAATGTTTTGTGGCTCCCTGGCCACTTTCCCTTCTCACTTGCTATTATAAGAACGAAAGGGAGAGCCGTAAACACTCCTAGTTGAGTTATTGCAGCAGAAAATGAAAACTGAAAAGAGTAGTAGTGCAAGTGCCCTTCCTCAACCTGCCCACACTGCTCCACCTACCCCTTTTCCTTGGAATGGAAGGAAATAGGCTGCAATCCATTCATTGGAGATTTGCCAGATACTTTAAACAGAGACTCATAGGACTGGAAGGGACCTCAAGAGGCCTTGTAGTCCAATTCCCTGCACTCAAGGCAGGATTAAGTATTATCTAGACCATCTCTGACATGTGTTTTTCTAACCTACTCTTAAAACTCTCCAACGATGGAGATTCCACAGCCTCCCTAGGAAATTTATTCAAGTGCTTAACCACCCTGATAGTTAGGAAGTTTTACCTAATGTCCAACCTAAACTGTCCTTGCTGCAATTTAAGCCCATTGCTTCTTGTCCTATCCTCAGAGGTGAAGGAGAATAATTTTGCTCCCTCCTTCTTGTAACAGCCTTTTATGTACTTGAAAACTGTTATATCCCCTTTCAATCTTCTCTTCTCCAGACTAAACAAACCCCATTTTTAATCAGTCTTCCCTCATAGGTCATATTTTCTAATCCTTTAATCATTGTTGTTGCTCTTCTCTGGGACTTTCTCTAATTTGTCCACATCTTTCCTGAAATGTGGCGCCCAGAACTGGACATGATACTCCAGTTGAGGCCTAATCAACGTGGAGCAGAGCAGAATTGCTTCTTGTGTCTTGCTTGCAACACTCCTGCTAATACATCTCAGAATGATGTTTGCTTTTTTGGCAATAGTGATACACTGACTCATATTTAGCTTGTGATCCTCAGATCCCTTTCTGCAGAACTCCTTCCTAGGCAGTCATGTCCAATTTTGTATGCGTGCAACTGATTGTTCCTTCCTAAGTGGAGTACTTTGCATTTGTCCTTATTGAATTTCATCCTATTTACTTCAGACCATTTCTCCAGTTTGTCCAGATTCTTTTGAATTTTAATTGTATCCTTGTAACCTCTCCCAGATTGGTATCATCCACAAACTTTTTTATAAAGTGTACTCTCTATGCCATTATCTAAATAATTGATGAAGACATCGAACAGAACCAGATCCAAAACTGACCCCGTGGGACCTCACTTAATATGCCCTTCTAACTTGACTGAGAACCACTGATAACTACTCTCTGGGAATAGTTTTCAAACCAATTATGTACTCATCTTATATTAGCTCCATCTAGGTTGTATTTCCCTAGTTTGTTAATGTAAACATCATGTGAGACAGTACTAAAAGCTTCACTAAAGTCAAGATATACCACATCTACCACTTTCCCCCATCCATAAGGCTTGTTACCCTGTCAAAGAAAGCTATTAGGGTAGTTTAACAAATCCATGTTGACTGTTACTTATCACCTTATTATCTTCTAGGTGTTTGGAAATTGATTACATACATTGGAGCTGTCTACACTCTGAGGTCCTCTGTCACAGGAATATGGGTGGTGTCCACATTCCAATGATTCAAGGGAAAAAGCTAAACATCACATTTGGCTTGGAGGCCTTGTGTATTTGTGAAAATAGAACTAAGTCAGCAATCGGTCTAGCTGAACAGGTGCTATCCACAAGTTAGAGTTCCTCCTTGTGTCTGTTCATAGCTGATCAGCACAGCTCATAACTAACCCTTGCTCTGACTCTTAGTTGAGCCAGGGCTAACCTAGTCGCTCCAACTGTGTTAGCTTCCTGAGTATACAAGGCCTTAGTTATACCTTTGTAACTGTTGATTTCAGTGGGGTGGCATGGGTGGAACCGAGAGAAGAATTTAGCCCAGGATAAATAATAATAAATGATAGCTAATTCTTCTGTAGCACTTTCCATCCATAGATCTAAAGCCACTTTACCACAAGGTATCGCTAACACCGTTTCGCAACTGGCAAAACCAAGGCTTGGAGAGGAGAAATGGCTGGCCTGTGGTAGAGCCAGGAATAAAACCCATATCTCCAGAGTCACAACACAGTGCCCTGTCTGTGGGACCATGCTCCCTCCCCTCATTCGAACACCTCTTTGAAACAATTGTTGCTGGGATCCAGTTTAGGGAAATGACTCTTGCATACCCCTGAGTGAGCCCCACATGCCCAGAAGCAACTCATCAGCAGTCTCTCCTGGTAGCTGGACATGAGGTTGCTCAGCCTTCCCCTTAGTCCCCTCTGACAGAACAAGGAGTAATGGTCTCAAGTTGCAGTGGGGAAGGTTTAGGTTGGATATTAGGAAAAACTTTTTCACTAGGAGGGTGGTGAAGCATTGGAATGTGTTACCTAGGAAGGTGGTGGAATCTCCTTCCTTTGAGGTTTTTAAGGTCAGGCTTGACAAAGCCTTGTCTGGGATGATTTAATTGGGGATTGGTCCTGCTTTGAACAGGGGGTTGGACTAGATGATCTCCTGAGATCCCTTCCAACCCTGATATTCTATGACTCTGTCTGTTCTTCTGTGGTTCAGCCCTCCAGTCAGGTCACTTAGAAGTTCAGTTCCCTTTTGGGATACTCAGTCGTAAAAGAAACACCCGTGACAATAGTTCCGCATTAAACAAAAAAACCCCAAGTCTTTCACCTCTCCTGGGTTCGATTCTCAGTTCTCTGTTCCTCTTGTGGACCACTGGTCTCAGGACTGCATCCCTGGAGCCTGGATAGCCTCTCTACTTAAGCCGAGAGTCCCCAGCTCTTTTCCTGGAGCTGGGGCCCTTCAGCCTGCTGAAGGGTCTCAGCCAGATTCTCCCTCAGCTGGCCCCACTTAGTCCTTAGGCTCAATGGGTAGGCAGCATATATGCTCGTCCCCACTTCATTCCTGATTGGATAGCCGAGAGGGAAAACTTGTCCCACTCTCTCTTTAGGGCTCTTGGCCCCTGGTTCCTAAAGATAAAGTGATGCAATTGCATCCCAAGCATCACTCATTCCCAGGACTGCTTCCTCTCTAGTCTTATCCCACTTAGGTATTTCTGGGGCATCTTTCAAACCCTTAAAGGACCGTGCCATGTGCTGGGATGGGTTGACTGCTAGGCAGTATTGCCTTTAAGGAACAGAACATGTTGTCACACAATCTATTTGTAACCACATTGAAAAGTTATGGAGAGGGCAATTGTTGCAGTGTTTTTACTGACTAATATTTCAATAGGCCCACTTTGTACATTCGAGTCTGTGCACATTTAAAATCTCTTATGCAAACAAAATGACATGCAATGTTAGCTTTCCAAATTTTTATTCTAAAATTTTACACCACTTACTATCTTTCTAAATGCATTGGAAGTTGTTTGAGCTTTTATAAATTCCTGTCACTGAGGAGGAGGATTCAAGCCTGTCAGAGACATAACAATAAATAAGCCTTTTGAAGATACTTTCCTGCAGCATATAGTCATTTGAAAGACACTTGAAGCATGTAAAGTTTTAAGTTTGACGCCATCATAAGCCAAAGTGATGCATCACATCATGACAGCTTGTGATGTCATTTTATAGTTTGTGACAATATATTGTATCATTAACAAACTGCAGAATTGTCGGTGCTTACAACTCCTAGGTGCTATGATAATACACCTTATGGCACTAATGATCATAACTATAAAATGGCATGCAAGGGTCTGTTTTTGTACCCCTTGCTGATCTAGACACAAATACTTAGACAAGTTCATTGGTCATGAAAGAACTTGTCTTATTCTTCACAGTATTTGTAGGTGTCAGACTTTAAAATCCTGTAATGGCATGGGTGGAGAAGATTTAGAAAGTACCGGTTTTTGTTGAAAAAAAGGAACATTTTATTTCAAATGTTTTCATGATGCCTGTTTCCATTTTATGACAAGTTCTAATTCCAAGTGCCATTTTTTTGTTCCATTTCACTTCTGACATGTATTAGCATCTAATATCTCATGAACTTCTGTAGTTGGAGATTAATGCTTTATACTGTTTGAAAGCTGGGCTACCACCTCCTACAAGAAAACATTAGGAATTCAATTGGGAAGAGTCCCGATTTCCAGCAGGCAGGTGGTCAGCACTTTCTGAAAACTACACCCCTTGAAAGTGTGCCAAGTGAGAACCCAAAATTAGAGTGACCCAAAATCACCAAAAAGAAAAGGAGTACTTGTGGCACCTTAGAGACTAACAAATTTATTTGAGCATGAGCTGTAGCTCACAAAAGCTTATGCTCAAATAAATTTGTTAGTCTCTAAGTTGCCACAAGTACTCCTTTTCTTTTTGCGAATACAGATTAATACGGCTGCTATTCTGAAACCTGCCAAAATCACCAGTCATTTTGAAAAATTTAGGATTAGGTTTCTTGGTGTAGCAGAAACTGAAGTTTGTTGGTTTTTGTTCATGATCATTAAGGTTATGTCAAAAAACAAGTAGGAAAAAAAGAAATTTGTAGTCAGAATGATGTGACTGGAAGATTTCATTTTATAATCTGCCCAGACTGGAAACAGAGTAGAATCTACCCTGATTAAAATTATATAGTAAACATCACCAACTTCAGAATTTGGCTTAAGTGCTTTATAGAAGCGACACTCAGACCTCAGTGGTTCAGGAGCCAAATTAGCAATCAACGTTACTCAAAAGAGCCACAGTACTGTGAATTCATTCATGTATATTCATTTAATATACATAATTCTCACAGCAAAATCATAGAATCATAGAACTGGAAGGGACCTCGAGAGGCCTTCTAGTCCAGTCCCCTGCACTCGTGGCAAGACCAAGTATTATCTAGACCAGTGGTTCTCAAACTAGAGGTGCCGCTTGTTCAGGGAAAGCCCCTGGTGGTCTGGGCCAGTTTGTTTACCTGCCGCATCCGCTGGTTCGGCCTAGCGCGGCTCCCACTCGCTGCAGTTCGCCGTTCCAGGCCAACGGGGGCTGCAGAAAGCGGCATGGGCCAACGGACGTGCTGGCTGCCCCTCCCGCAGCCCCCATTGTCCTGGAGTGGGAGCCACGATAGGCCAAACCTGCGGACGCAGCAGGTAAACAAACCAGCCTGGCCTGCCAGGGGCTTTCCCTGAACAAGTGGCGTCCCTAATTTGAGAACCACTGATTTACACTATTCCTGACAGATGTTTGGCTAACCTGCTCTTAAAAATCTCCAATGATGGAGATTCCCCAACCTCCCTAGACAATTTATTCCAGTGCTTAACCACCATGACAGTTAGGAAGTTTTTCCTAATGTCCAACCTAAACATCCCTTGCTGCAATTTAAGCCCATTGCTTCCTGTCCTATATTCAGAGGTTAAGAAAAACAATTTTTCTTCCTCTTCCTTGTAACAACAACTCATGTACTTGAAAACTGTTATGTCCCCTCTCAGTCTTCTCTTTCCCAGACTAAACAAACTCATTTTTTTCAATCTTTCCTCACAGGTCATGTTTTCTAGGCTTTTAATCATTTTTATCGCTCTCCTCTGGACTCTCCAATTTGTCTACATCTTTCCTGAAATGTGGCGCCCAGAACAGGGCACAATACTCCAGTTGAGGCCTAATCAGCGTGGAGTAGAGCAGAGGAATTACTTCTTGTGTCTTGCTTACAACACTTCTGTTAATACATCCCAGAATGATGTTCGCTTGTTTTGCAACAGCGTTACACTGTTGACTCATATTTAGTTTGTGGTCCACTATGACCCCCAGATCCCTTTCCGCAGTACTCTTTCCTAGGCAGTCATTTCCATTTTGTACGACCCAGTATTATTTTATCAACTACAATTGGTTAATAACATAGTAAAAGCATCCTAACTGGTTGATAATTAAATAACATACTGTTTTAGTAATGTGCTGCAAAGAGCAGCAGGAGACACATTAAAGGGCCACTTGTGGTTCTGGAGCTTCAGTCTGAGTATCACTGTTTTATACCATATGAAAGCTGAGAATCCCAGCCACTCACTGTATGCATAATATGCAGTGCATCCTAGTGGCTTTCAAGGTAGCTGACCTTAAAACAGCCCCTGGTCCCTCAGTCTAGCAGGAGTTTTGGCCAATGGTACAGGACTACACATAGCAAGTCCCAAACTTCTGCTGCGAATAATCTTCAACCCATGATGTGGCAAAACAAAAGGGTGGAATTGATCAGTTTGGTACCCACTGAATGGTTACAGATGTCTATGCCTGGGATGGGAAAAGGGGTCTGAATGAAATATAATATCTGCCAAATTTAAGCCCCACTTGCTTTGAAGTTCAAAAAAGTATGGTTAGATTTTTAATTGCTTGGTATTTTTTCATTTACCTGCTCTTCTGCAAGACAGGATCTTCTAATGGTGCTTGAGGCCTGACTGGAAGCAGGAGGCATCAGTATCAGAGGTCTCCTCAGAAAGGCCAGTTTTGCAGATCCAAGAGGTCTGTACGGATGTCTGAACTTTTAGATTATTGGAATCATGGTGAAGCATGCAATCTAAGAAAACTGAAGAGAAGAACCTATCCAGACCCAAGGGAAAACTCCATTATCCAGTTTCACCCATCACTAGAATTCATCACTGCCAAACCACCTCTGTGCATTGTATATCGGTGTGTACCACTTGCAATACATATATTGGGATTGATGCACTGCTAAAGTACCTAAAGTGCTTCTTGGGTGGCCTGAAGTCTACACACCTCTCACTTTTACAGTCCACAAGGCTGCCCTGACAGCTCTGAAAATAGATCTCATACCCTGTATTATAGTAGGGTCCAAACATCTACATCTCACACTTAATTCAAGCTGATTCCACTATTAAAGACACCTTGGAGAGTTCAGCCTTTACATTTGGTTCAATTGGGATATCCAGTCCTATATGAGAACATCCCGTTTCAGTGCACGGCCCTAGAAAAAGTATCTTTCTCAGCAAAAGATGACCAAATTGGGTGAAATATGCATCAGTGGCATAGTACCTTCTGGTACCCAAATCCCCCTGGTCACAGCACTTCGACTGCAAACCTCCCAGTCACAGAACAACTCTAAAAGGGTTACAGAACACCTCCCGTTCTCGCTGAAGTTAATGGGAACTGAAGGCTGATGAGCACCTCACAGGCCCGTGCCGACAGTCAGACTGTATGCCAAAACAAGGCAGTATTCTGGAAACTTAACCCTTGTCTGTGATAATGGCAGATGTGGACACAGGGGAAAGTGCTGCACCAGAAGCAATAATTACTACTCTGTCAGAAACACAGGAAATCTCTCAAAATGTAATCTATGTAATAATCACCTTGAGGGTTCTGGGAGATCCTGAATAATATTTTAAGTCTATGAGAGATCTTTTTCTTATTCACTGGTCATTAAAAACTCTAGAGAGGAGAGAGAGACTGACTTCTGGTTCCAGCTCTGCAGACTCCACTGCATACAAGCAATCATTCCCCTATATTCCACACTAATAGCTAAGCCTATAGGTTCAGAAGCATCCTACAAATGCTTAAAATTGATTTGGCATGTGGAATTTTGGGTGCTCACACTTTTGGATGCATACTTTTGAGTGCCTGTGCTACTCCACACTTACTTTTGCTTGGCTATGATTTTGCCCATTCATTGTTTAGTGGACACTCTGCTGCCCAGTGTCCTTAAATCAGGGTTACAAATTAGACAGTCTGCACTTCATGGAAGCTAATACAGTTCTATATACTATGTCTGATCTTGGATAATGTTTTTGAAGGGAAATACTTTTTTTCCTTTTATATTGGAAGCAGGACTTTCCCTGCCAACATTTGTTACACACATACACATGCTCAAAAGCGAACTTTCTAATCTGCTTTTTTGTATTTGACAGATCATTAACCGCTATGTTTGAAAGTCTTCAATAAAGGAACTACAGTCTCAGCAGGGAGGAACTTAATGGTAGAGAGCTAAAAGGAAAAAATGCAAATATGTCTGGTTGGGAATCTGGCAGGGCAGCCCCATGGCTGCTGAAGGATAGCTGAGAGGGATCATGCCTTTCAATGTCGAGTCGACAGGAGTCCATTTGTGGAGTGTTATGCAACAGACCTGAAGGTCACACTCTACACAACAGAGAGAAAAGTGTTGCCCCTACTGAAAAGGAAATCGAATGTGTGCTGGTTCCACCCAGGGTGCCAATATATCCAGCTTCCAGAGTCATTTTAAAATATATGCGCATAAGTTTGTGTTGCAAAATGAAGGTATCTAATAGGTGTTAACAGCATTTGGTAGTGCACAGTTGATTCTCCATGGACTAGATTGGGGCGGCCAGACTTTCTGACCGTCTGAGCCTCTCCAACGCATCATCAAGGATCTACAACCTATCCTGAAGGACGAGCCATCGCTCTCTCAGATCTTGGGAGACAGACCAGTCCTTGCTTACAGACAGCCCCCCAATCTGAAGCAAATACTCACCAGCAACCACACACCACACAACAGAACCACTAACCCAGGAACCTATCCTTGCAACAAAGCCCGTTGCCAACTCTGTCCACATATCTATTCAGGGGATACCATCATAGGGCCTAATCACATCAGCCACACTATCAGAGGCTCGTTCACCTGCGCATCTACCAATGTGATATATGCCATCATGTGCCAGCAATGCCCCTCTGCCATGTACATTGGCCAAACTGGACAGTCTCTACGTAAAAGAATGAATGGACACAAATCAGACGTCAAGAATTATAACATTCAAAAACCAGTTGGAGAACACTTCAATCTCTCTGGTCACTCGATCACAGACCTAAGAGTGGCTATACTTCAACAAAAAAGCTTCAAAAACAGACTCCAACGAGAGACTGCTGAATTGGAATTAATTTGCAAACTGGATACAATTAACTTAGGCTTGAATAGAGACTGGGAATGGATGAGTCATTACACAAAGTAAAACTATTTCCCCATGGTATTTCTCCCTCCCACCCCACCCCCCACTGTTCCTCTGATATTCTTGTTAACTGCTGGAATTAGCCTACCTTGCTTGTCACCATGAAAGGTTTTCCTCCTTTCCCCCCCCCTGCTGCTGGTGATGGCTTATCTTAAGTGATCACTCTCCTTACAGTGTGTATGATAAACCCATTGTTTCATGTTCTCTGTGTGTGTGTATATAAATCTCTCCTCTGTTTTTTCCACCAAATGCATCCGATGAAGTGAGCTGTAGCTCACGAAAGCTTATGCTCTAATAAATTTGTTAGTCTCTAAGGTGCCACAAGTACTCCTTTTCTTTGAGCCTCATATGACAATCTTTTGAAGTTTGAGAACTGCAGCGCAGGGCTTCAGCCCCATGGGAGGTGCCTAACAGGGCTCGGGGCTTCAGCCCCACTCCTGCTAAAGCCCTGAACCCCAGCAGGTGCACCCCTCAGGGCTGGAGCCTCAAAGCCCCCCCTCCCCTGCTGGGCAGTATCCCCTATTCCACTATCCCACTGCAAGGCAGAGATCCTGAACTCCCCACTCCTCATCTGGTAGGTGGAGAATTGGGGGGGGAGGGTCTAGAGGGGTTCCACGAGCCACACTTTAACGGTAAAAGGGCCACATGTGGCTCACAAGTCACAGTTTGGCCATCCCTGGACTAGATTCTCCATTGTGCTCTATCCCCTTTGCCCTGTTTTGGTAGCACAATGGGAATGGATTCTGTCTACAACTGGCCAGTGGAGAATTCTTCTGGCAAAGGGGAACTTCCTGCTGGCATAAAGTCAGTGAAATCAGCTCCTGCTGAGCCTAGGGGTGCTCTTGCACCCTCTGGCTTGAAGTAATAATAACAAACACCAAGTACATGCTTTCCATCATCAGCTCCCCCACTATAAAAGTTGTTCCAGTACCCCTGCATGCACCAGATGCCTCCATAGGTGCTGAAACTAGGGGTGCTGCTGCACCCCCTGGCTTGAAGTGGTTTCCATCATGTACAGGGTTTACAGTTTGGTTCAATAGGTTTCAGCACCCCCACTATACAAATTGTTCCAGCACTCTGGATGCCTCCTTACATCATGCCAACGTAGGGGGCATGTCAAATCCAGTAACTAATTCCCTGAGGGACCTTACACCAGTGAAGGTGAAGCAAGTTCAAGTAGCTGCTCGACTGTTCTACTTGATGCCCAGATAAGAGTACTGTCAGGAACCCATAATCTGTGCAGGGTCACGACAAAGGGCAGAATTGAGTTCCCGGTGATAAGAAAGTGCTAGTTGTGATTTGACAAAGATCTGTCTATAATATTTCTAAGATGATCAGCTCTCTAGTATATAGACACCACTCTCACCTCAAGAAAAGTCATTAAAGATACAAGAAAATGGTATGGACAGAGTCCCATTAAATTCCTGTCCTTCCACAGCTACACCAAAGTAATAGTATTGTGGAAACTCACCTGATGTTGAGACAGTTCCCCACATATGGGAGGCAAAATCCTCCCCAACATTTCTGTCAATAGCCCTCAGGGGAAAATTCGTTCTGAGGCTCAGTTTAACCTTGTCTCTGGGTCACATTCTGGGGTGCAATCCAGACCAGTGAGGAGTTGTGTCACCGCTTGCCCTGCAACCTTGGGTGCCTCACAGTGCTTTGCTGTTGTAACTCCCAACTTGGGTCACTCACAATCAGCCTGCCAGCATGCAGGTCACACCCTGAATGTCTGTGTATAGCCACAGCCCTGGTCCAGCAACTGTGACTCCCGCAGCCTGTCAGCAACACTTCAGTCACTCTGGCTTCCAGCAGCTTTGGTTACTACCTTCAGGGTGACCCCAACACATGCCCAGTCCTGAATTTTCTCCAAAGATATATATTCTGCACTGTCTAGCCCTGTCCTGGACAGTTCAGATATTAGAGGTCTGGTGCCCTTGTAAGGGGTCAATTTGTAACAGTTTGCTATTTTAATTGTGGTCAAATTCTTTGGGTAACTCCAACACAAGATTGATTTTGATTAAAAAATAATAAGTTTATATAACTACAAAGAGACAGATTTTAAATGAGTACAAGTATAAGGCATTAAAGTCAGAAATGTTACAAGAGAAAAAGTTAAAACACTTTCTAGTACTTAAAATAGACTGGGTTTCAGGTAAAATCCTTACCGCTGGTTCCCAACATTGCTGACCAAATTTTCAGGTCAGTATTCCTCCCAAAGTCCAAAGGGCTAGTTTCTTTGTCTTCTTATGTGAGAGAGAAAGAAATAGAAAAGACTGGGGTGTTTTGCCTCTCACTTTTGTAGCCCAATCCCCCTTGGAAGGAGGTTCTCCTGAGCATTACCCCACAAAGCAAAGTTTATTCAAAGAAGATGATGAAGAGTCTGGGGGAGAAAATGTCTCCATGCTCTCACTTTTTCCCCTGTGTATGCTGAAATGCAGATTTGCCTGGTCTCCCTCTTGTTCTCGCTTGTTTACTACTTATATGTAAATTGAGAAACACACACTCCTTTGTTTAAGATAGACCTGCTTAACCACTCCTGCCTAATCAGTGCTATGCAGGTTTGAACAGGTGCTACTGACATCATAGAGGGAGAAATCATAACTTTACATACAATGGTGCTCCATCCATTTCATCATTCTATTGAGCAGCAAGTTATTAGTTTTCAAGTGATACCTCCCTAGACCAAAGTGTACAAATATTACTAAAATAGCATACGGTGTGAGGGGGCATTCTGTCACATGGTGTGAGTAAGAATCACCTCACCATCAACACTACCAGTGAGATATCAAGAGCCATATTCTGCTTTCATGTACAACAGGGTAAACTAAGAGCAACTCCCACTGCCTTTAGAGTGGTTACTTACACTGATATAACAGAGTGGCATCTGGCTCTCAGTCCTCACTCAAGGGCAACTCCTAAGTGCAGTGGCTAAGGATCCAGTCCAGAGTCTGGGAAACTATGGAATATGGAAAGGAATTCATCTTCCCTAGCCTGCCCATGCCCTGTTCCTTCTAACTTCCAGAAAATTGCCCCATACTCTTCCAGGGTCTAAGGGTCCACATGTACTTCTTTGTGGCTCTCCAACATCTAGCCACCCTCCATGTACTGTCTGAGTACCTTCCTCACTCATGGCAGAGGAGCTTGGATTTAGTCCTTATTGGACTGAGTCTGTGAGAGCTGCTGTCTAGATGGAAGCTCAAGCAGAAGAGGAGAATGATGGCAAAGAAAGGAGTCTGGCCAGCAACCACAGATGGAGTTTAGTTTATTTCAAATGTTTTCTTTCCTTTTTTTTCAAATGCATGTTTTCTTGCCTGTCAGTTTATTGATGGTAAGTGGTTTTCATGAAGGAGAGTTGCTCTAATTAAACTGGAAAACAAAGCTGATGCTCGTGTTTGTGATCTCCCCAACTGTGTAAAGACAGGAAGGGGAGGCTGGTTCTGATCTCACACACCAGTGGAAATCAGAGACAACTCTGCTGGAATCAGTGGAGTTGTACTGACATAAAACTTACAAGTGAAAGGAAAAATCCAACCTTTAGGTTCTTGCTATCAAAACCAAGATGCACTGGGAGTAAAGATGGGGATCAATATGAACATCGAAAGGTGGATAAGGAATTGGTTAAAGGGGAGACTACAATGGGTCCTACTGAAAGGCGAACTGTCAGGCTGGAGGGAGGTTACTAGTGGAGTTCCTCAGGGATCAATTTTGGGACCAATCTATTTATTACTGACCTCGGCACAAAAAGTGGGAGTGTGCTAATAAAGTTTGCAGATGATACAAAGCTGGGAGGTATTGCCAATTCAGAGAAGGATCGGGATATTATACAGGAGGATCTAGATGACCTTGTAAACTGGAGTAATAGTAATAGGATGAAATTTAATAGTGAGAAGTGTAAGGTTATGCATTTAGGGATTAATAACAAGAATTTTAGTTATATGTTGGGGACGCATCAATTAGAAGTAACGGAAGAGGAGAAGGACCTTGGAGTATTGGTTGATCATAGGATGACTATGAGCTGCCAATGTGATATGGCTGTGAAAAAAGCTAATGCGGTTTTGGGATGCATCAGGAGAGGCATTTCCAGTAGGGATAAGGAGATTTTAGTACCATTATACAAGGCACTGGTGAGACCTCACCTAGAATACTGTGTGCAGTTCTGGTCTCCCATGTTTAAAAAGGATGAATTCAAACTGGAGCAGGTACAGAGAAGGGCTACTAGAATGATCTGAGGAATGGAAAACTTGTCTTATGAAAGGAGACTTAAGGAGCTTGGCTTGTTTAGCCTAACTAAAAGAAGGTTGAGGGGAGATATGATTGCTCTCTATAAATATATCAGAGGGATAAATACAGGAGAGGGAGAGGAATTATTTAAGCTCAGCACCAATGTGGAGACAAGAACAAATGGGTATAAACTGGACACCAGGAAGTGTAGACTTGAAATTAGACGAAGGTTTCTAACCATCAGAGGAGTGAAGTTTTGGAATAGCCTTCCAAGGGAAGCAGTGGGGGCAAAAGATCTATCTGGTTTTAAGATTCTACTCGATAAGTTGATGGAGGAGATGGTATGATGGGATAATGTGATTTTGGTAAGTAATTGATCTTTAAATATTCAGGGTAAATAGGACTAATCCCCTGAGATGGGATATTAGATGGATGGGATCTGAGTTACCCAGGAAAGAATTTTCTGTAGTATCTGGCTGGTGAATCTTGCCCATATGCTCAGGGTTTAGCTGATCTCCATATTTGGGGTCGGGAAGGAATTTTCCTCCAGTGCAGATTGGAGAGGCCCTGGAGGTTTTTCGCCTTCCTCTGTAGCATGGGGCACGGGTCACTTGAGGGAGGCTTCTCTGCTCCTTGAAGTCTTTAAACCACGATTTGAGGACTTCAATAGCTCAGACATAGGTGAGGTTTTTCGTAGGAGTGGGTGGGTGAGATTCTGTGGCCTGCGTTGGGCAGGAGGTCGGACTAGATGATCAGAATGGTCCCTTCCAACCTTAGTATCTATGAATTTATAAACTAAAGCCTCTTATTAAAAAGATTGCAAATTATCATGATATATATGAATCTTTTCAGAGCTTCCCACTTCTCTAGCCCTCTCCCTAACTACACTGGCCCACTTCAGTCAACAGTCTGTGGTTTCCCCATTCACTCAGCTTTCTGTGCCATTCTATTGGGTTTGGTGAGGGGCAGAACAACTTTCTTCTTCCTTCTGGTAGATCTTGTCTTCAGGGAAATGGCTTGACAGCCCTTGCTCCTTCCAGCATAAACACTTCTCTCCAGCAGGAATTTGGAAGGCTCTTCTTTCCTGCTGCCTTCCCTCCACTGATTCCACTTCCTAAGGTCTGGCCTAGTGCTTCTTACACAAGTAAATAATGGCTCTCCATGAACTAGCTAATCCAAACTTTGCTGCGGTGGGATCAAGTGACCAATCCAGTGGTTCCTCTGATCTAATTCTTTTCCATCTTTAATGGTACTTTGGCGCTGTCAGAGTATACCATAGGACAGTAAATCCCAGATCACATGACTGCCTTCCCCTCTGGCTGGGTGTACTGCTAATCTCCCATGGAGGTGAAATCCAGGGAAACAGAGAGATTTTGTGGGGATTTTAGAAGAGTCCATGTGACTTAGTTGTTTAAGAATTCTTTCCTATACAATCCTTTTCGCTCACTGGATGGCTTATGCTACTGTAAGTGAACTGCCAGAAAAACAAAGAGAAAGACTGCTCCCTCAGGCTGCTAAGAAACCCCTGAGGCTGCTCAGGGAATGCTAGATGGAATCGGATGAGAGTTCTGTGCTTTCATCTAGTAGAGTTTTCCCCTTCCCCCACTGAATGCAAATTTTGCTTTTCATTTACTGTCATTCTGTTAGATCAATCAAGGACTTCCATAGTATATTATGACAGCTCTGTCTTGAACAACATCAGTGGTCTTTGACCCTAATTATGCAATCTACAATATTAGTGCTGTTCTGTCATATCTTGTCCAGTTAGCTTGTTCTTTTTATTTATTCTATTTTCCTCCAGGATCCCGCTCCAGAGGAGTCAGATATTGGGCATTGGCAAGAGTGGGAGCAATAGATTTCCTTCCTTTATGCCCCCCCTTCCTTCAGGTGCACTCATGTCAGCCCCACATAAATTTTGGGTACCTCTCTCCCTAGAGGATATTGAGAAATGAGAGGGAGTAATAAAAGCGATCAGGGATCTCAAAGGGATTTTCTTATGAGGAAAGAATAAAAGACCCAAATGACTCAGACATAACTAAGGGGGGGCCAGGACTTGAGAACAGTCTACAAATGTTTCAAGGGTACAAACATCTGGAGATTGGGGAGAAAAATTATTTAGGGGGACACAAAGGTGGGGGGGGGGGAAGAGTTAGGAGTAAGAACCAGCCTAAATTTCCCTTAATTTCTTCCTATCAGAAAAACTCATGAGGTCTGTTAGTTTGTGGAAATGTCAGGGAAGCAGTAGCAATCATGTTGTTTAGAACAATTCAAACTCAAGGCATAGCCACCTTGAAAGTGTATTGTAGAAACAATCCTTCACTGCATGGAGATAGACAGGATGGTTTAGTAAGAACTCAGCCTCTGGGCACTGGCTTCAGTGACTGCTCTTAAAAGAAAACTGAATTACTTTTTAAAACAAGGTATGTAAAAAACAAAGAATATAGAAGATTCCAAATTGTTTAGACAATCTGCTTTGAAGTTCCAAATCAAGACATGGCTTTTGAGTATCCATTGTTTCTCAGTGGGCCGGTGTCCACATGACAAAAAAAGAAAACCACTTCATCACAATTGGCCCTGAGTGGTAGTCTCAGCAACAGAGCCTATCCAACCTTTGGCACTGGAGACTGAATGCCCCCTTTCAGGCCGTCCCTCCAACACAGACGGGGAGGGATATTGGTCAGGCAGCAAGGAAGAAGCATGCACTGCCTCAGCCCTTTTGTATTTGTTTTCCAGGGCTGTCGATGCAGTGCCTTTCATAAGCCTCAGACTCATTCAGTTTTGGCTTTGGAGAGGTTAAAGAAAAATACATTTTAAAAAGAGTCAAAAGCTAGTTGCTGCTGTAGTTAATGACACCTTATACAGCCATTAAGCCCTATGGGAAGTGTGGAAGGGTTGACTTCCACAGTGCCCTCTTGCAGCCCAACATGGCACTGCTCACCTTTTTTTGGGGTCTCCAATGATTGACTGGTCCCTCTAGCAGGGTCTGGTGCTGTGGAGATTTAGTCCTCTCAATAAGACACTCTCCAGTTTCACTACTTCTGGGGTATCAAAGTCCTAAAACAAGGAACTCAAATGGGGGTCATCTGGTGAGTCTTCAGCAAGACCCCTCATTCTTGTCTTCCGGGTCTGTCTTCAGACAGTCACCTGGTCAACCTCCCCATCCACAGGGAGGCTCACCTAGCCAGCAAGCTGCATCAGCTTCTTGGCTGCCCAGGCTACTCTTGCACTCCCCTCTTCACACGAGGCCTACTGCAGGTATAGTGGTGGGGGTTGACCAGGCCCACATTAACCTCCTCCTGACCAGTCTGGGGCTTGCATGCCCCATCACAGGACGTGAACATACAACACTACCCATTCAGATTTGGTCCTAGCCCTGCATCTACCAGAGTCAGTGTGAAACCTACACTGACTCTTCTTTGGATACTCCAAAGTCCTGGCCAGACAGCTGGATGGAATATCCCCAGGATTGTAAGCATGGCAGACAATGCAAAGGTTCCTGTGATGTGTGTAAGTGGGTAAAAACAGGGCAGTTCTTTGTAAGGTTGGGAAGGCTAGATAGGCAGAAACTCCAAAACCAGAGAAGAGCACTATGGCGTGCTGGCAAGTAACCATAAAAGTGTCTCTGTTAGCCAAGTAGTAGCTTCTTTCATGTGATGCCCTAGGCAACTGTCTGCTTAGCCTATGCATAAGACAGCTTGTGTGTGTGTGTATATAGCAGGACACTACTGACCCTGGGCATCTTGAGTTTAATTCAAATAAAAAAGGAATTATTTCTCTCGACAGATTGCTTTGGAAAATAGTATTGTAGCCTGCATGGCAGTCTGACTGCAGGGACATGCCCCAATCAGAACCACATTTTGCATCCTACCCACTGTTCTGCCTATTAGAGATTAGACTTGCTAGAAATTGAATGCCCTTTCTTAAAAGCAGACATGAGCTCAAAATGTCATTGATGGTGGCCAGACTGGCAGAGAGCTGGGTCCAGCGCTGTTCACATTTCAAATTTGTGTGGCAGCAAAACAATCACTCATCCTTTCTTTCTAGTTTCATTAAAAAAAATCCTTGGCTATTGCAAGCTTTTCCTTTTTCTTGTTTCCCCTTTAATTGGGTTGTTGGTTCTTGGAATTGGATGTTGGGAGCTGCTAATAACCTAATTTAAACTATTACAGAGATCATACTTTCGTACTGTAAAAGCCCCAAGACACGGCTAGGGTTTCTATTGTACACTGCACCATTGCTGCAGCATATTGTAGTTCTTTTCAATATCTAGGTAACTTAGGTTTTTCTATAGCCTCCATCACCACAGTATTCAAGGGAAAGTATATGTCCCACAAAAAAGGATCCATCTGTATATAGCTGAAGTAGTAGTACAAAGTGGGGAAACTGCAAAAAAATTTGCATTTTTCCCTTTTCCATCAACATTTAAGAAAAAGCACCTTACATCTTCAAAATCATTTGCAAATATTAAGCCTCAGTCCCCATTAGTATGGCCATTTATGGTCCCAATCCTGGAAACATACGAATTTCTTACTTTTATTCATAAATTGATTCCCACTGAAGTCAATAGGTTTTGCAAGCTGGAGGCCTCGAGATCATCATCATTAGAGCTGAGTGAATCACTCGTCATAATTTATCTGATGAATTTAGCTACTTTTTCTTGTTTGTCTATAAACAGCTTATAACCACCTCAAATTTGTTGGATGTTTGAAATCATTTGCAGACTATATCTAACAGATGCATTTTATGCCCTGATCCTGCAAAGGATTACACATATGTTTATCTTCATACACTTGTAGATTTCAGTGGTGGCTGTAGCTTCTTTAAGAATGTTTGATATTCAGAATTTTAGCTGTGTTGATTAGGTTTGAGCAGACATATACTTTACATGGTATAGTTCCTTTTTGCAAAAAAGCCAAGAACAAAACAAAACAAAAAAACAAAAACTTAGAATCAGAAAAATATTTGCATCTGCCTCCAGAAAAAAAGTTTGCCTCCAGTAAATATTCTCAGATTTAATCAAAAAGCACTTTTCTGACTAGAATGGAACTAAGGATACAACTTGCTTGGTATGTGAAACGTAGTCCAACTGAGTAACAGGACTCACAGGGTGAATGGGGACATGAATGCCCTAGAACTATAACTGCCATGAGGTACTATGGTAGCTCAACTTGATGCAGAAATTAATGTCATCCCAACGAGATTGACAAAATCTAACCCACAATTAAAATGTTTAATTTCAGATTGACAAAACAAAATGACATATTGATTCAGAAAAGTTTCATTTTGACTTTTCCAAACTTGATATCTTTCTTCAAAAAAAATAAATAAAATAAAAATAAAAATAAAAAATTTTTTGGCAGGGGCTATTTTAATTTTTAGTCCAATTTGGTACAGAAACAGATGTTAAAATATAAACATTTCCTATGGAGTTTCATTGATGGCTTGATTGAATTCACCTTAGTCTTCATTAAAAAGAAATCAGCTGTTTTTATGGTAATTCATCTCCAGGATCTTTACTATGACTACACTAAACACATCAAGAGTCCCAACCCAATAAAAATACAACACAACATTGACAACGACACTTTCTAACAGTACTCCCAAACACTGCGGTAATAAGAGTAATGGTCTAAAACTCAATAGGAACACTACTGTAGATTAATGTTTAGAGCTGTTAGTGCAACATGCTGTAATAATCATGTTTGTTTTAGAAGGGTAAAGTGTAAAGCATGGATCATTATACAGGAGGTACTTATTAAAATCTCAATCTTTTGCAGAACAGGTTTGTATTGTTTTAAAAAATTCACTTTGAGCCTGAAAATGGATGGAATTCATTGGCTGGTGCGATTGTAAATTTAAGCAGTGGATTGTGTTTGTAACTTTCTTTTACTTTTTTATATATAAAGCAAGTCTGCTTAGATCAGCAACTTCTAGATAACTTTAGGGTATTACAAGATGTGCTTTTTTCTTACCCTTCATGCAGTGTATGGGTCAGATCCTCAGTTGCTGCAAATCTGCATAGCTTCATTGATCCCACTTGTGCTACCCTGATTTACACCAGCTCGCTCTTTGTGTGTATAGAGTGGCTACCCCTTAGTCCTGTATAATTCATATCTGAAACAAAGGCTGACATTAATAGAATTTACAATAAGCTTGGTAAAGATGAGGAGCAGTCATATCAATTTGTCCCAGTGCTGACGCAGCTTCCCAGTGTAAAACTCATTCATGTAGGGGCCAGTAAAATGCAGTCATAAAATGATTATGACATGCTCTGGCTTTGAGTTACTCCTTTTGCCGTCAGGCTCAAAAGCAGCAGAGTAAATTGGGGGAATCTGATACATGAAGATTTAGGCAGGCTTTTGTCAGAATCAATTTCCCAATTTATTTGGTTATGGAGTTTCAAAGCAGTTCAGACAGTAGAAATTGACCCAAAAATCAGGGTTCAAAACACTTCCTTTAACTCTTTCATGTGATCATTTTAAATGTGCCCCCCTCTGCAGACCTCAATTTTGGCCCGATCCAAAGCTCAGTGGTGCTGCCACATCAACATTTTTTCTGTTCTTCCCTCTTCTAAAGGTTCTTTGATTCCCCCCTTTTCTAGTTATGTCATATCCCTCGCATCATGAGTTGAATCCCATTGTGTTTTTCAAATTTGTCTTTCATATCTTCCCAGCGTTAGGGTTGTCTTCTGCTGCTAGTATGGATATCACATTGCTACCACTTTCTGGTTTCTTGCACTCTCACTTTCGCTAGTGTGAGCTCTGGGTTTAATTGAAGATGTTTTGACAATATTTGGATTTGGTAACATTTTGCATTCGCTTTGCACTGGTATTAACTACACATTGCATAGGGCAAGCAGGGCCAGTCAGAGGGGAGGGCAGGAAGGCCATTTGGCCTGAGCCTCAAGCTCAAAGGGGGCCTCAAATTTAGATACTTGTTTATTTTTGGCATTCGATAAGTTTTCCAACTTGTTTTTATGCGCATCCCTCTCAGACCAAAATGTGATGCACTCTCTCAGCTTAGAGCTGCAAATTTAAAACAAAGAGATGTGATTTGGTTCAAGACATAATTTTTTTGTTAACTGATAGATTTCTGTCATATTAAAGAGTAAAAAATGTTCATAAGTAAAAATATATCGGTTCTGATAGCACAAGATTAGACCATGATGAACATGTCCTCTCAGGTCAGCTTATTATATAAACAAACCACTACTAGTGGCTGGTGCTGGATAAAGTGCACGTTGAAAGGTAGAGAATTATTACATTTTAGTGTCTTTATAATTTTACGTCTAGTAGACTAAGGAATTATTTGTGTGTGAAAATTCCTCCTCCTCATCATCTTCATATGGTAGCTAAAAGAAGTGATTGGTTGAGTCCTAGCTTGGCCACCACCATAGGCATATAGGCTTTCATAGTCTATAGGCCCAGATTCAAGGTGAAAATTTGTGAGGACAATCTTGTACAGTGAGTTTCATGAGGACACATGCTTGAAATTTTTGGACATTATCCCTCTATCTGTATCTGTGTTTACTATATACGTCATCCCTTTGTCTTCAGCTCAGCCTGTTATATTATACCTTGTGTGCTTGGGTTTTGATTCAGTGATAAGAATAATAACCTATCTGACTGTTTTTTTGTGTTCTTAATTAGTATTCCTTTGTTCTAAGTCTTTTCAGCATTTGGATACCATTCAGCATTTGTGTACCTGTTTACAGTAGAAGATTTCAAGTGTAGATAAGCTACTTATTTACAGCAGAATATTTCAAGTGTGGATAGGCTACATATTGACTAGATAGATCACTAAGAAGAGATTTGAAAGTGGTGCAAGCAAGAAATGACAAAAACAACTGAGTGAAGCAGCAGCTAGGAGCTCAAAGCCAATAACTTCATTTCTCAAACTCCTGGAAAACACACTTTACCCAACAAACAATGTTACAGACAATGAAAACTCCACAACTGAAACAGGTGCTATGTCAGTGCCAATACCTGAACATGAGGACAGTAGTCAAGAAGAAGATGTGTCAACAGTAACAGATGCAGCAGAAGATCTTGTGTATGATCAAGAAACTCAACAGCAACAGGAAGATGTAGATCTTATGCAGCAAGATCAATTCATGAGTACTACAGGTTTGACTGTGACTGACATTGGAATTATTGACAAGAGCAATTCTGCGCAAATGCAATCTTTTCTTCACATTACTTTTGAAATTCCAAGTAACATTCCACAAGATGCTGTTAATCATGCTTTCCCTACTCGTCTGCTGCCAAAAACTCTTCCAAATGGTGAGACCTGCACAAGAGACTGGTTATGCTGGAGTACGGAAAAACAATCTCTGTACTGTGCGCCCTGCTTCATTTTGAACAAAAGTGCTGCAAATGCATCAGTTCTCTCTGATCAATCAGGATGGAGCATCAGAGGTTGGAGGAAGCTGAAAGTCCAACTACCATCACATCAGAGTTTGACACCACACAAAGAAAATTATTTTGCATGGAAATCAGCTAGTAGGGCAGCATCAACTGAAAGTTCAGTTGAGAATTTACTCTTCACTGAATTCTCTATGGAAACTAATAACTGGAAAAAACTTTTTGAGCGCATCCTGAATGTCACCCTTTTTATTTCTGAGCGGGGACTGGCTTTCTTTGGTTCCAGTCAACGTACTGGTGATCGTGCAAATGAAAACTTTCTAGGCATAGTTGAGCTCCTCGGCAAATATGCCCCACTTTTATCAGAGCATGTAAACGTGTTAGAGAATCGCAAGAGAGTCAAAAGCGCATGCAAGTCCATTATCTCTCCACACGCATACAAAACGCGTTTGAGCTATGTGGGTCATTCGTACAAACAACAATTCTTGATGAGATTCGAATGCCAAGTATGTTTCAATCATTGTTGATACCACTTCAAAAGCTGGGAGTATCCCAGGCCTTTCTGGACCTCTGAGAGGGCAAGAGAGGCTCAGGCCCATGGAATCCTTTTGCTTCATCCTGCTCTACATGTGATCAAACACCATAAAGACCTTTCAAAATCCAAAATGCTCTTTACAAAAAAAATGTTGGGGCATGTGATGGGGGGGAGCTTGTAGAAGCATATAGGCTGGGCTTTGCAGGGGAAGCTGACTACCCTGGGTTTCCAGAAATGCCAGAAGCACATGTCCCCTGCTATACTCCATCAGGGAATGCTGCACACACAGAGCTCACGCTTTGGCTATGTCTACACTACACACCAGCAGTGGGTAGGGCATGTGTAGTGACACGCCACAGTGAAAAGCCTGCTGTGTGCACACAGTGTCAGTGAAAAGTTCTGGCAGGGAGTCAGGGCAGAAGCAGCAGGGAAAGGCTCAGCTAAACATAGCAGGGTAGATGGTGAGGCATAGCTTGGGCAAGCAGAGCACACGTAGGGTATGTACTCATGTACACACTCACACCCTTCAGGCCTGCCTTTGCTTTGCTTGCCTAAGCCATGCCTCATGGCCTACACAGCTATATACACCAAGGCTGGGAGTGCGGGGGGACACACATGCTATGTACCGTACATGCTGCTGAAAGAAGCGTGCAGTGTAAAACTGCAGGGAAAAAATTCTGCCGGGGGAGGCAGCTGGAAAAGGCTCAACTTTCTCCACTCCTCTGCCCCACCTGCCGCCAGAGCCTTTCCTCCCCACCCTCCCAGTCTCCCCCCTGCCAGAGGCTTCCATTGACACTGTAGCTAAAAGCCAGTGTGGATACAGCAGGCTTTTCAATGCATAGCATAGCTACACATACACCACATTGCCTCCAGTGGTGTAGTGGTAGACTTAGCTGCAAGGTGGGTGTGAGAAGACGACGCCATAGCTCCACCCTTTCCTGCCTCCTCACTACTTCCTTTGGATTGTGGCCCCAGATGCACTGGAAGGGAGCTCTCTTTTCTCCCAAGTCCAGGACCAGCAGGGGTGACTGATACTTATGCAACCTGCAAAGGGATGGGGCAATGCTCCCTGAATGTTCTCCTTTGCCATTCATCCATGATCTGGTCCTACAATAATCAAACCATGTGTGTATAAGAAGGGATTGATCTCAAATCAAAACAGCACATTTTAAAAATGCAAATTTCCTCTGGCTGGAGCTCCAATCACAACAGCACTGGTGCTAAGTGCACTGAAGTATGAATCCATCTCTTTAGGGAAAATAAAAGTTGAGCAGTCAAGTTTCATACTGTCCAAGCTGAACTGAATATAAACAAACTGTATAGATCATAGCAGTGGTGTTGGAACAATTTGTATAGTGGGGGCGCTGAGAGCCATTGAACCAAACTGTAAACCCTGTATATGATGGAGTCCACTTCAAGCCAGGGGGTGAAGCAGCATCCCTAGTTCCAGCACCTATGAATAATAGGGAAATGTATTCATACAGCATATTCACACATATACATATATGTTAATTTAGAAAAGTAATAATGGTTGGCACTAAACCAGCATAAGGAATTTGTTTCAAATCTGATTTTAGGGGTAGCTTCTCAGAGGTATAAATGCACATTGGGTGTTCAGCTCCTACTGGAAGTCATTGAGAGTTGGGCACTTAGCTCCCACTTGTGTCTTTGAAAAATCTCCCCCTTAATTCTTATTTTTATCTGGACTTACAGTCTCTCCATCTTTACAATTAATCACCCATTTATTTATATAGCACCTTCTTACAAAAGAGGCTCTTGAAGTATTGGATAAGCAATTCAAGTAGGATCCTAAGAGCTGATCATTGAATCAGTCAATTATTCAGTTAGAAACCAATGCTCCATTTCAAGAGCAGAACAGGTCAATTCAGAGTGGGTGACTTCAGTGCTGCCTTACAATTCTTCTATCACCCCTTGAGGAAATGAAGTACAAGTGCCTCAGACACAGTCCCCTGAAAGCAGAAAGAAATATAGGTAGGCACAGGGATCAGACAAACAAAGAAGCGTGTGACAGAGAATCAATTGCACAGATTAGGATTAGAGACTGTTTTTTCTGAACAATCCCTCGTTTGCCATATGTTTATCTTTGGCAGCACAACTCCTTACAAATTATGTACTCTAGTATTGGGGTTTTCCATAGGTACTCCTGTTATTTCATATGCAGCTCTAAAGTCTGAGACATTCTTTTCACACTACAGAGTAGTGGTTCTCTCTTTATATAGCTATATGTTACACTTGCAAAAACTATGTTGAAAAACCATTACTAAGGCTGCAACATGAGCACCCAAAATTTGAGAAATGCCAGAATTGAGCCCCCTTGTGCATATGCATTATGTGATAGTCTTTAGTCATACAATCACATTATTTTCCCACAAGACTCCCTGCCGCATTTGGTGCCCAGGATGGACCTTTTCTGGCAATCCAAGACAGCCATGTGCCTGCCTATCTATCTAGATATCAATTTATGGGCCTCACTGCAATAGTATCCGAACACCTGCCAATCAATGGATTTTTAGTCTTATAACACTCCCTATGAGGTAAGGAAGTATAATTGCCATCCTACAAATGGGGAACTAAGGAAGAGTGTATTAGGTGACTTCCTCAAGAAGTCTGGGGCTGAGCTAAGAATTGAATCCACATATCCTGACCCACAGGCCAGTGCCCCAGCCACCAGTCCATCCTTCCTCCCACTGCAATACAGGTTTGCAGTTGCTTTGTATTGCCAGAATAGCTAGGCACTTTATAAAACAAATATAAGCCATATCCTCCACCCCAAAAGAGTTTACAATTTAATTTTAAACAAGACATTATCTAAGGTTAAAAATAATAGGAATGGATGCGGTGAGGAAGGAGAAGGGTTAGAGCAACAGGGTCATGCAGTTATTCACTTCCAGTATGTGCATATAGGGCCCAATCCTGCAAAGTGCTGAGAAGTACTGGTTGTCCTCAGTTCCCCTTGCACTTCAAGGGACTTAAAGCTGCACAAAACACCTCTCAGGAGGAGCTCAGTGTCTCACAGGTTTGGACTAACATGACTATATAATTTGATGGTATATCTTCCCACAGGGAGCTCAGCTGCCAAACAATTCCAACTAAACTAACTTTGTAAAATCTCTCAAGGTTTAGAACAGAGTTTAGATCATGAAGCTGGATAGGAGCTTCCTTTGCTCCTTTCTCATATTATATTAGTCTCAGGGTTCCTGGACACTGAAAATATAGGCTCCCACCCTGGTGCTGGGTGAATACTGAAGACAAGTATTCACCAACATGTTTCAATAAACATGGAATGAGATTGTGACCCCCATTCACTATAAACTGCTGGGGCTAAGGACTGTCTCTTGCTGGGCGTGTGTAGCACCTAATACTATAGAGACCTGATCTCATCTGCGGCCTCACTCTTAGCATTAACATGGACATTTTGAAAGCTCTTATGAGCTTGGGAGTCAAGTCAGGAAGCAGAAACATCACATGATTTAGGTAACTAAGCATACAGCTTAAATAGTGAATTCATCTCTCAGGCAAAAGTAGATTTGCATAACCCATGCAGCAATCATTTCAAGTAATGGAAAAAAGAATCAAAATGCCTGTCCCCTCGTTTCTTCCCTCCCCTTAACTCTTATACAGCATCCTGTCCTTTGCTTTCCTAGGTTCCCTTTCCTTGTTTTCCCCTTATTTTGTGCCCACCCCCTACATCTTTTGCATATTTTTACATCCATCCATCCATCCCTTTCCTCCAACCTGCTTCAAAAAAAGTCCCTTAATGACCCACCTCACCATCTTCCCACTACTCCCTTAACTTATTCTTTTAAGAAACAATAATGTTTTCTTGTTCTTTAATTATCTGATTTACGGTGCAAACTATTCTTTTCCCTCTCTACCCACAGCTGTTCAGACTGTACAGGGGTTCAAAAGACTAAGGATTTTTCTCTCTTCATTCTCCCAAAAGGCTGAAAGCTTTTGCTCAAACTTTCAAAAGTAAAAAATAAAATTCACTATTAGACATCGGGTCCAGAAGGTTACAGACCAAAAGATGAATGTTCCTGAAAGTTCTGAGTGACTGTAAGAAAGAGTGTTCACACCCATTTATAGAATGGAAACCCTCAGGCAACCTTAACTGACCATACTCTTTTGTATTACAAATATATGTTCCTTGACAAATATGAAGGTAAGAGGTTGGAAACCATCATGCAGCTTAAACTCAAATATATTACGTAAAACGATTTAAAACAGAGTATTTTTGGCACAACTCTACTACTTTAAGATCACGTTAATAATACACATTACAAGCTGTTCATTCTTCTAAGCAAAGATTCCCAGCCTTCATAATATCGCAGGTTGTTTAAAAATAAACCCCACCCCAATCAAGCTCATTCCAGTCTCTGTGCCAGCATCCATGCTGTATTAGTTATTATCCATGGGCCAGTGTGAGGCAGGGCTCTGGAACACACTGCAGCTGAGGGGAAGGGAAGAGGTCCAATCCACTTTTGAACAATATGAAGTGGATTATTCTTAGAGGCCAATAGTTAAATCCTTAAAGGCAGGCTTTTGAAAGGCAGTCCAATTTCTAGAGTCCAGATTTCAGTAAGGCTATTAATTGTAACAGTGTCAATTTACTCACCTCACATAGATTTTTCAAAAATAGCAGGTAGTGTTGCTGAAGGAGGCTATATCAACAGACCTGGGGATTGGCATTCATTATTCACTTTCATCCTGAGAGAAGTTTCAGAGTAGCAGCTGTGTTAGTCTGTATCGCAAAAAGAAAAGGAGTACTTGTGGCACCTTAGAGACTAACTTAGTCTCTAAGGTGCCACAAGTACTCCTTTTCTTTATCCTGAGAGAAGTGACAGAATGGCCAGCAACACCACACATTTTCCCCATACCATACCTCACTCAGGTGCCTCATTTATTATCTGTAAGGTCTACTTCCTAGCTCATTACACTACAGATATTGGATATTTGTAAAAGGTCCAGCAGTTTCTCATGACCAGAGGTCACCCTGCAGTACCCTACCTCCATGTCTCCTCTTGGTTCCTCAATAAACTCAAAAACACAACCCGGAGTTAGTTAAACTCCCTTTTCTGGAGTTCCAATTTGTTCAATTCTCCATGTACACACTGCCACTCCAGACCCAACCCCAGTTCAGTCTCTCTCCCGCACCCTTAGATATGAAGCCCCAGCTCTGCTTCCCAAAGCTGGGTCACACATCCCTCTCAGACTTCAAGCAGGAATTTAGCTCTCAAGACCCCAACCCCCATTCAGTGTCTCACGCTCTCTCTCTTCCACCCCCTTTAGAAGGGAGTCCACAACACTCCCTTCCAGAGCTGAGTCAACAGCCACTCCCAGGCTTTACCTGGATCAAATTCAGGTCCCTAGCTCTGATTTCTCAACTCCCCTGGTGTCAAGGCCTCCCATACAATCATCTTTATCACCCCCTATAGCCTGCTGAATTTTCCCCCTCTGCTATAGTGTCCTGCTGTTTTTGAATGGGGGAATCAGCTGTCCACAGTCAAGCCACATTAAGGCTGTTAATGCAGCACAGGTGGGCTGGAGTTGTTCCTTCCATAATCAGGGTTGGCTGGCCCAAGCCTCTGTAGGGGGCAAGCTTCCCTGCTATAGACATCTTGAACTCTCTACTAGCACTTTGCACAAAGGAGCCAAAATATAATTATGATGGTGATGACATTTGTGATGCAGGCTTGATTGTTTATTCTTTGTATAATAATAGAGCCTAGAAGCCCCAAATAAGATCACAGCCCCCCCTGTGCTAGGCACATAAAAACACCTAGTCAGAGACAGTCCCTGTCCTGAAAAGCTTAAGGTGTAAATACAGATGGCAAAAGCTGGAAAAAGGAAGGATTACTACCCACATTTTACAGACGGAGACCTGAGGCTCAGAGTGAGTAAGAGCACATATTTAAAGGTATGTAGCCATCTAAAGATGCAGACAACCACCTAGCGGGATTTTCAGAAGTGCCCAACTCGCACTGATTTCAAAAATCCTACTAAGCACCTATCTGTATCCTTAGGTGCCTAAATACCTTTAAAAATCAGCCTCTAAGTGACTTGCCCAAGATCTGTTGCCAAGCCAGAAATCACACTAAGATTGCCGGTGCTATAACCACAAGACCATCCAATCATGAACAAAAATGAACAGTCATGGGATGGTTCTTCTGCATACACTGTAACCCAGAGTAGGATTGGCCAGAAAACAAGAATTCCATTTTGCAAACATTTTCAAAGTTTCAAGATTTTTTTTATGCTGCATTGGAATGAAAACAAAAGCTTTTGGGGGGCGAAATTGAAAAAAAAAACCATGCAGGAGATAAAGACTTACCCCAGCATAGCCAATGGCCAAGTGGTTAGCACTAGGGAGAACAGATAGCAAGTGTGAAAAATTGAGATGGCGGTGGAGGGTAATAGGTGCCTATATAAGAAAAAGCCCCAAAAATCGGGACTGTCCCTACAAAATCGGGACATCTGGTCACCCTATTAGGCACTCACCTGGGAAATAGGCATCAGCAATAGAGTCAGTCTCTCTCTGACACACACACATGCACTCTCTCTCTCTCGCTTGTTGGAGCTGGTCTACTTTGTTTAATCAATTAAATATTCCTTGAGCCTGTGACAGACTGATCTGATAACCTGGTGGCTAGGCTGCTCAGCAGGGATGTAGGAACCCCAGGTTCAAAGCTCTGCTGTGAATCAGGACAAACAAAGATCTACATATCAGTCTCCTGCTTCTCTGGCAAGTCACCTTACCACTGGCCTATTGGGTTTTCCAGGATGGGTACTCTCTGACCAGACATTCCATCCAGGTCTGAGAAACTGTCCCAAGAAAGCTTGTGTCAAAACAAATATGTTTCTACAAAGAGTTTTGGTTTTGAGAAATTGGCGTTTTCCAACAAAAAAAACATTTAGTTGACAAATTCCTGACCCAGCTCTGACCCAAAGAATTCAGGATAGCTGCACAAAGAGAAGATCATAGGAACTCTCACCCCAAGCCACTATATGGCCACTGTATCTGCCTTTAGCAAGGAGGAATTCTGGCCTGTAAAATGAGGGGGAGGCTGGAATTTGACAGGACAGAGAACTGGGGTTTGTGCCAACAGCAGCTGCCCCTTTAACCACATGGGAGCAAAAGAGCTGCTTCTGGATAAAGTGAAGCCTTTGGCTTTAATCCCAGCAGTGACTCTGGCCCAGGTTTTATTATTAATTGCATGTCTGGTCTCTGGCCCACGCAGAATCTGGGTGTCTCCCAGATTTGTGTCAGCCATCCCTTGAAAATATGTCCTTTTCCATGGATCATGCTCAATAATATAATCTACTAATGTAGCTGCTGATTTATTTCTGTTTGTGTTTGGGTTATATTCATAGCTTAGATGCTTAACTTCCTGCTGAAGGCTGGTTGCTCAGCAACCAGCTCCCCTCTCTCTCTCTCTCTGCAAGTGAGAGTGGCTGATTTTTTTTTTTTTTGAAACAGCTATTTGTTTAACTTGACTCAGTTGAAAACCAGACACCACTTAATTGCAGCTGAAAGGATGTGAGGGCCAGATTCCCTTGTATGAATCACAAAAAGTGCCTAGTCCTTAAGACAACTTAAGGCTTATTACCAATAACCAGGTTAGGACCCTCGTTAAAGGAAGGTCACAGCAATCCTTATCATAGTGGATGCAGCCAATGGCTCTGGCACTTTCTTTTCTGGTATGGTTTTGCATCCTGAACTTTCTGAGAGCAAGGCCAAATAGCCTTTAGCAGCCATTTACAAAGCATAAGATCAGTGCACAGCTACTGATTTCATTAGGCAGCCCTGTATAAATTAGTACTGCTTCTGTGGTGTAGTATTTAGCTACGTTCCTGAAAAGAAATGGTCTTTGTTCTGTTTTCTGTGTACTGCACTTTTAAGTTTAGAGGAGCCTTCCTTCCTGTCTTCAGTGACACCTGCCCTTGCTTCAGGTGCAGAATGCTACAGAGCGAATTGCCGTGTGTCTGTCTCGCTGTGTAAAAGTGACTTTGTAGACCAGATCCTTGAGCTGGTGAAGTTACAGTGAAGTCAAATATAGTGATACTGATTTACACCAGCTGAAGCTCTATCTATCCAGCCATGCCACCCATCACTGCTATCTGAGCACCATCCACATAAAGTCGATATCACTATCAAAGTCCCCAGTGGAATTCAAGGAGTCTCTTGCACTTGCTTTTGGAGGCAAAAACTCTGCTTGGAATAGGAGTTTGGTTTGATTTTTCCTTTTATTTTTTATGTTTAGCAGCAGAAGGGGGTGTCAGAGTTGTCAGTGTCTATCTTACGGTGGAAAGGCTTTTTCAAAGAGGAAGCTTTGGGAAGATTTCCTCAAGGCTCTAGATTTGCCTGAGCACCTCCAGAAGTTCATTCCGTAGTCACATCACCACAACCAAGGATGCTTTATCCCCAGGTCTCTCATACTCCATCCCGGGCTTCATGTTCTGCACTGTGCCAGAGGAGTGCAGCTGTTACAGTGGTTCATAGACAGAAATTTGGTCTTTGCTGCAGCTGGGGCTTGATCCACTTATCTACCCCTAGATGTTTATTAAAAAGCCTGAAACTTCAAACAAGTCTCAGGTTTGGTTTGGTTCAATGGATGGGTTAGAATTCAGGCTCATTTTTATTTCATATGAGCCAGTTCTCTAATCCTTAATTAGGGGGTAGAAGATAACTCCCTGTCTGAATCACAGGAAAGGCAGGAGCTCAAAGAGGAAGGATTTCCCAGTGGTTAGGGCACCAACCTAAGACTTGGGAGACCTGCATTCAATTTCCTACTCTGTCACCGATTTCCTGTGTAACCTTGGGTGACTCACTTAGCCTCTCTCTGTGCCTCAGTTCCTCATCTGTAAAAATGGGGCCAATAGCACTGCCTGGCTTCATAGGGATGTTGTGAAGATAAAAAACATTAAAGATTGTGAGGTGCTCAGAGACTGTGGTAATGGGGTCCACAATTGTAGATCGGTAGAGTACTGAGGAGTAACAATAAAATTAGGTAAAAGGAAATTTAGCCAGAATATCAGGAAACACTTCCTAATGGTGACCGCTATTGGATGTACAATCGCCTCCTAGGGGAAATGGTGGAAGACCACATATCTTGATTCAGGACATAGCACTGAAAACCACAGTCTGAGAAACAATTTCCCGATGATGCCTTAAGTGGCCCAGCACCTTTAGGGGACCTACTTCTGTAATTTCATAGACTCATAGAAATTAAGGAAGGGGAAGCATAATAATCTAGTCCCTTCCCTTGTCATATAGAGTAGTTATAACATTATGGTGCAATTACTATGAACTGAAAAATGTGTTCAGGAAGTTGATGCTTGAGGGATTGGTTCAATAAAATCAGAATTCTGTTTAAATGAAAATGTCTGGGATTCTGTGGCAGCTCCCTCATTACATGTGCTCTTTCCTGTGCACTCAGAACTCAAACATTTAGATTTTGAATTTAGTAGTATGTAGATATGAAAAGGGTATCTGAAGAAAGAGGTAATACATTTTTCAGTACTAAATAAGACAGGACCACATTCTACTCTCAGGTACTATGAAAAGGAATTTGGAATAATTCCACTGAGGTCTATGGAATTGATTCCAGATTTACACCAATGTAACTGAGAGCAGAATTATTATTACTTGTTTGCTTGCTTCCCCTAATATGTTTGGTGCCATACATACACAAAAGAAGACATAATGCCTGCCCTAAAGAGCTTATAGTCTGAAAAGGCAAAGGAGGGTAGTGTGAGGGTGATACAGCAGAAAAGTAAAGTTGTCAGGAGGTGACTGGCACATCTTGATCATCCAAACTATATATAAAAGGTAACTTGACTATTCACAAATACCCCACCATTCGGCCATGATCAGTCAGTTTCTTGTAGGTATCTTGGTAGAATTAAATCTTTGGGAGCGACATGAATATGGAGAGGGTGGTGGTCTTGCAGAGCTCAGGAATCGAGTTCCACACATGAAGTACTGAGACACTTGTGGGAGAAGTGGGTGAATGGGGCATCAAGGCTGGCACCATTAGTTATATGCGGATTTCTTAGATGTACAGTTCACATACCCCAAATAGTTGCTCCCACTCCTCCATCGACCTGGAGAAATATCTCTGAAGGCAGAACCCCCCCCCACACACACACTTTTTATAGTTTTTCCTCTTATAATTAGCAAATTGATGAGCCTCTTAAAAATGGTTCACACACTGGACTTCTTGAGTGTGTTCTAATTACAACATCATGAAATATTTTTGCTTCTTATGGGAACTCTGGTTTCCATGGGGATCAAGATCTGTCTCATCTGCTTTTTCAGAGTTAGATTTGCAGGCAGCCGTGTGTGTGAAATCCAGTCAAACCTTGGTGAGCCAAGAAAGGAGTGAGAATGCTAGCTGAGCCATTAGCTATCCTGGCATGAATATATGCACCTTTCTAAGACTAGGGATAAGAGATCAAGGATGAGATTCGCTGTCATGGCTGAGAGGTTGGTTATCGATAACTCACATTATGCTCCACCAAATATAATAGGTCATGTCAGACAGCACCCACCTTTCATGAGAGTCCACAAATGTAACTGGCAGGGAATTGCCATGTTGAAACTGGGCTCATCTTTAATTTCCTCTGAGTGCCCTAATTACACCAGTTTAAAGGTATGTGTGAGCCTGATCATGGGGACTGAGAAGACCCAAATCATTTGGGTTCTATAAGCAGATTTTGTAGTCTTTGCTGTGCACCAGCCACTCCCCTTTGGCATGATATCTCAGTGACAAAACAAGATAACCCAGCACATATACACAGGACATTCCCTAATATCATACAAACTAAGGGCTTCAGGGATGGTGCCTAGATACAGCAGGGCTGATGCCTTATAAATGCAGAACCCAGATTAGAGAGAAGAGATGAAAGTTAGCACAGCCTGAAGGCTAGTCTAATACAGATCAGGGAGAACAGACATGCTCTGGCAACACAAAGATCAGAGATCTAATCCTCCTTTGTGCACACATCCCGCTTTAGGTCCTGTGCAATTCAGCCACACCCAAGGAACTGGCCTGTTCTCTCCTGCTCCTACATGAACATCACTCCCTCTGGGTATCCTAGTGCATCTCGTCTTCTCTAGATCTGTCTTGTTTTCATTGTAACCACTTCAGAACAAAGATAACTATAGAATCCATACAGCGCCTCTGTGAGGAAAGGATTAATACCCTTTCTTTCAGATGGGAAAACTGAGGCACAAACAGATTAAGTGCTTGCACTCAGCTACACGTGAATCTGTATCAAAGCTAGGATAAAAGCTCAGGAGCTCGGGCTCCCACTCCCAGTGTTCAGATCGCTAGGCCACACTGCGTACTGGAAGTGCTCATTGCTTTCACCCGCTGTTATTGGGCTTGTAAACTACTCTCCTTTCAGAAATCACCTGTGGCTGAACAATCCATTTAATTGGCCACATAGTGCCTTACCAGCAATACCCTTCCAAGCCAAATGTAGCCAGGTGTCTACTCTGTGCTCACAGTATTAATTATTCCCAGTGCCTTTTATTGGATCAGTAGGAATGCATCCTTCCCAAAGCACCTGTGGTTCGCTACCTATATGGTTTTAGGAAACAAAAATTCCTCTTGAATTATTACTATACAGTTTTGCTGTTCCCAGTGTTATGACTGGCCAAGAAAAACAAAGAAAAGGCCAGAGCTTTAGATCAGTTACATCTATTAAAAAAGAAATTGTTAACTATCTCATCCTTCCTGACAACCTAAATACAAATAAATGTTTTGGGGGACCTCAGGAGTCCAGTCTTTCATTTGGAAATACAAAATGTGTGGTTAAGACTACATTAACTGATTTGAATAAATAAAAAGCAATCCAAATATTCACAAAAATTCAAACCAAACTTCAACCTACTTTGAGTTTCAAAAAGAAAAAACCCCTGTGGACTCCTCCTACCCATTCTATTTTTAATTTTTGCACAGCTTTACTGAAAGTTGAGCTCTCTGGGTTCTGATTTGACAAAACCCAGCAGTGTCAGAATGTGACCAGAAAGGCCTTAGATTCCCAGCCAAATACTTCAGCTTGAGGAGGTTCAGATAAATGAGATAAGCATGTGAACTTCAGTGTGCTTTTCTGAACCTGTCTACCTCCTGGAGGCTTGTCAGTCTCTAATTACATTAAATTGTCCCAGTATTTCAATGTATATTTAGAGAGAGAATAGATAAATATATGCCATACATCTTAACCAGTGGTTAAAGTTAAATGAAACAGGAAGGGAAGCTCTGTCTAGATACCAGCCAAGGAGTAGGGGAAGCAAAGAAAAAGCATTGTTCCTCCAAGCCAGCTAGAGGTCCACTGTACTTAACCCTGATGCTAATCCTCCCAAGACATTAGGAAACTTCAAGCCCTCCACCTGCCTTACTCTAACTGAGCAAAGGAGTGATTTTGTTGGCTCACTTTCAATTTTGTTGGCTCATTTGCCCATGGACTATAGCATGCCTTCTCAGGTAGATCTATCTATCTATCACCATCGCCTAAGCTAGATGGACTTGATCTAACAGGTCTTTTCCATTTCTAAGATCCTATTCATTTCAGAGAATATCCTTGAAACATAGAGCCTTTTAGGAATGAGATGTAGGAGAAATGTCTACTTGTGTGAGTGCACCTTTATATAGGTGTTTGTAGATAGGTGTATTGGCAGGAAGGACTGCCCCCCATTTAAATTACAGTATTCTAACAAATAACTTGCATGTTTGTTTCCCAATGTGCAATATGACTGAAGTGTCATTCTGAATTAAAACACTCCTACTTTATTTAATTAATTGCTTTTTAAAACAAAATGTGCATGTATTTTGAGATAAAGCCAAAGCATAAAGTGAGGACTTTGCAGTAACATGGCCTTGCTTTTTCTCATTGAGAATAAATATTTAAAGATTTTATGGACTGACTCAGAGAGTGGACTCATTTAATACATATTGTGCTTAATTCTCTATGGCTCATGAGCAGAAGGATTTTCAGAACTCTGGACAGCTCACAATCTGACCCAAAGACTACAGTATTGAGAAATGCTGCTACCCCATGCTTCAGTGAAGCATGACACATGAAGAAAGACCTCTTTCTGAGACATGAGAGGAAGCACATGAGAGAGAAAGATGACTTCTTTCCTGGGCATATTGGGAACCCACTCCAAGATATGGAAGTAACCACCACTTCACACCAAGAGAGACCCTCTCAGACCAAATGAGAGAGAGACCCCTGTTGCAAAAGAGGGACCCTCTAAGGGACAAGGGACAGGGAATGTATCTATCTCAGGATTAAAGAAACACTCCAAGGTAAAAGACCCCTCCCAGAGAGAGACCTCATGGGAAAAATCACTCACTGAGATACAAGAAAGAAGGAAGACCCTACTTTGAACCATATAATCCAAGCTATGGGAGAAATATACTTGCAGTGAATAAGAGATCCACCAACAAAAGTCATGATAGAGACCCTCAACATCTGAGAGATTCCTCACTCTGAGATATAGATGATACCCCACTCCAGGCACATAGGGAAGAGGCTCTCCATCCTCACCCTAGAAAGATGCTAAAAAACAAAAAGTAAAAGCCCCGCCCTTCACCACCCCTGCAAAATGAGAGAACAACAAATCCCTTATCAGGAGAGATACCTATCCCACTTCCCCTTCCCAGAGATGAGAATGAGGGAGAATGAGAGAGAGGAAGACTCTATTTCTGGGGTTTAATGGCTACAGTAAAGCCAAATTGTAACTTGAAATGATCTGGAGTCTACAAGTAGGAAACAAAACAACCGGCAAATTTAGAAGCAAAAATAAAACTAAAAAGCAATGCATTTAATTATGAAATTATATTCTTAAGCAAGTCTACAAAAAAGAATAAACAACTTACTCACAAGAATGAGATTTGATACAATAGCACACCATGCATGGAGGTTTCTGAGTGCAATACTGCAGAAGTAAAGCTTAATACATAGCAGTAAAATTTACCCCCAAAGTTTTAATTTAAAATATACCAAAAAACAAAAGAAAATATAAAACATCTGCTACTGGGAGTGTTTGGAGTATCCTAGTTACTCTGTGTTGCACCTCTCTCTCATGTGTCATCTAAGACAGAAGTTTTAGTTTGGAAACACTGATACAGATTTTGAGTAGTTAATAGACTCCATTTACTTTTGTCTCCCATAAAAAAACTGTGCTCCACACCTTTTTTAAGAGGACACAACTATTTGTACGGCTGATGCCTGCAAGCCATCTCAAGGAACTACTATCCAGATGTCCAAAAGATGTGTGTGAAAGACAATGGGAGACTCGTGAAAAGTATATGGGTAGCAGAATGACTCACGAAATTTCTAATGATAATATTTTGAATTTCTAGAACACCTTCCCTCAAGGTGCTTTACAGGCAAAAACAATATAGGTTTAATACTATTATCCTCATTTTCCAGACAGAGAACTGAAGCACAGAATAGGCAAGTGACTTAACTGAGGTGATACAGAAAGTCTGTGATAGAACTGGGAGTAGAACTCAAATCTCATCAGTTTTGGGCTTTAACTCTAAAAATCCCCCATATTTCCAAATGGGAGAGGGAGCCTTTCAACTAGGCCTGACTAGTAATGACCAAAAGTTGTTACCATTGGATGTCTATTTAGGGTACTGGATGAATTAAGTTTGGTGGCTTTCAATCCAGCCCTTAGCAGGCAGGTGTTTACATCACAAAAACCACCACCACACCTGGTTACCTTTTTTGGTGGTCCCAGCACGAGAAGCCAGAGATTGAATGGGCTATGGAGACTAATGATCAAGGTTGAGGCACTTTGGCAGGGTATGATACAGGCAACCCTGCTTGGCTATTGTATCTGTTCCATGAATAGAAGACTTTATTCTTCAAGAATTTCAGTCCACCATAATTCACACTTTTGAGGTCATGGCAGATAGGAGCAGTGATATAAAACGCTTCATCCTAATTTACAAAATACAATGTGCAATGCCAATGATAATATTCAAGAATACAATATTGTTACTTCAGCATTACTAACACCATAGTCCTTAGGACATTGGTATCTGGAATATATATTGAAGATTATAATGGGCTTTGTCTATTTGAGTGCCAAGAGCATTATATCAGAGAAGCCATATGAAGTCAATAACTAGTGTGCCCACACTTAGACACTGAGTACAATCCCATATATTTTAGTGCCAGAAAGATGTCAATAAATTGGAAAGGATTCAGAGAAGAGCAACAACAAAAGATTAAGAGGCCAGATGGATTGATTTATGATAAAATATTAAAACAGCTGAATAACTGGGCTGAGAGGAGGCTGTACAAGGCAAAGAGTGTGAAACCCTATAAATTATAGAAGATAATTTTTTAGGACAGTATAAGGGAGTATAATTCAGTGTCATAGAGTAATACCAAGCTAAGGAAAATTTTGTCTGAGTATCTGGGGAAAATGATTATGTTGAGATCCATTAAATTGTGAAACAGTCTCCCAAAGAAAGTGATGGAAGCTCCATTGCTTAAGTCACTTTAAATTTAGACTTAACAAAGAATAGGAGAATAGACAGCAGGGGGGAACTGCACTGGAAGAGAGGAATAGTTTAGGTGACCTAATAGGTTTTCTTCATTTCTAATTTCAATGATTTATTTATTTTTACTGTAATGATAGTGAATGAGATGGACAAGGTGGGTGAGGTAATATCTTTGATTGGTGTTTGGTCCAGTAAGAGATATTACCTCCCTCACCTTGTCTCTCAAATACCCTGGGACTGACATGGCTACAACAGCAATGCATATAGCAGATAAAATGGTACATTTCATTTACAACTGAACAAAACATATCTGTTGAATGAAGCCTCCTTTTTCTGCTAGCTAAATATTCATGAGTAGGTTGTGATTCGCTCAAATACATTTGTTATTCACTGACTATCTTTTCAATATTTTGTGCACGATAGATTGATCACAAATCACAAAATCACACTATAGATTTTGATCACAAAACTGAAGTTCAAGCTGCATTACTTAGATGTGTAATTTTTTCTAGTTCATGATTGGATGATCACTTCCAGTGCAAATATTGGCACGTGGGATTTAAAATTTGGTTTCTGCAAAAACTCATGCCTATATTTTTGAAAATTGCCTTCTGAATTTGTGTAAGTAATACAGCACTCGGATATATACGCACCAGGGAGTTGTGCTCTATCATGACTGAAACAAATTCCCTTAAAAACATGAACAAATATTCATGGGAACCTCATTACATTATTTGCCCTGCTCTCATTTCATTTATAATGTTTACTCACTGTGGCAGAATAATAAATGGAAATGGCATACTACATGAGCCATACAAGAACTATAGGCTTCATAGCACCTGACCCAAAGCTCACTGATGTCAGTGGAAGATTTTCCATTGATTTCATTGGGGTTTGAATCAGGCTGTATGGATCTAAATGCAGAAAAGCATCTAAACCAAGGCTAGTCAGGATACTATTCAAGTTCACTGTGTGCTTAAAAGTTAAGGACATGCTCAAGTACTGACCTATGACTGAAAGCTCTTCAAGACAGAGACTGTATCTTTCTAGGTATGTGGACAGCACCAAGCACATTGTTGATGCTACTGGAATATAAATAATAATATATAGATCGATAATATGAAAAAAATATTGATGGGAAGAGCAGTGGCACAGTGGAATAGTCCCCTGAGGGAGCTGATCAAGGCCCCATCACTGAAGAGTTTTGGTAAAATGCTTGTGGGAATGATGTTGGAGAGTAGTCTTCCAAGGAAGCATTCCATGACCCAAAGGTGTTATTTTTTTCTGGCCACTATTATGTATGATCTATGTTCTATAGATAATAGGGTCCAAAAAAGCCCACCATTTTTCCTGTACAGATGTGTGTGTCTGCAGTAGTCTATTATAACACACACAGTGATAAAGCAAGAAAGGAGATTTAGTATTCTGTGCAGAACTCAAAGATGTATTTTGCTATATTTACATGGGCTAAAAGAGGGGGACAGACTGATTCTGATAATTTCAACCAACTAAGGCTTAAAGGCTAATATTAAAATCTTATTTGAAAGAATTACTTTCTCAGCTCAATGTTGAAATTCATTGTTTAGCTGTCCCCTAGAGATTATCATCTCCCACATGGTCAGGTGACACCATTGTTTTGTGATAACACATTCAATTTAAGTATAAAGCATACTACTAGCACTACTATAGAAATGATTTGTCAATGTTAGCCTCCCAGTTCCATTACATTGGCCTGTTTAAATTATTCACTGACTTTCCACTTAATCAACAAGGAGCCAGATTCTGCTTTCATTTATCCCTGAATAAATAAAGAATAACTCCACTGACTTCACCAGAGTTCCTCCTGATCTACGCTAGTGTAACTGAGGATAAAATCTGGTCCTTGAGGTCCACGTATTGTTTGCATACAAAAAAGGCCCCGTATCCATACATCAGCCATGACATAGCAATAATTCATGTAATAAATGATACTTCTATAGTGACCAGTTATAGATAGATAGATCCTTTCATCTGAAAATCTCAAAGCACTTTATAGATGTTCATTAATGAAGGCTCAGAGCCCCAAGAGTGAGGTAGTAAAACAGAGATGAGTAAATTAAAACAAAAATGGCCTGATTTTTTTCAGAAGTATTGAGCACCCAGAGATAAATCAATAAAAGCTGGGTTACATATCACCTCTGAAAATCAGGCTACTTAGTTAAGTGCCTAAACATGGATTTATGGGCCTAATTTTACACATCCATATTTGAAAATTTTGGACTAAGTGGACTTATAGCACAGCATGGAGCAGGGAATAGAGCCAAGATGTCCCAATGCCAAGGCCTTAACTATTTCTCGGTTTTATTAAGTCAATTATTTTGAATTAATAGCTTACATCCATAAAGCCAGCTTTGGAGGCAGGGATCATTTCTCCCACTTTGCAAGGGTAGCCACCTCAGGGCTCGAATGCAGTAGCACTATGTTATGTGTACGTATGTGTATAAAGGCAGGGAAATGAGGAATATATTTTGCAGGGGGCATTTAGGAACGGAGACAGCATATTCAAGCAACACAGACACTCTCCCACCCCCCTTAGCATTGTGCCAGGGTATTTGAGTCAGTACTGACAAAAAGTGCCATCGACTAAAATACTAGCAACACTCCTTGCATGAGTCTACAGACACTAGGCTCCCATAGACTGTACAGTACCTATTTCATCCATCTCAGTCATCATTGTGACAGCTTTTCCCTTCCCTGATTGTGGTTAATGATAGCTGGGCAAACAGGGGGAAGTGGATAACTGTCTCTCAGCAGGCAGGAGGCTGGCCCATGTTTGTGGCCCAGGAAAACAAGTACCAGAAATAACAGCAATTCATTCGGTGAGGCAGATCCTGTGCTCACTGATGTGTGTAATTAGCGGGAGGAATGGAACATACCTGTCCTAATCCCTCAACATTCAGCCTGTGTTTGTCTAATCCACCACCCATTTTGTAGTCTGGTGGCAAGGGGCGGGGAGGGGCTCAGAACTTCCCTTCCTGACTGGCACCTCTCAGCTGTTGGGCTCAGCCAGCTGTAGTCTTGGCTGCAGTCCAACCTGCTGGGAGTACAGGAAGCTGCAGCTGTGACTTCTCTCTGAAGAGCTCAGCTGCTCCCCACTCTTTTGGTGGCTGAGTGGGTGGGCCAGGGAGAGCTGAGGCACCTGGAGAGGAGTCAGCCTTCTACCTAGTGTTGCTGTTGGTCTTCTCCCCACATGGGATAGGTGTGAGGGAGGAGGGGTAATGTAAAGGGATGGATGCTGTTTCCATTTTGTAAATCACCTCAACCCTGCTCCATACAGGCTCAGCTTTTTAACATTGAAGCAGAGGTTTCTTTTATTCAGAACTTCCTTGGCTCTTTCCCATCCTTGCTTCCACACATGCACATACACAAAAGTGCCCTAATTTTCCTAGAGACAAGGTAAGTGGGGTAATATCTTTTATTGGGCCAACTTCTGCTGGCGAGAGAGACAAGCTTTCCAGACCCTTTCTTCAGATCTGGAAAAGGTATTCAGATGGTGAGTCTATACCGCAAATAAACATCTGAGGCTGGCCTATACTAGCCGACTTGGGCTCAAGGGGCTCAGGCTGTGGGGCTGTTTCACTGCTGTGTTGACTTCTGGGCTCAGGCTGGAGCCCAGGCTCTAGGACCCTGTGGGGTGAGAGGGTCCCAGAACTCAGGCTCCAGCCCGAGCCCCGAAGTCTATACAGTAATGAAACAGCCCCGCAAGCCTGAGTTGGCTAGTGTGGGCCAGCTGCGGGTTTTTCTTTGCTGTGTAGACATAGCCAGAGTGTCACAGCTAAATACAAAAGTGGAATCTACTGTTTAGCTTAAGCAGTTAACACATGCTGTAAGAGATCAATCAAGGCAGAATGGGCAGTCAACACCTCTGCAGTCATTAGACAAAGGAGGTTTAGAGGGTTAAATATTGTTATAACGAGACATAAATCCAGTGTTTTTATTAAGGTCATGATTTTTAGTGTCTAACAAAGTTATGATTTTAAGCTCCCAGGCTGATCTTTTGAAGGTATTGTGCAGCTTTCTTTTAGGCCCAGTTTCCGTGGATCTGACAAACATCCTGTGCAGAACAGTTACCCTTAAGAAGCTAGCTAGTTTCCAAATGACTGTTGCCTGGGGCCATGGTAGGAAGATGGGAGTGGGGGGAGGTGACAAACAGGTCATCACTGACAAAGCAGAGGAGGCAGGGTAGTGGGCTGATATGGTAAGAGATGTAGCATTGAAAAGTATTGTGTTGGGCCTTGAATACATGGGGTGAAATCCTGGCCCCATTGACTTCAATGGGGAAAAAATCCCATTAACTCTGTTGGGGCCAGAATTTCACCGCACTCTGAATTTGTAATGTAACCTGAAGCCTGGCAAGTTTCATGCATTCGGCACAGCTCTACATGTTGCCCAATGTCAAAGAGAGATGGGTTAGACACTGAGTCACAGAGTTCACATCCAGCTCAGAATCGGGGTTTCCTATACAAAGATGCGAGAGCAAGGTTGGATTTAGGATGCCAATCGAGCCACAGAGTTCAACTCCATATGGGGAGCTGGATTCCCTCAAAGTTCAGGGGGTATTCAGGAAGGTCTCTAATGTGCAAATACAAATTGTGCAAACAAACAACCCTCGTGCAAAAACCACCAAATAAAAAACTTCTAAAAACTCTGTCCTGGTAAAAATAGTTCTAAAAGACACTTCAAAGAGAACACTCCCCTACTGAGAAACAGTAACAGAGGCCCCTGCTTCCTACATCCCTGTAAGCTAATGGATTTGGAGTGAAGGAAGTGATGGGCAGAGTAAAATTTTAGGAAGCTGCATTTTGCTTGATTTTGTATTAAAAAATTCTTTGAGTGTGAGGCTTCTATCTACAGAACGCCCTTTTGTATAAGGGCATGCGTGTCTGCCAGACACAGCAACATGCGGGAGGAGAGAAAGAAAGCTTTGAAGCTTCCTAGGGGACTACAGCTCTGCCTTAATGAAATCCATTACAGAGCTCAGCTTTCAATAAGGGAAGGCACTTGCAAAACACATGTCTAGCAACGAAAATGGGACTCTCCCATGAAGTGTAAAAGTTGTGACAAAGCAGCTACAGATGGATATGACAAGGTTCTGCCTGCCACAGACAGCTCAGAAAACATCCCAAAGTGTACGAGAGCCAAAGGGAGTTCCGGGATTTCAATCAGAGCTCGATGGAATCAAGCGCAGCCTGAAATACATTAACTGCATGGTGTACGTAGCTACATCAACGTAAGGAACATATTATGATGCTGTTTTCTTTGTACTTGCCCTTTAAATGTCTGATGGACGGGGGCGGGAGGGTGGCTGAAGATCTGTCTTGTGGTTGAGGCACTGGGCTGAGACTCAAGAAAGCTGGGTTCAATTTGCAACTCTGCCACATGTGACCTTGGGAAAGTCACTTAGTTTTTCTGTTCCTCAGTTCCCCGTCTGCAAAAAGAGGATTATACTATTTCATTTGTTTATCTTGGCTATTTAGCTATTCAAAGCAGGAAATCTCTCTTACTGTGTGTATATTCAACTACTAGCACAATGGGACCCAGCCCTTGCTTGGGATCTCTCCATGCCACTATAATAGAATAATAATTATAATGGTGCTGTGAATCAATTCAAGATGGCTTTTAAGGAGCAAAGACTATGTTGGGCTCCCACCTGCTGATTTTATATTTGTTCATTCATTCTGATTTTCCCTAAGCTGAACTAAATCTTTCCAGACTGAAAGTAAGGGCGTTTTTCCTCTGTGTATGAGACACATGACAGGTTAAAGCTCTGTAAATTAGTGAATGTCAAACTGGTTTATTTTACATAAAATGGAAGCCAACCCAGTGCTGAATCCTTTCCTATTTGCGGAACCTTTTATTGCTTTTCATTGCTCTGCCCCTCAGTGCTTCCTGGTTCTGAATGGAACCAGATGAGGAAGTGCTGAAATCCTGTGAGAAAAATGACTCTGCCAGACACAGGAAGTCCTGGAGTTCTCTCATCAGGAAGACTGTTCTGGTGAGATTTCCTGTTAATTTCTTTCCATCTAATAGCTTTGGAGAGGGTTCATCTAAGCAAGCAGCCTTTCAGAATCCAATCCCCTTCAGGATTCTCCCATTGTGAAAGGAGAGGCAGCATGGTCCAGTGGTGAGAACACAGGAGATCTGGCGTCTTTTCCCAGCTTTGCCACTGACTCACTATGTAGCTTTGTACATGTCACATAGCCTGTCTGTGCTGTCTCCCCATCTCTAAAATGGGCATAGTAGTTTCCAACCAGATTGTTATAAGGTTTAATTAATGATGGCAAAGTGCATTGAGATCTCTTTTGCCTTGCCTGGCACAGCATTGCCATAACTCATTGCCCTGCAACAACTCTTATAAATTCCATTCTGTGGTGTTCTACAGCATTGGCTCCAAACATTACAGCATGCAGTGATTAGGCTATATTTTTATGTGGGTTAAAGGACAGAAAGCATTGAGCTACCCTCCAGAGTCCCTCTGTGCTACTGTAGTTCCCCAAGTAAAAGCACAAGGCATTCCCTTCCCTGCTCCTGGGAGCTGATCCCCTTATCTGTATTCCCAGTCCCTGCCAGTCCAGTGAATGAGTGGTTTAGGACATAAGAATAAAAATTCTATCTCTAGGAAACACCTGAATGCATGAATCACTCTCTGGACTGTCTTTTCAAGTGGATGTGTGAATTTTTCTGTTAAATGTCAGCTTTTCTAAAGGGACACTAGCAAATATTGGGTACTGCAGCCAGTGGGTGAATGAACTTAATACTGTCATGACTGCATACAGAATAATGTATAGGTGTTCCAGAGGTTTTATTACTACAAAAGAACCATAGGAAATTCTATTATCAAGTTGCCCCTCCTCTCCTCTTTTCCTCAAACTCTAGACCTCCAAATCCAAATCAACTTTATGTAATGAAGTCATATTTTAAAGAAGAAATAACAAATTACATTTACATCGTTATTTTCATCCAAAGATCTTGAGAAACATTAAACACTGTATAACAGTGAAATGCAGCCACCCACCACTGAAATGCAGCCACTTCTGGGGTGGGACACAGCAGCTTTTAAGGACTGCTTAAGGACACACCAGTTTAAGATGGGCAGTGAAGAAGGAGAATTCAAATGAAAGTGTAAGGGGCATATGGGCAGGCACTGGCACTACCAGAATATTAATATGATCTGAGCATCAGGGTTAAGTACACCCTAGTTTTTCATAAAGCACCAAGAGTTGATCATAAGTTATCAGGAAGCTAGTTTTATACCTCATCTGAACGTGAACTCCCTCCATATCTTGTAACACAGGGGAGAGCAAAGAATTATATTTTGTGGGGTGGACTGTAGATTTACAACCACCTAATCCACACAGCAGCTCCCACTGATGCCAGCAGGTGGTTTATCCAAAGAGAAATGTCTGACTATGATATAGAAACTAAACTTTGAGTTATTATAGAATTCTAGCAATGCAGGGCTTGAGAGGTCATCTTGTCCAATATTCTGCACTGTGGCATGACCAAGTAAACCTAAACCATCCCTGACAGATGTTTGTCCAGTCTGTTTTTAAAACCTTCAATGATGGAGATTCGACAGCATTCCTTGGAAGCCTATTCCAGAGCTTTACTACCCTGATAGTTAGGGGTTTTTTTAATATATAACCTAAATCTCCTTGATTCAGATTAAGACCATTACTTCTTGTCCATCCTTCAGTGGGCATGGAGAACAATTGATCACCATCTTCTTTATAAGAGACCTTAAAATATTTGAAAATTAATGATTAAGTTTCCCCTCAGTCTTCTTTTCTCAAAATTAAACATGCCCCCATTTTTTTAAACTTTCCTCATAGGTCAGGTTTTCTAAATCTTGTATCATTTGTGTGGCTTTCCTCTGGACTCTCACCAATTTATCCATATCTCGCCTAAAGTGTGATGCCCAGAACTGGGCACTGTATTCCAGCTGAGGGTTCAACAGTGCCAAGTAAAGTGGGACAATTTCATCTCAGGTCTTACATATGACACTCCTGTTAATACACTCCAGAATGATATTAGCCTTTTTCACAACTGCATAATATTGTGGACTCATATTCAATTTGTGATCTACTATAATCCTCAGATCCTTTTCAGCAGTACTGCCACTTAGGCAATTATCCCCTATTTTGTAGTTGTGCATTTGATTTTTCCTTCCTAAGTGAAGCACTTTGCACTTGTCTTCACTGAATTTTATCTTATTGAATTCAGATCAATTCTCTAATTTTTCAAGGGCATTTTGAGTTCTAATCCTGTCCTTCAAAGTGCTTGCATCATCTGCAACTTTTATAAATATAATTTTCTCCACTCCATTATCCAAGTAATTAATGAAAATGTTGAATAGTACTGGACCCAGGACTGATGCCTGAGAAACCCCACTAGATCCTCCTTTCAAGTTTGATAAAGAGCCAGTGGTAACTACTCTTTGAGTATGGTCTTTCAACCAGTAGTGCACCCACCTTACAGTAATTTTATCTAGACCACATTTCTCTAGTTTTCTTATGAGAATGTCATGTGAGACTGTGTCAAAAGCCTTACTAAAATCAAGATATATCATGTCTACAGCTTCTCCCCATCCACTATGCCAGTAACCCTGTCACAAAAGGAAATTATGTTGATTTAGCATGATTTGTTCTTGACAAATCCATGCTGATTATTCCTTATAACCCTATTCCCTCAGGTGCTTACAAACTAATACTTTAATAATTTGTTCCAGTACCTTTCCAGGTATCAGCGTTAGGCTGACTAGTCTATAATCCCCTGGATCTTCTTTGTTCTCCTTTTTAAAGATAGGTGCTATGCTTCCCCTTCTCCTCTCTTCTGGGATCTTATCCATCCTCCATGAGTTCTCAAATATATTTGCTAACAGTTCCAAGCTTCCTTCAGCTAGTTCCTTAAATACCCTAGGATGAATTTCTTCCGGCTTTGCTGACTTGAACACATCTAACATCTAAATATTCTTTAAACTGGCCTTTCCCTATTTTGGTTTGCATTCTTTCCTTATCATTATTTATTATAAACAGTTAACTTGGACATTGAAAATGTAGTAATTGGGATCAATTGCAGCACAGGGAGTACATAGAGCCATTGTTTCAGAAGGGAGTACATGCCTCCCAGAGCCACTGTTACACAAGGGTACACATCTCCCAGAACCATGTTTCAGGCTGTCTGCAGACTCAGGAAGACCTCACAGCATCAGTTACATACAATTCACATTTGCAAGGTTTTCTTCACAACTATGAGGATTAGTTTTTTGCTTTTTTTATGAAAGTTTAGATTCTGAATGTGCCCTGTTGGCTACATATATACGTAGAACTGGCCAGATCTAGTTCATAGGCATCATGTTTGAAGCCACTGTCCTGAGATGTTGAGACACTAGTTCAGAGATAGTTCACTACCTGCTAAATCAGAAGTCCCACTTCCTGTAGCACCCTGAGGTTTCTTGGTAGATAATCCCCCATCCAAGAATTGACCATATCCCATCCTGTTTAGCATACAAAATCGTGCACTGGCATAGCTGCAGAAGGATTGAAAATACCTTTCTATTGGATTGCTTGGAATCCAGCAAATGGACACAGAATTCATTTTTCTTCATTGCTGTCATGTTAGGTGGATGAGCTCAGCTCATTGTGGATTTTCAGATGGCTTTAGGAGATTTACTTTTGTTGTGATAAAGGGATAATCACATTTAAAGATTTTTCCCCCTCCCATCTGCTGCTCATTGCCATTAATGGCAAGCAGCAGAAATAAAGGTCAACCTTGCAGCAACTAAATGCAAAATTCAGCAAAAAGGAAATAAAAGCATTTGATGTTGTGTTTTGAGCCTCCCATCAATATTGAATGAAAGGCTATATCAAGGGACGTGATGCAGCTGTGTTAGCATGCGCTTGGGAAGAGCAGGAGGGACAAGGTCAGTTTGGAGTCTGGGTTAACTCGACATATGTTAGCAAATATTGGATCTCAAATTTAACACTCCTGTCAATCGATTCTGTTCTGTATTTTTTTTTTAGTTGAAAAGTGTGCCTTTCCCAATGTGCACTATTTAATTAGGCCTTCCTGAGATTTTAAAGCAGGCTCCAAGGATTTTCATAACGCCATCATCTTGCCAGTTCACATGCCAAATTTACATAAATGGAGACAAAGAGATTAAAACAGCAAGGGATATAATGAAATATGCTGCAGTCGGAGACCTTTGGAGGAACAAAAGGGATAAAAGGAAAAGATCTTTTTTAAAAAGAAAGTAAAAAGGAGTGAAGGAGATATACACTAAAGTGATCTTTAAAAGAGGAACAGTTACCCATTAACTGTTTAATAATAATAAATCTTTTCATCCATAGTTCTGAGAATATTTTATAAAGAAAGTGAAAGATCTATAACCCAATTTTACAAGAGGGGAAACTGAGGCAGGTCAGTGACTTGTCCAAGGTCACGTAGCATGCCAGTGTCAGAAACAGGAACAGAACCTCTGTTTCCTCACCATCATTCCAGTTTCTTACTCATTGGACTATAGGGTCTCATTGATACTATCAGTCACTTGCCGCCTCATTAAAATGCTTTTCTCATTGTCTGCTTGCCGGCAAAAGACTCTAAATGGCATAAATTTCACAGTCCATTTTATATTCTTTGAATCCTAATTTAATTCCTTTTCAAATGATGAGACCGCACAAAGTTAGATTCCTCTATGGAGAAGCCAGTTACGGTCAGGGAGATAAGATTACTGACCCAGACTGAATTCTTACTCTTAATTATGTGCATTTCGGAAGCACCTGGCAGCCACAACTGAGACTGGGGCCCAGTTGTGCTGGGCATGATAGAAACAGTCCCTACGCTAAGAGTTAACAGCCTAAATACACAAGGCAGAAGGGGAAACAAAGACACAGAGAGGTGAAGTGACTTGCTCAAGGTCACACAGCAATCCAGTGCAGAGACAGCAATACAGAACAGTAAAGGCCATGTAGGGACTGTTCCTGTGTGTGAGCCAAGGACTGTTTTACAGCAACACAAGAGCTGTATCCCTGGATGATGCTGGGAGCAAAAGATATTTACAAAGCCAAACTCAGCCATCCTTTGAGTGGTCTTGCTGCACTGAGTCCATGCAAGTTATTTTGTATGTATCTGTTTAGATTGTTTTCAGTAATGGTATTGTGATCAGACTCAGGAGCAGCAATGGAGAGAGGCTGGAGGAAGACTAGAGGGAATATTGTGGGAAGAATAAGTAAGTGGTTAAAGCATGTGAATGAGTCAGGACTAGTGGGTTCTATTCCCTGCTTTGCCACTGACTCAACATATGACTATGGGTAAGTCATTTCATTTCTCTGTTTTAGTTTCCTCATCTGTAAAATGAGTTTATTTATACTTACCCCCCATGGGAGGCTTACTTCCATCAGAATGAAATCCACCCACATGTAGAGGGCCAGCACAGGCTCTAGGTACCATTTAAGCCCCCAAGTGGGACATAAGGGATGCAAAGACCTTGTGCTGGCCCTCTGCAGTGGGATGAATTTCACCCTGTGTCATAAAAATAAAGGGAAGGGTAACCACCTTTCTGTATACAGTGCTATAAAATCCCTCCTGGCCAGAGGCAAAACCCTTTCATCTGTAAAGCGTTAAGAAGCTAAGATAACCTTGCTGGCACCTGACCAAAATGACCAATGAGGAGACAAGATACTTTCAAAGTTGGACGGGGGAAACAAAGGGTCTGTCTGTCTGTGTGATGCTTTTGCCAGGAACAGATCAGGAATGCAGCCTTACAACTGTTAGTTAATAAGTAATCTAGCTAGAAATGCGTTCGATTTCCTTTTGCTTAATGGCTGGTAAAATAAGCTGTGCTGAATGGAGTGTATATTCCTGTTTTTGTGTCTTTTTGTAATTTAAGGTTTTGCTTAGAGGGATTCTCTATGTTTTGAATCTGATTACCCTGTAAGGTATTTACTATCCTGATTTTACAGAGGTGATTCTTTTACCTTTAATTAAAATTCTTCTTTTAAGAATCTGATAGCTTTTTCATTGTTCTTAAGATCTAAGGGTTTGGGTCTGTGTTCACCTGTACAAATTGATGAGGATTTTTATCAAGCCTTCCCCAGGAAAGGGGGTGAAGGGCTTGGGGGGGATATTTTGGGGGAAGACATCTCCAAGTGGGCTCTTTCCCTGTTCTTTTGGTGGTGGCAGCATAGGGTTCAAGACAAGACAAAGTTTGTACCTTGGGGAAGTTTTTAACCTAAGCTGGTAAGAATAAGCTTAGGGGGTCTTTCATGCAGGTCCCCACATCTCCACCCTAGAGTTCAGAGTGAGGAAGGAACCTTGACACCCTGCATTTGCAAAGCCCTCTGGGATTCTTAGACAAAAGGAGCTGTTAGTAGTGCAAAGTATTCCCCCTCATTATCCATGTGGGCTAGGAGAGTGTTGCAGTTACCAGCACTTTATGACACCAAGACTTTAAAATTTGTTTGTTGTAATAATCCTTATGCTTGGGTTGTTATTTTATGTAGTTAAAATCCGAACATGCTTCTGCGATACAACTAATTAGTGATATGCACATGGGAGATGTTACAGACTTATAGGCTAGTCTCTGCTGTGACAGGGCTGACAGTGATGGTAAAGAGGTCTGCTCCAAAGGCAGATATTAGAGAAGAGGAAAATAGCATCACTTGAAAAGGATTTTTTGTCTTTCTGATAGTCTACATTTAGTATTGCCCTCCTTCCCCTGCCCCAATATACTTACTGGCCTTATTTATTTGAAAATGTAAAATTCTTTTTACTAGTTTTGTTCTTTTTACTGGTAGTTTTTATGTACTCTAATATATTTACTAATAAAATGCAGGCTATTGTGAGGGCATATTCTACATACATCCTGAGACACAATCAGGGTGAATAGCACAGCTTGGAGTTTAGCATTTGTGTCCTGGTTAAAAGGTTAAATTATCTAAAAACAAGGGGATCCCAATGATCTAAACTGCTTGGGCAGTACTCAGTGGGGTCAGATAAACCAGAAATGTGGACAATCAATATATGGTGAGATGCAATGGCAATTCACTGTGAAGGTGTCTATGATAGAGATTCTACTGAGCTCCAATGACCCATCACCCCACAGTCTTCTCGAGCCAATTCCTGCTCCCCCAGCTTATTGCACACTGCTGCCCTCTCTCTTGGTCTCTCAGTTATTATAAGACCCAGTCTCACCCACTACTTTAGCCTCAGAATAAGGCAATCAGACCTGGTGCTTTGGAGTGTAAACAGATGGACACTAAACTCAGGAACAGGGCTGTGAGAATCTCAGAAGATTTGGTCAGCCAGCCTATTTTCTTATTTTTTGTTTCAGGTCCTGATTTTTGCTTTGCGGTTTCAGGATTGAGTGGGCCAAAACACTCAAAAGGCAAATGGACACCAGGATGTATTACATGGTGTCCACACAAAACCAAGGAGACTTTGGGGTTCACCTAGAACTTGACAGAAACTCAGGCCAGAGTTTGTGAAACTTGTGTTAAGGTTGGGGTCCATTATGAAAGGTTTGTGCAACTCTAGTCAGGGAAGACTATTTCACCCTCCACATACATGTATGCCATTGGCCAGCCAGGCAGGTGCATTATGGGTTTCCTTTTTCACTTTCCTCTTATGCATCAGTTATTGGCCACAGTGGGAGGCAGAATAATGAACAGGATAGGCCAATGGCTGATCCATTGTGGCATATCCTATATTCCTATCCACTGGTGCAAAGGACACTTGTTCACTTCTTATTTGGAACACATTCAAAATGTCCATCTCGGCATTTCAAAGAAGATCTAGATATCCTACTTTTTCCAGCTCCTCCATCACCTCCTTCCCTTGTGAAGGCAACTATCAATGGCAGGTGATAATTCCTATCCCTTCTCTGACTGGCTGAAGGCAGTTCTCATTTACATATCTTGCTCCATGCCCTATACTGACTGCAGGAGAGCATGAATGTGCATTTAATGGGTCTTATTCTTCCCTCCCCTAGGCATGATGAGATTGCTGCTTAGTATGGTTGATTAAAAACTACACTGAACTAATTTATTAGTTCCCTTTGAAATCCAAGTATCTGTCCACAGCTCATTCCTGTGGATAGTGAGGGATTATAGATTGCTACAATTATTTCTCCAGAAGAGATTTTCCTTTCTTGGTATAGGGGTGAGACTAAGAAGCATTTTTGTTAGAAAGGGACTGGTTACAGGAGAGGAGTGTTTCATGGACAGTGGAACTGGAGCCAGAAGGTCCCATGTTCCCAAAAGAGGCTGTTAGTGCAGGGATACCAGACAAACAGGGAATGTAGGGAGTTAGGCTGGAAGCAACTCAGCCTTATGGACAAAGCAGTGCACAGGGTTTAATAAAGTACCACTTGTTCAACTTAACCTACATTCAGATTCACTCTTTGTTAATGAAACATGGTGGCACTGTGGGAGATGTGAATTCTCTGCAGTGCAGCAACTGGCAACATGAACCATGGAACCCCCAAAGTCCCATAGAGTATAGGTAAAGTGGAATCAGCTCTGAAAACAGCTAAGAGTTTGTTACAGACGGCCGTTTCTTCTGGTTCAGATCCCTTGTAAGAATTTTTTGTATGCAGGAACACCCCATCACAGGGGAGACACAACAGTCCAGCACAGGCACACCTGGGTCCAAGGATCAACACTCTTACCAATGAGGGCAGACCTGCTGCAGCAAAAAGGATGGAGATACCATTGATAGGAGATGGACAACAATCAGAGAAAGCAGACACTAGAGTACAACCGATCAGCTAAGAGCCGACTGGCTCTGGATACAGGCACTCCTGTGAGGATTCAGATGTTAGAGATACATCAGAAGCAGTTGCCTAACAGAGTCATGAGAAGTGCAGCGGTTCCCAGGTCATACAAGATAACTAAGCAAGAGGGACAATTGATCTGAAGGAACAGGAGACATTTTACAAGCCAGGAGACAACATCCAGAGAGAGCCTACAGAGATCATCACAGAATAGAGATTCAGAGAACCATCCAGAGGCCAACAGCACAGGGAGGAATGAGACTCCACATAGAGATAGTTCACTTTTCTCAGAGACAAGTGACGGGGAAATAGAGATGGGTCACTCCCAATATGGTTGCCTACTGAGGCAACCTAATTATCTCAAAGACCGTGTAACCAGCTGAGTTTGTGCTAATGACAAAATTCCATCTCGGCAATATCCTAACACTCTCTGGCCGAAGGGACATGTGGTGAGAGGTCTGGGCATCAATTATTTGTTTTTAATATTTATATTAAAATATTGGTAAAATAGGGAAGATGGATCATGATCAATGGAACTAGAGTCAGAGGGCCTATGTTCCCTGGAAAGACACCATAAAAACTGGAAACATGAGGAATTAGGCTGGAAGCAACTCAGCCAAATGGATAGGGCAGTGCACAGGGTTTAATAAAGTTCTGCTTTTTCAATTTAACCGGCATTCAGCTTCACTCTTTGCTAATGAAACAAGGGAGAGATGGCTCCAGAAACAGAGAAGGCAAAAACAGTCTGGTCTAGGTCCTACCTTATAATGAGGAAGTATATATAATGGTTAGACTGGAGATAAGATGATTTAGCTGGAATTTGGAATCACAAGAAGTTCTAGATATACTGAAAATACTAAAGAAAAGATAAAATACCTGAGGATTTTGAAGGATGCATAAGGACAGTGAAGTTCAGCTGGAATTTTGGACAGAGGTATAGGTTAGTCCTTATTTTATCCAATCAGGTTCACTTCTCCTTGTGGCTTTGTCCTATGGAAGCATGTTGGCTTTGTGTAGCCTCACTATTTTTGGGGGGAAAAAACCAAGAAAGAACCAAAGTAATGTGTATGTGCCTCCTCTGTAACTTACTTTATAAACTCTGCCATGAAAAATGGCAGCTTTCCTTCTGCAGGTTGTAGTCTCCAAGACATGTAAATATGTAGTGTGCAGATAATAAAATCACAACAGCTATAGAGCCACATATTTCACAGTCTTAAATGGAGCTGGGGGAAACAGTGCTTTCAGCTTGTGTGGAGAAAAGGGAATGTGGGCTGCAGTGAGAGGGTTGGTAAAATGATTTTGGGGTTTAAGTTTCTGTGGATTTTTAGGAGTTCTACGTGGGACAAGCAAACCTGAGAACAGAAAGCAAAACAGCCAGAAAACAGAATAACTTGGCGTAGTCTGGGTTAAAGCCAATCAGAACTGCTGAGCTTTGCACTGTTTTTAGATGATGCCATAAGTCCATCTCCTGTCCATATGCGGAGGGGAACAGGTGTTTGCCCAAAGCTTGCCTCAGCCTCCTCAACATTACCCCACAAACTCAGCCCCCAGTTGTTCCCTCAAAAGCTTTGTGAACTTGTTGAACTATTCTATGCATCTGGGCCAGCATTTGAGTTTGCAATGAACTGAGATAGAAACCAGGTCAGTGTTGTGCTCTTTCAGTCACCACAGGACACAAAGGACCACTTCAAAAACATTCCTGTTGGGATCAAGCTCACCTACATGTTCTTATGTACAAGATCCCAGCTCTTGCATCAGCCTTGATGGCACATGGACAAATATGGCAAAGGCTAATTGTGATTAGTTGGTCAACAGAACCAACAAATTGGCCATGCTAGATTTAAGGGCCCTTTTTGTTTATTAGGCCCAGCAAGATTCTCAAGATTCTTATTCTTCTAGGGAATGAAAGCTTTATGCCACTCATGCCAGTGTTATCTCAATGTAAAGAGTCATGATAGGAGGGTGACCATCTTTAAATTCAGCTGCTTTCCTTTCTCCCATTCATAAAAGATTCAGTCACCCAACTGGAGGAGCAGAGACAACAGAATGGGTTTGAAACCTGCTCTCCTGTACATTGGTGTAAACCAGGAGTAACTCCATTGAAGTCAGTGGAATTACACAAGTGTGTGAGGGAAACAGAGTCCTTTTGTGACTGAGGTAACCAACGAAACACCACAAATAGTGTATATTATAGTACATGGCAATCTATCAGCTGAAACTGGTTTACACAGAATGATTGCTGCACAGTTTCTAGTAATGAACAAAGTAAAGTTAAAAACAAATGGATAATTCGTGAATTGAAAAAGAGGTGAAATTCATTGCAAGATTTATTCTCTGTGAAGGGTCTACGTACCTGTAACCCTGATTGCAACTCCCTAGTCTACAGGTGCCTCTGGTCTCCAGGATTTTCTGCTTTATTGATTTAGAATGTCGCTCCCTTCAGAAAAGAGAAGTGTGGGAACGTCTGTCATCTTATCAGGAAAGCCCCCGGCAGGCCGGCCGGTTTGTTTAGCTGCTGCGTCCGCAGGTTCGGCCGATCGCGGCTCCCAGTGGACACGGTTCACTGCTCCAGGCCAATTGGAGCTGCTGGAAGTGGCGGCCAGTACGTCCCTTGGCCCGCACCACTTCCAGCAGCTCCCATTGGCTTGGAGCAGCGAACTGTGGCCAGTGGGAGCCACGATCGGCCGAACCTGCGGATGCAGCAGGTAAACAAACCGGCTCAGCCCGCCAGGGGCTTTCCCTGCATAAGCGGCGGAACAAGTTTGGGAACCACTGAAATATGTAATGGAATGGCTAGAAAAGCTAAGCAGGAAAAATTACATTATGTGCAATGTATATGTAACAGTCATATTTCCAGACTGTGAGAAAATAAATCAGTTCCACAAGAGAGACAGACCTACCCAAATCAATTGACTTCAGGTACCAGTTTCCAACTGACATGACTGGTTTAATGCTATAAAGCACAATACATTTTTATATCATGTTAGGAAAAGGGGTCCCCTTGTGGTGGCCAGGTTACTTTACTTGTTGCCTCACCTAGCCCTTTTTTTCTGGAATTGTCCCATCTGTGTGCAGAAGAAGAATGGGGCCTGGACTAACTTTTCAGGTCCACCAAATATAATCAAATCACAGTAATGTCCTCACATTGTATTGGGAAGTGAGGATATTTTTGACTCTACAGCATGATTAGATCTGGGTGAAGTGTTCATAATGAATATGTTATATGATTAATTTAGCCCCTTTGTTTTTCATTGTTCACATATTATCCATTTATTTGAAACTATTCAACACATTTTGTGTGAACATCCTTCACCCTATGGAGGGCCCACAGATGGTGTGCTGTGAGCAGAGTAGGCCTTTGCAGGCGCATGGGCTTACTGCTCTGTCACCCACCAATTTAAAGAACTTAAAGGAGAATCTTAACTTCCATTGAAACAAAAAAACAAAAAGAAAATCTAGGATTTTTCCTTAGGAAAGTCTTGGAAATGTAACCCATGTAAACCAATCACTAGGGATGAAAGATGGTCACTGGTTTTCCTAAAGATCACAAATTAGGCATCCTGAAAACTATAGCCAACAGTAGCCTTTATTTTTGACAAGGCCAGTTCACAGATGTTAGAGGGCAGTGACACCTATGTTAATGATGACAGCACTAAAGCTGTCATCAGCTCCTTAGCAACTAACTGTCAGCTGAGCAGCCAGTGTGACCTCTAGCCACAAGGAAGGGAAGATTAATAGCTGGTGAAGCTCGTGGTCCCCTGGAGTAAGCAAAGAAAGGAGAGCAAGACAATAAATGAAAGTTTTTTGCCTGGCTCCACTCACCACAGGTATAATAGATGACACAAGCTAGAGGGCAGTGGGGAATCAAATCTATTCCTTCATTGCCCCCAGAAAATCTTACTTGTATTATGAAGACTAGGCTGCATTAGGTTCCCCCCCCCCACACCTGTGTTCTCCTGTGCATTTTGTTGACTGGTGCTTTCTGCAGAATACATCTCTTTGAAACAAACCATTCAAGGCTTATTTGAAGTCCTCCGTGAGTTAAGACAGACGTATCAGGAGGTTGAAGAATATCCATGTCACGGGAACTGTCAAAAAAAAATCCTTAAGTATGACCATCTGATAGGTGAATTTATTTATCAAAATATCAGAGCTCCTTCAAATACTGCGCTGCCTGACTTTGAGATACTACAAATGGTTTTGAGAGTTTAATAGCAAGAGGTTGTGTTTATGTTTCAAAATAAAAATTTGTTTCTGCATAGGGTAATCAGAATTTCGAAGTAAAAAACCAAGACTCTGGAAGAAGGATGGCTAGTGATTAAGGCACTGAATTTGGATTCAGTGGACCAGCTCTGCCCCAAAGTACTTCTGTAAGCTCGGGCATGTCACTCAGGCCCTGATCCAAATGGAAAAATTTCTATTGAGTTCAACATTCATTTGATCAGGCCCTCAGTCTCTCTGGGCAGGATCCATGAAGGTACTTAGATGCGTAAGTGCCATATTTAGGCACCTCTGCAGTCCCCAAAACTCAGCTGCCCCCAACCCTATAGGCACAATAAGTTATTTAACATCACATACTCGAGTGGCATTGAGAACTGATTTTTCTAAAGCAATATAAAAGGCAAGTCAAGTGCAGTCTTGGGAGAGTGGGTAAAAGCTGTCACTGCACACCTTGCCTCCCTCCCCCTTCACTCCACAACACAATACCAGTCTGCTGTGTCAGGAATTTGACCTCTCTGGTTCACCTCCTCACTGAGGTGCTTAGAGATCTCTGTCAGAAGTGTTTGATCCTGGGGATTCAAATCAAAAGGCCTGCCACATCCTGTGACAGGTAAAATTGACTTATTTTAAAGTCTGGTCGATTTATCAAGTTGTTGGAACAGTGAGATTGTCACTTGCTATTATCAATGACACATACTTTTTAGAGTAATCCTGGCCATCAAGTGAACCGCAGGCAAATTCGCTGGAGATCAGCTTCAGTAAAAACAAAAGCCATATCATTAATTGAGGTTTTGAAATGTAGGCAACTCCTGGTTGAAGTGTAAGGACATTTATAAAAATCAGGGTGTCAAGGCTGATTCCCCACTCTGGCACTTTGAGTGCAGAAGGTGGGGGCCTGCAAGGATTCTAAAAATTAATACTGGCCACTCCAGGTTGGTATTAAACTCCCAAGGTCACGGTTTCTCTCTGACCTTGAAGGGGTAGATGCTGCCACCACCCAAGTGCAAAAAACCCCACCTTGAGACACAGGAATGCTCACTTGGGAATTCCTTCCTGTGGGGTACCCTCAAGTCCTTTCACGCACACACACACACACACACACACCCCGGGGAAGAGCTGAGAAAGAAAATAAAGGAAATTTCCTGTTGCCCCCAGCTAATTAAACAACATATACACAAACCTCTTAGGACACCAAAAATCCAATCCTGTTCTTAAAAATAGGCAAATTTTATTAAAAACAGAAAGAAAGAAAATACATCTGGAACTGAGGATTTTGCTAGATTAAAAAAACACTTACAAAATTTAAGCATCAAGATAGCTCTCTTGAGGTTCAGCTTAAAGGTTACAAGCAAACAAAAGCATCTGGGGTTAGCACAGAGGAGTGAACAAGCCAATAAAAAAAAATAAAAGAAATAACCCTAATTGCATCTTCCTAGAATTCCCTGATTACTTACATATTTGGGGTTTCAAATAAGTAGGGTTGAGGTATGATTTGATGCTTTTTCATACCTGGTTTTAAAGCTTTTTACAGCATAGCTCAAGCCCTGTCCTGCTCTTTCCTGGAGAACAACAACACACAAAGGGAAGTTTTCCCCCAATTTTAAAAAAGTTCTACCCCTCCCCATTGGCTCTTTTGGTCAGGTGTCCACACTTTTCCTTTTACCTGTGGGCTTGTTAATCCTTTACATGTAAAGCAAGTAGAGAACAGCTCGTAACAGGGGTTTTATAGCTAACTGGCTGGCTAGGTGTCCATAAAAGGGAGCTATTCCCCCCTTCATTTATCACACAGAGTGTCAGGGGAGAGGAGCAGGGAAAGGAAAATAGTAGGAAATAGACCCAGGGAAGATTTACTGTTCCTTTTCAGTGTGTCCTGTTCAGAAAATATCTGCCATGACAGAGGAGATCAAAATTATACAATTTGATTCTCCACTACACTACTTCAGTTTCATGCATGTGCAGTCTCAGTAGAATCAGTGAAGCTGCACCAGCATAAAAGTGTGAAGAATCAGGCCAATCAAGTTTACCTTAATTTTGTTTTCTACCTCTTGGGAAGTTAAACCTCTTGATCTTTTTATATTAGAGATGGCATTTTCAACAATTATCACCTAGTTGTATCTGCAAGATAGCCACACAGCTGTGCAAACAGGTATCCGTGTATGCTTAACATGTGCACAGGAATGCATTTTGACATCTGTTGCATGTACATTTTTTTTTAGCCCAGAGGCTCTGCTCTTTGTAAAATTGGCCTTAAGAGTCCACAGTACTTCAAAGCACAAGTGTGATGAATTAACCCTGATACAACATTTGTCAAAGAACAAAGTACCCTTGACAGCATCCTCACATCCATGCTCAAAAGCAAAAGTGATTTTGTCATAAGAATGCAGTCACTACAGCATTTAGCCTGTTTGGTCTAGAGGAAGCATAGGTTAATGGTTAAAGCTTATGTCTAGGAGACAGAAGTTCTGGGCTCTAATCCCTCACTTCCTGTATGACCTTCCAAACATCACTGAGGCGACCTAGTCTTCACTGGGGAAAAAGGTGTGTTGCTAACACATGGTCAGAATTACATTCTATGTAAAGTATTTATAGAGTGCCCTGCTCTGTAGTGAGTAGGCACTACTTTGTGTTTGTTTCCCCATCCGTAACAAAGATAATTCAAAGGGTTTGCGAAGTTCATCCAGTAATGTTTGCAAAATGCAGTCAGATTCTTGGATGGAAAGATGACGTATTATTATTACTGCCCTGTGTGTAAACATAAGAAATGTAAGACCCAGCCAGTCAAGTACAGAGTGCTACACAGTTGGGTGTTCACCACAGGGAACAATGCTACATTGTTAGCGAGGAGAGGGACTAGGTGTCCTAGGTCATTTTTTGTCTCTAATTTCAGTCATCTTAGAAGCTAAATTATTAAAGTGACTAGTCATTTAGAGTGCCTCAAGATTTGTGTGCCCAACACGAGAGTCCTTAAAAGAGCCTATATTAGATATCTTCTGAATATCAAACACCTAGCTGTATGTACTTTACGAAAAAAAATCCACAATCCCGAAACAAAGCATTCCACTAAACACACAGTTCTCCCCCTGAGGTGAGAGGGAGCAAACCACACAGACAGTCACTTCACTTAATGCACTACCAGAAGGCGTGCAGATACTATGGTGATGAGGGCAGAATGGAATATGCTGAGCATGTGCCCTCTGAAAAAAAGATATTGGGTCTCTTTGGTTAAGCACCCGAAAATGTAAACACCCCAAATCATTAGTCATATTTTAAGACGGGAGCATGATAGTTAAAGCGTGAGCACAACAGGCTTCTGAGATCTAGTTGAGTACGATTTGCTGGTTTTTCCTTTGTTTTCTCTCTTCTTTTTTTAGGTATAGAATTATGTAAGGCAAAATACACTGAACTGTCTGCCACCTATTTCTGTAACATTGTGGTTTCTACCAATCAGCAAAAAACAGTGAAATTTGCCTCTTTAAATCCTATCATCCATCACCTTTAAGGACAAATTTGTGCCCCCAAAGGGATTTTTTCTTAGTGTGCTTAGTGTTCCTACCTATATTACCTGTCCTTCCCCCTCCTCTTGACATTATCAAGTGTTTTTCTTTTGTTTTTTGACATCTGAAATAGCTTGTAAGAACCATTACCATCCTGCTAGTCTCTAATCAGAAGAGACACTGTCAAGGTCAGAGGCAGGAGAGTTGCCAGAAATCACAATGTTTTGTAGCAAATACAACAGGACATGGCTTAACAGGGTGTGAGCTGTCATTTCTTGTACAGTAGAACAACTCAGATTAAATAAGAATTAATCCAAACTCACTTAAAAATTAACCAACCCCCCTTTATTTTTTTGTCTAAAAGGTTTTTGTTAACTTATTCCTTTGGCTGTTCGTTTTTTTTCAAATGCAGTGTGGATCAAAAGGAGCTGAGTGGTGTGATGTGGCCATTCTGAATGCAATCCATCCTGAAATGTAGGTCTCCCACTCAAAAACTTGTTCAAATTCCACATCTCCATCTGTTATACAAAACCTAGGATGGAGTTAAATTGGGAGTGATCTGACTATGCCTATCACTCTCTTGCACAGTGGAGACTATGATAATGAAAAATTCAATTGTATTCATTTTTCTCCTCCCCCAGCACCACTATTTAAGTGGATGACATGCTTTCTTAATGAGTCCAGGATTTTCTAGCACCTCTGATGACCATGGGACTGTCCCAAGTAATTTAGCTAAGACTACTGGCCACATTCTTGATCTAATAATAGGATTAGGGTTGTAGGTGTGATGACTGGTCTTTATTTAAAATTTTAAGTTGGGGTACACCTTCCCTCTCTTGGCCTGTCCTCAGCTGTTGAAACCAGAGGCATTCCAAAGGAGAATACTGTTCTTTAGAGTGACCATTCAGCTGATGGTTTAATGGAGTTTTATAACACTCATCTGTCTTCCCCATTCTGGCATCACAGGTCGCCTTGGTTTAGAGAATACCTTCAACAAGTAAAGCATAAAGGAGGATGGCTTGAGTGCTGATAGAAGTCGTCTTGGGATGAAGCTGATCAATTATGGAAGATTTTGATTTTTATTATGTTTTTGCATTCTCCGGCTGAAGCTAAGCAGAAGGCCAGGAAGGGGTTCTTTGCATCCAGCCTTGCATTTGTAAAATCTCACTCCCATTTCTTTCAAGCTGTAGAGAGCCTGGTGAATCCTCTCTGTCTTTACCCAGTGCCTGAGCAGAGTACCTCCTGCTGTAAGGTAGTACCTCATTATTTTTATGGAGAAAATTGCTCAGATTTGGACTGAATTTTCTACGGTTGCAGAAACAGTAGGTTGCCTTGAACAGACTACCATCATGTTATTTCTGCTTGAGTTTTGGCCTCTGGTGCTTGATGAGGAGCTGGAGGTATTGGGAGAACTTTGTTAAACACACTATGCTCTGGATCCTTTTCCATGAAAGCTAGTGAAGAGGTATCATATCCAATGTTGCTGGAGATTGTCAGTGCTTCCTTTAAGGTAGCGTGCCAGCTACTCTTAAGAGATATTAATATGGTCTATACTCAATAAAACATCCATCACTTAATATTGACAATCTGACTCACAGTCACCCTGTACTGAATCTTCCCTTTGTGGGAAAAGTTGTTAAAAACTTGTGGCAAGACTGTTTGTACAGTATCTACATGCCTCAGATTTTCTTGACCCTTTGTCAGAGTGCCAACATGGGTATGGCATAGACTACTCTTGTGGTGTTGGCAGTGGTGAGCTGGAGCCGGTTCGCTAGAACCAGTTGTTAAATGTAGAGGCTCTTTTAGAACTGGTTGTTCCACGAGGGACAACCGGTTCTAAAAGGGCTTCTAAATTTAACCAGCCAAAAGTGGTGCCTTAGGTGTCGACTCCAAGGGTACTCCAGCCCTGGCGCACCCAAGGGGAAAATTTGGTGGGTGCAGAGCACCCACTGGCAGCTCCCCGCCCCACCCCCAGCCCCAGCTCACCTCCGCTCCACCTCCGCCTCCTCCCCTGAACGCCCTGCCCCGCTCTGCTTCTCCGCCCCCCAAGCTGGGGGAAGGGCACGAGGAGGGCCACCTGCGCCGCACCAGGTAACCCGGGGCGGGGGGGAGTGCAGGGGAACTGCTCCCCACCCCAGTTCTCCTCCGCCACCCTCGGCTTGAGTGTGAAGCCGCCGCCTGCTTCTCCGCCCCCCCCGGGCTTCCCACTGAACAGCTGATTCGCGGGAAGCCGGGGCAGGGGGGGCGCGGAGAAGCAGAGCAGGGCAGCGTGTTCAGTGGAGGAGGCAGAGCAGAGGTCAGGTGATCTGGGGCCAGGCACGGGGTGGGGAGCTGCTGCAGGGTGCTCTGCACCCACCAAATTTTCCCAGTGGGTGCTCCAGCCCCAGAGCACCCAGGGAGTCGGTGCCCAAGGTGCCACTTTTGATGTGATCAGTGGTGGGAGCGGCTGCTCCCCCTGCTCCCCCCCAGCTACGCTACCTGGCCCCTAGGAGCCAGAGGGACCTGCCGGATACTTCCTGGGAGCTGCCCCAGGTAAGCATCTCTGGGACTCCCCACCTCGCCCCCCGGCAGGTGCCTCTGGCTCTTAGGGATGGGGTGGGCACCCACAACAGTGGCCCACAAGACCCTCCTGCCTGGTTCTGGGGGCAGTCAGGGGACAGGGGAGGAGGGTGGATGGGACAGGGATCCTGGGGGGGTCATATCAAGGAACGCAGGGGGGTTGGATGAGGCAGGAGTCCCAGGGGGCAGGGGTGGGCAACGACCCCCTTGTGGGGTGAGGAGGGAAACCGTTATTAAGATTTTGGCAGCTCATCACTGGGTGTTGGTGAATGCTCTTCTAGTGATGGATGAAGATCAAGTGTCCATACTGGAAGTTTTAGATCTATCAAATACCTGCACGGCACACTGGAAGACCAATCTTTTTAGGAGGTTGCTGAAGACGCAAACATTGTTCTTGGGTTATGAAGAGGGAAAGTGGGGATTTTGATTTATTTTTGTTATAACCCTTCTGCCAGCTGTAGCCAGCAGCAACAAGGGCCAGGTTCAGTATCTAGGGGTTCCTTTTCAACAATACAGCACAAAACCAGCTCGAACCCCCACCCAATGACCTGGGACAATTACATACCACCTCCCTGAGCGCCTCCAAGAGACAATACTTACCCTCTCGCAAGCACAGAGTCTGAGTGTAGCAAAAACTTTTAATAAAAGGAGGAAAGTAATTCAGCATTAATTTGGGAAAACCCCGCAACTAGGGTTCATAAACATAAATCATGAGCAAAAGACCCACCCCCAAGTAAGTTGGGCAATGTCCTTTCCCCCTCAGGTTCTCAAGTCCAGCAACCCAAAAGTCCCTTTAATGTGCCTGTCCCTTCTTTACACCCCACACACAGTTGCTGTCCTTGGCCAGTGCAGCCCCAGGGTTCAGAGGTTCATCCACAGAGTTCACCTCCCACCTGCGTGGAAGGAGGTGGAAGGTGAGGAGGCACCTTACACGCTCCACTGCTTGGAGCTCTCTGCGAGGATCATCTCTGGCCCTCTCCACCAGCCACCCTGCTGGCTGCTGGCCGTGCCTCTCCACCAGCCACCCTGCTGGCCGCTCCAAGATATCTTTAGGGGCCCCCACTTAGCACAGGTCTCAGTGATTTCAGCTGTTAGGGAGGAGCCCCACTGCTGGTAAACAGTGGGCGCTCTCTTGCAATAGAGACACTGTCCCAAAGTAGGTCTAATACTTAGACATCAGTGATTTCAGCACTACAGCATGTAACAAGACTCTCAATTGAGTCTAAATTAGCTCTTTTATTATACCATGGAGAGAGGAAGGGTCAAATGATGTCTAGGACCCTTAAACAGAGCCCACATCACAAGGTACAAATACCTGTCTCCACCCTCTCTCAACTCATTGGGCTTTGGAAGCCGTGTCCCCTGACTAATGAGTGCCATTCAGTTGAGGGTGAGTCCCTCCATCAGGGTATGCCAGGTACAGTTCTGCTGCCATCGGTTCACACAACAAGGGTAACAACCCTTTATTACTACTGCCCCAATAACAAGGAGACTGGGGATCCACACCTACCACAAGTGATCATTTGGGCAAGCAATCCCATCATGCTGAGCACCTAGGCAGGGTGAGTGTATCATGCAAGTGAGATCAGATCCTGAAGTCTTTTTCCACAGCTCACCACTAGATATCAGGGGAGAGCTCATTCAGACTCTGCTTACATCCTCCTCCCAGTTGAGAATTTGTCGTCCCGACAAATCACACTCCATATTATACCAAATTCATTAGTTCCCCCCAAAGGGCTTCAGGAAACCCATTATGGCTTCCACAAGACTGTGAACTAAGTGTATTGGTTCTTCTCTAGCCACCCCATGTGCATCATAAGTTAACTGGCTTACTAGCCTTATAACCCAGTCCTGCCTATTGAGAGCGGGCATTGAAGGGGCAGCGGGGACATCTCCTGGGCAAGGGATGGTGAGGATCCCTTGGCTACTGGCATAGGCCCCTGCATCTCTGATTCTAATAGTGGAAGGTCCAAGGCATCTGGGACACCTTCCACCTGTATGTCTCCACTGTCCAATAACCTAGATGTGTCATTGCAGTGAGGTCTCATTGGTGGCACAGGTGTGCCAGCAACTGGCCTAAATACTTTCACCATGGGATTTAGGGCTGAAGAAGTGATGCTTTCCCTTGGTTCAGCTGATCGAGACCAAAATCTCGTCTCCATTCTAGGATACACCATGGTAGAGTCTTCCTTCTCAGACTCACATTTGTTCTGCCCAGTTGCCATGTTGTGGTCCTCTTTGTAAGGGGTGCCTACCAACTCCCCCACAGGGAGTAAAAGGTTTCTATGGACTGTCTTTATTTGCTCTGGCCCCACTTTGGGTTTAATCTTGTAGACTGGCAGATCTCCCAGTTTTTCCACTACCAGGTAAGGTATTGCTTTCCATCTGTCGGCGATCTTGTGTTTGCCAGCAATACCCAAATTTCACAGCAAAACTCTATCCCCCAATTGGAGCTCCTGTGAACGCACCCTACCATCATACCGATGCTTGTTACGGTCTGAGTTTTTCCGAGCTGCAGACATAGCTAAGCGTTAAACATCCCACAGCTTTTCTCTTAATCGGGATACATACTACTGATGAGTAGCATAGCTATCTCCATCCTCTGATATGTCAAAGCACAAGTCTATGGGTAATCTTGTTTCTCACCCAAACATCAAGAGATATGGGGTGACTCCTATAGCATCGTTCTTTGTGGCATGGTAAGCATGCACCAGAAACACAAAATGCTGGCTCCAGGTTGCCTTCTGCTCTGGCTGTAAAGTCCCCAATATATCTAACAGAGTTCGGTTAAACCTCTCTATCTATAGATGTTTGTAGTAATAGGTCTGCTGTCCTCTTTGTAGAGGGCAAGCGAGGACAACATCACTGGCTAACACCTGAAAATCAATGTTGAGGGAAAGAAGGACAAAGGTTACAGTAATAAGATGAAGTAGTTACTCCAGTATGGTGTTTGCACATCTTGATGGTTAAAGTTATCATCTTCCCTCAAATACAGAAGAAAACACTCCCTAATCCAAGGAGCTAAATAATTCAGACACAAACTGTTCAGAGGCCAACAAAAATGGCTTCCCTCCTACTGTAGCAAAGATATTTGAGTAGTTTCAAGAGGTTGTTTCTGAATCAGTAAGTCATGATCCTGAGAAGGTTCCTTTTGAATCCTGTATTAATTCTTCCATGCTGATTTGGTAGAAGTACTCAAAATCACCATCACTGCACCTGGAAATTCTCTGATTTGCTGGCTCATGAGTAGGGTATTTGGAGGTAACCTTGTTTTTCCAGTTCAGGCAGACATACCTTGAGTTACAAAAGCCCTGTTACTACAGTAATGCAAAGGGACTGCCAATTGTTGTGCTTTTCTTGGATACCAGCCCTGAACCTTCCCCAAATGCAGGTATACTGGAAAAGTTGAGGGACACAAAGATGACCTCACTTCTTTGTGTACTATTTGAAATTCTTCTGGGAGCTACAACACTGCAGACAAGGACTGTGAGCTAATTCAGATGCGGGTCAAGAATGACACCCAGTGGGCAGATATGTTGTATTCAAGGGAATTCCATGTGATTCTATGCAATTCAGTTTTCCTGATTTAATGTTCTTGTAATGGTGAGACCATTCTTAATTCTTTTTGGACCCTTATCCTACTCCTTAGTCCTCCCTGCCTCCATGCCACAAAGCTTTCTAAAGATATTTCCTCATGATATGAAATGCTCTATGTTTTCTAACCTCCATCTTCACTTTGTGTCTGAAGTCTGAAATAGAGGGGGGAAATAGTTTTTTTTTTTTACAAATGCTTCATCCAATCTTTTTCATAATTTGGGGGATAAATTTCAGTAGGTTTCGGGAGGGGAGATGGGTGGTTTTTTATTTAATGTGGCTGTGCAAAATGTGCATTTTCCAATGGGTGCATGCAGATACCCACTGGATAACTTTTGCAATAAAACCCAAAACTTATGCACAGTTTGGATAACTGCAGATTCAAATAAGAAAATGAAGCCAAATGAGCTTATGTAAAATATAATGGTGGAAATTTAAAGTGAATTAAAAATAAAAAAAGATTTCTACCCTGAGGCCTAAAAAACAGAATCTGTCTAGCTAGGTATTTATAATACAGCCACAAGATAGTTGGTGACATAGTGAAGTAGGTCTGGGTCAAACAAATCCTTGCAAACCCCTTCACAAAGTATAAAGTTTAGCAATCCAACTCCTATACTCAGAACTGGAGATCCCCGTGTATCACAGATCTGAGCACCTCTGTTGGGAAATGTGCAGTTTTTTAATGGTGACCACCATGTCCCATTTTAGTATGTACAAAATCTGTCCTATGTCGTCTTTTTTTTTTTTTTTGGTAGAAATCTGCCTGTCCCAGGGAAAACTGCCATTTTGAGAGTTGGAGTTGATGTAACAGGTTACAGAGGGAGACATACTGTACTGTCTCCTGGAAACTTCACTTTTGTTTTCTTGTTTTGTCGTTTCCTCTCATCTAAAATATAAATAATTTAGAATGATGGATATAAATATATTTTATATATGGAAAAAGCAGGAAAAAATCCTCCCTGCAAGACCAGAGAACAGTAGCAGATGACTCGGGAATAGGGCTATGCTGCCTGAACACATCCAAAGATGGATCCCTCAGGCCTCATCCCCCATGCAGAAGATCAGCACTTGTTCTGCTATGGGCAGGATTCCCTTCATTGATTGCCTTGTTTTTACTGAGAGAAGGAAAACAAATCAGAAAATATGGGTAATTGACTTTTTTAAAAACAATGTCCTAGTTTGTTTAAAAATCCACTTGGAGAAGCCCTCAGAGATCTCACCTGAATGATACATGTTTATCAGTTCATGACACCTCCTCATCCCTATTGAAACTGCACAGCAAATCTTAAAGTGGCCTGGGTGGTACTTCAACCCTTGAGTTTTTGGATTCTGAGGTAAAAGGTTGATAGACTGAGCTGTACCATATATTGTTTTGTCATATCCAGTGGATGTGTCTGGGAAGAATTTGGCAACAGCAGCATGTGGTGATCTGTATCTCTACACACTGTGGAATCAGAAAAGTAAGAAAATAAGGTGGATCTAGGGGGTAGATGTCTTTACTAATTGAGGAATTGAGCAAAAGTAAACCCTAACCCTAACAACACGAGAGTTGTAGAAAACGCTGTTCTTACTTCGCTTTTAGATGTTGTTCTCGCCTCTACTTTTAGCTGATAAGGATGGAATGCTGATTTAAGCAGAAACCTTGAGGTAAGGTAGCATCTGGAGGGAATTTGTATAAACAAATGACAACTGTTAGCCATTGATGTATGTAACGGGAAGGTATAAATACTTATTTTATACTGCTTGTAGAGGGAAGGTCTGCCTAAGGTCAGGGGAGCCCCTGTCCAATCGCAGTCTTCCCTTGCAATTGCTCGTAATAAACTGTCTCTGGCTTGTTGCTAACAAACGCAGAGTGAGGCGTTGTTTTCTTCCACAACACTCACCCCTTGGTTAGTGTAATGTGCTTGCAGCCAAAGTTGAATCTCAGGTCAAATGTATTCCAGTCTCCTCTTGTTTGTCCTTATTCAGACTCCTGTTAACACCAGTGAAACTTCTGAATGTAAATATCTGTATCTGTCTATCCATACATGTCCCCTACCTTATTGTTTGCAACCTACAAGAAAAATCAATGAACTGGAGACCTTGTGTATGAATGCAACTATAATCTCAAGACTGCTCTAGCCCTCTGACCTTGTTAGCCCTGGTACTAGCCACCTAAAATAAATCCTGCCTAGCAGGCCATTTAGGTTGGGTGGATAATCCAGAAGAACTCTTAGGTCAAAGGTTTTGAGGTAGCTTTGATCCTGTGCAGTACATCTGAAACAATCTGTCCAGATAGAGGACTTTGAAGACAGACTAAAAAGGTCAAAGCCAGATTTTATAGACTTCATTATATGCATTTCCTCTGTATCTTTCAATTTCTTCTCTGCCTGCCTCCAGGCAAAGAGATTAACACCCAGCAATGCTCTGCTCAAGGTGTTCATAAAGAGGATTATAGGATTCACTGGAACATAAGAAAATTTAGTAGCAGAAATATGTCATCCAGCCTAATACCCTTTCTTGGGTTAATGCTGCTCTCCTTCCTTTTCACCATAATGCCCACCTCTTCATCCAGAAAGAGATCTAGGGGGTCTTTCAATTTCATTGACAGTCTATTTCAATCTCCTTCCCCTTGAAATTTGCTCTATGTATTTACTATCCCCAGTGTGAAATCTATCTGAATACCCTCTTTACTCTTGTCCTTTCTTACTGTTAGATAATGTACCCTTTTGAACACTTTTCCACATGAGATATAGAGCATCTTCTTAATCTTTCCTCTTAATATAGACTCCTAATATTGTAATGAACTGGCAAGTGTGTGTCATAGATCCATATACTGTCTTCTGCTGCATGGAATCAGAACTGCACAACTGGGTCATAGGCCTTATACTGCTAACAACTAATGGAGACGCTCCTTTAGCTCAAGTGATAGGTTGCCTAGACTTTTTGGAAGAGTAGGATCTGAGTTCTGTCAGCACTGTTTTTGTACATTTCTGAGTGGCCATAGCGTGCAGTACAGTAACAACTATGTAGTCCTAGTTGGCCACAAGTTTGTTTCAATACTTAATAATAATTTGCACTTATATTATAAATGGTCTTTACTGAAGTACCTGAAAGCACTTTACAGACATTAGTTAGCCCTTACAATCCCTCTTGTAATTATCCCCATTTTACAGAAATAAACTGAGGCACAGAGCAATTAAGGAATTTGCCCTTAGGACAGAATGTGAGTCAGTGATAGCAGAAGGGGAAATGACACAGGAAATCATAGTCCCTTGATCTAACCACTAGATAACACACCCTCTTTAAATCTGCTATCATGTTTGCCTTGAATTATAGTCTCTGAACAACAATAATATTAACAGCCCCAAAATACAACTCATTGTGAACTTCAGTTGCATACTATTGCAGCGAGGATAATTCTGTTCAGTGAAGCTCTCAGTGCATTAGGAGGAAGAAATCAAGGAAGCAGGTGTGAAAGGACCAGAGTGTGTGGTTTTGTACCAGGAGGTCTGTCCCACCCTGCTCTGCTCGTGAGTTCTGTCTGAAGTAACACTGTGATTTCTGTAGTATATAAACACATGCTGACAGCTTGCAATGGTGGCCAGTCCTAAGGACTAGCCTTACATTTTGTGAGGCCTCAGGAGTGAAGAGGATGAAATAATCCTTTTCATTTCTTTCTAGTTGTACTGTTGGAAGGGGTGGCTAGGGAGGGGATTGGGGATCTGAACTAGCAGGGAGTTTCTTTCCCTTCCAATATAGCCCTGAGGGAGAGAATGCAGTGGCTAGATGTGGCTGAGCAGCCAAGAGCTCAGAGCTTCAAGCTGTCCCTAGTGTTGCTTATCTAGGGATGCGACAGGCCAGTCAGAACAGGACAGGAACTAGTACACCTATGGGAGGCTGACATTAGACACCTTTGTGAATCAGAAAAGTGAATGTGCTGGCCCTTTACAGGCCAAATGCAGAGACAGTAGAACTTATAACAAAATGGTATAAATCATGAATCATCCTAGCTAAGCTTCTCCAGTATAACCCTTAGCTCATTCCTTCCTGAATCACCATGGCAAACTCAGCACATGTGGCTCAGAACTCTTATAAAAAGAAGGGAGGCTACCCAAGCCCCCAACCTGGCCCAGTCCTGATTTTTTGCACTCAGGATACACAACTGTGGCCCTTCCTTTACTCAAAGGGAGGGAGTTAACCCCTACCTTATCAGCCTGTGGATGGGACATATGCACCCTGTCACACAGGGACATGACTATTGATTTATACAGTGAAAGAACCACTTCTCTTCGGCTGTATTGAAGTCCATGACAAAACGTGCATAGACCTCAGTCTGTGTTTTGTATTCTGCTCCTCTGCTTGTACAACCTAGCTTCTTGTTTGTCTTTCTTTTAACTGATAGAGCTTTTAACTGATTGAACTTGAAAGCCCAGGATGAGGTCTAACACTGCATTTGTCATCAGTAAAGAGAATCTCTTTTAATTTTGTTTTTGTGTGCTTTAATAATTGATGGTTCAATACCTTGCAGGATGATTCTCCAATAGGAAGACAGAGAGCAAGAGATAAAGAAGTAAGCAGGAACAGCCCAAGGAAAGCTTTATGTGTGGAAAGTTTAGTGAGCTGCTATATAAAATACACAGTCTGTTATCCCACAGAGCTGGATTAATAAAACCAACCTCATAGCAGTTTTTTTCTTTTAAAATGTTCTGAGGCAGAACACGTTAATGAAATATATAGGCAAGTAAATGATCCAGTCAATGCCTATTGTCCATGAGACACATATGGGGAGATAGCACAGAGGTATATAATGATGAATAGCATAAAGACGACCAGATGGGCATTACTATTTATTCCATCCCATTAGGTCAATATTTCATTCCATCTTTTGACCAGCCACAGAGCTCTTCAAAAATGTCAAAATTTGACAATGACAAAATTGTCAATATTCCAAATACATAGGAAGAATTTCTGTGAAATTTCCCCCCAAAATTGTATCCTGTGAAAAATTGTACCCCATTTTCCAGCTAGCCCTATTTTGCCTCTTCTTTTGAAACTTCATGCATTGGTCACTGTTGGAGACAGATTACCAGAATAGAGGGACTATGGGTCTGTTACTGTACAGTGACTTCTCTGGGTGAGGTGCATCACTCTGCATTATGCAGAAGATAATCATAATAGCTTCATCTGCACTTAAATCTATGAATCTGTGTTCCCCAACTGGCTTGAGGAATGGGTTATACTTAAGACTACAGGTTATTGTTGGGTTGTCACATACTGTTACTTTTTGTTATTAATTATTATTATTATTATTATAAAACATCTCTTCTGAAGAGCCTCAAAGAAAAAGGACAAAAAGCAAATGACAAGTCCTGGTGGATGAGGACCTCTCCCAGTTTTTCCTTCCTTTAAGTCACAAATCTCATGGTTATTTCAATGTTTATAGTTATTTCAATTACACACATTTAGAAGTAGTAGTAGAAGTTCTACCATAGGGTGAAAATACCGTCTCTTCTGCAGCATGAATGCACGTAAATATTCAGGTTTCTTTGAACACGAGGGCTATTGTCAGTATTGTCAGTATTCACATGCACTCAGGGGGTGGGGAACATAGCTCAATGAACAGCTCAGAACTCAACTGAGAGCTGGCACAGCTAATTTCTAGAGATGGTCAAAAATATGAATTTGTTACAAGGGAAATACCGACATTTTGAATGTTTTCATTCTGACATTTCCCACAGAACAGAAATTCTAAACAATTTTTATTTTGAATCATCCACAGATTTCGCTGCAATAGTGTCATGTTGTTTTGTTTCAACAACGTCAATATGCTTTTATTTCAATAAAGTTATATATGCATCATTTTGACAATGTCAGGACAATATAAACTATTAAAATTAGAATAGAATACCACCATAATATTTTAAAATACAAAAAGTCAAAACTAAATGAATCAAAATGGTAAAGTAAAAATAAAATGTTTTTCTTTTACTGAAACAAAGTGTTTCAACTTTATCAAAAGGAAATAAAGTTAAAATAACTTGTTTCAACATTTTTCGCATGAAAATTTTGTCAGAGTTGACATGTTCCCATGAAATGTTTTGATTTCAACAAAACTGAATTTTCCAATGGAAAATTGTTATCAGTTTGTTTTTGTCCAACTCTGCTATTTTCCTTGCTGTCCTTCATTCCAGGAAAAAGTACATCCAAAAGGCAGGTGTCAATGACATTACAGACTTTGCAAGTACATAATCTGGGGGTACCTGCAGGTACCAGGAATTAAAATACTTCTGTCCTCCATATCTTTATTCCTTGTCCTCCCCCACAAAAAAACTGGTTCCCCCATAACACTGTCTTAGCTTGTTCTGTGGCGAGATCGACTCCAGAAATCCTGTATGGGTTATCACTTGCTATCCTTTGCTATCAAAGTAGCATCATGTGGGCAACTATAAGGATTTAATTCCCTTTTGGGTCCTTATTTAGGGTTGCTGGTGGTTTTCCCCTAAGGGTCTTTTCCCAATCCTCCTTCCCCCAATATTTCAATGTTATAAAAGCCTAAGCAAACTGCTTATCTTCTCCATGAGTATTATGAGTTCTAATTAAGTTCAATTCAGCTCATCTGATTTGAGAAGCCTTATCAGGAATACTTTACCTGTGCAAATAATATGCACAGACTGAAGTATTCCTTCTGAATGCTAACTGAACATCATAAAAGACTTCATAGTTAATTAAATGTCTAAATGTAGCAGAGGCCTTAAAGCAAAAAAACAAAAAGATATTTTGGAAGTCGGGACAAACAAAAACCCTGCATTACCATTTCCTGAATTGTCAGTGAGAACAAGCTCATTACCCAGAGCGTATTTGCTGATCCATATAATGGACTTCTTTTTAAATTGGGAAAGGAAGGAATTGACCCACCCCTCCACACAGCTACAGACACTGGATCATAGCTATTAGGGGCTCAGAAAAGACCTCTTGAATCATTCAGTAGAACCTCTTCTGTATTCTCTAGGACTGCTACCTAAAAGCTTAATCTTGTAGAATGGAGGTACAGAGCATGGTATATAAATGCAAGTTAAAAAGTTACAAGCAGGTTAGAGAGTGCAGGAGAACCCAACCCTGCAACAAGAATGCTGCTGCTGCCAGCAAAAGCATGTAGCTAAACTCCCATTACTATGCTGAAGATGGTGTTAGAGCTTCTGTCTTCTCAGATATGCCCATTCTGCACCCATGCCTCACTGTCTTACTCCCTGCTACCTTGGCCCCCCAAACAGCCTCGGCTGACATTTCTGCTGGAGCCTAACAATCTTGTATTGCCTGCTGCATGAGAGGTTGCAGGACCAAGACCTGCATAGTTTCCCCTAGTGTCTCCTTGAATCCCTCCTTAAAGCCCTTCTTTAGCATAACTCTATCCTTTTTACCCAATTGCTCTCACTTACACCCCATCCAACTCCATCGGCTTCAGTGTTGTTGGATGTTTAGAAGTAAGAGCGGAATCAGTCTTAAGAACTTGTGCTACTAACAAACATAAACCCTTCCTTCCATTTTCCTGCTATCTTATGAATTTGTTAATCAATTCCCTTTATTCATTTTTATTGTTACCTTGAAGGCATTATACTGTTATCACATCACCTCTGATTCTTCTCCAGACTATATACATTTAGCTTCTTCAGTTTTTACTCATTTGTCTTACCTTTGTATTTTCTCTAGCCCTTCTATATCCTTCTCAAAACTACATGGAGAGGAACCTGTATATTGTATTAGACCTATAGAAAGAGGCACTATTACCACTTTAATTCTACATGTGATCACACAAAACTCAGAGGATCAGACTAAATGACCCAGCTGGGCTTTTCTGTCTCCTACTACGATCCAGTCCCTAAAACCTTCATGCATGGAGTGTGCCAGTTGCCTTTCTTTCTCTATAAAATACAAGGCTTGTGCCATACTTTAGTTTTCTTCCATTAACAGAAATTCCTCTGCAATCATCCATGCAGGGTACATGTATATGTCAAGCTGAAGCTGTAATTTAGATGTGTAACTACATTAGTGCAGGCAGGGAGACAAGACCCCTGAATAAGTGCCTAGTGATCCAGTTGGAACTGTACTTTGGGCGGATAGCCCATTCCAATGCCAACACTGCCATGGCTATGCTTCTGTTTTCAGCATGCTCGATCGGTTAAAGTTAGCGTACACACATCTACCTAGAAGTTACATCTCTTGCTCAAAGAGTAAACATACCCCAAGTAGGAAGGAGCTCCAACTACATTTTCGTGCAGCTCTAATTGGTAGGGGTTTTTTTGTTGCAAATTCTCCTTTGTTGTTGTCCATTGCAATGTGGGTTGAACAAAGGCTAAGCTGTACCCTATAGTCTGAATGTGGTGGAAAGAGGTTTAGAACTGAATTTCACTTTTGTGAATGGATTGAATCTTTATGGTGTGCACATAGTGGTCACCATTAAAAACTTTACAATTTTTGACTTCACAAATAAACAACACTTCCATGGTACTCTGTTTCCTTAGCCTGGGGAATATTGTGTGTATCATGGTGTCATTAATTCCTTGCAGAGGCAAAAATGTAAAGATAGGACTGGAGTTCACTGGATATGTTCATGGATAGATAAATAGGCAGAGCAATTAGATAAGTTAGAAGAATTTAGGTGATGGATAGATGGAGAAATTAGACAGACATGGATGTACTAATTGGATGGATTGGAAGGCTAGATGGATGGATTGATGAATGGACAGTTGCTGTATTAACTAGACTGAGACAATAGGAGGATAATGTGGATGGATTAGATAGAGGGATGGAAAGATTAGACGGTGTAACCAAGTGTCAGGATTCTCCTATTGCTCATTCTATTAGCAGCTGTTGGAACTGTACAGGGATCTATATGCAGGTTAATTACAGTTAGCACGTTGGGATGAATCAGGTTCATTAGACTCGGCCCTGAATTTAGGAAGACGGAAATAGCCTTTGAGCAGAGGAAGCCAATGCCTAGGACAGACAGGTCCTAAGGGGGGAAATCCCTGGGATGGACAAACCTTTTGTGACAGGATTCATTTAGAATACAGTAATCCTAGAAAGAGCCAAGCCAAAAGGAAAGGCTTAGACTGGGGTTTCATGTAGAATTATTTTAGAATTACCTTGACTCTGTGATTGTGTTTTGTGACCCAAGTTACACATTTTTAAAGGTCAATGTCTCACATTTTGGTCCTTATTAGATGCAAAATTTGCAAGAAAGAGGAGCTTGCAAGTGTGAATGTGATGCTGTGTTCTCTATTATAACACCAAGTGTGAAAAATGCTAATTTGTTGGCACTCTCCAGTTGACTGATGACATTTGTTTCTAATGATTCCCATCACCAGGACTAGATGGCTCTAGAAGCTGGGAATGGAATATAGGGTTAGATTCACAAGGGGGATTTAGTTGCTAACTGCCCCTTTAGACTCCTAAATCCAACACTTAGGCAGCTGCTGAGCAGGGCTTTTGTGAACGGCAATGGCCCTTATCTAAGGTCCCTTGGTGTCTATGTTTCCAACAGATGAATCCCCTAAATTTCTGCTGTTGGGCATGTGCAAAACTGTATAAATCCTGGTAATGCCAATCAGCTTGGCATCTAGCTCATACCTAAGCCCCAGAGGGATTTGCAAACTAGGAATCTGTCATAAATATAAAGGGAAGGGTAACCACCTTTCTGTATACAGTGCTATAAAATCCCTCCTGGCCAGAGGCACATCCTGTTACCTGTAAAGGGTTAAGAAGCTCAGCTAACCTGGCTGGCACCTGACCCAAAGGACCAATAAGGGGACAAGATACTTTCAAATCTTGATGGGGGGAAGGCTTTTGTTTATGCTCTTTGTTTAAGTGGTTGTTCTCTCTTGGGACTGAGAGAGGGGCCAGACAGAAATCCATCTTCTCCAACCCATCCTAATCCAAGTCTCCAATATTGCAACCAGTATAGTTAAGTCAGGCAAGATGGATTAGTTTATCTTTTGTTTTATGTGTATTTTCCCTATATTAAGAGGGAGGTTTATTCCTGTTTTCTGTAACTTTAAGGTTTTACCCAGAGGGGGATCCTCTGTGTTTTGAATCTGAATACCCTGTAAAGTATTTTCCATCCTATTTTACAGAGATGAGTTTTACCTTTCTTTCTTTTTTTTTTTAATAAAAATCCTTCTTTTAAGAACCTGACTGATTTTTCCATTGTTTCAAGATCCAGGGAGTTGGGTCTTTGATGATTTTGTAACCAATTGGTTAGGATATTATTCTCAAGCCTCCCCAGGAAAGGGGGTGTATAGGGCTTGGGGGGATACTTTGGGGGAAGACATCTCCAAGTGGTCTCTTTCCCTGTTCTTTGTTTAAAACGCTTGGTGGTGGCAGCATACTGTTCAAGGACAAGGCAAAGTTTGTACCATGGGGAAGTTTTTAACCTAAGCTGGTAAGAATAAGCTTAGGGGGTCTTTCATGCAGATCCCTACATCTGTACCCTAGAGTTCAGAGTGGGGAATGAACCTTGACAGCATCCCCCAGCTATCTCGCCTGCAGGGCCTGATCTGGTAGGTGTGATCTTAGCACACAAAAGCCACACAAGAGACAGCTTGTGCTCCTTCCAGTAGTCCAGTGGCTAGCCCACTCACCGGGTATGTGTGAGAGCTAGGTTCAGATACCCACTCTGCCTGGTGTAGGGTAGACTAACTTGGATCTCCAAGTTCCTAGACGAATGCCCTAATCACTGAGCTATTGGTATTGTGGAGTCAGGTCTTTCTCAATCTCTCCTGTTGGTGCTGTTCCACTTTTTATAAAATACCCAACTATTCATTGGGCTAGACTACAGCAAGCCATGAGACTGACACAAGAGACTGGTGGTTTCATATTCACCTCTGAGGGGAAGGGTTCTACCTGCTCCAATCAACATTTAATTATTTATACAAAGAGGAAAAGCTCCATTGGGCTATGTTGTACAAAAGCACCATCACTACCATTTTTTTTTTCAAGAAAGGATTGGCTTGGCTTTGGCACCTGACTCCAGGAGAGGGTTCACAAATATGAATCCAAACTGGTGATATGTGCTTAGCTCCCTTTGAGGGCTGGGTGTTAGGCCCTGCCCCTCTCCTCAGCATTTCCTACTAGCTAGCTTAGGCACCTCCCCGCTCAGCTTGCTAGCTTCTGTGAATCCCATTCTTAGGTGCTCGACTCTCTCCAGGCTAATGTATGGGGAGCCTGGGCACCTATCTCAGGGTGTGAATCTCTATAGGCAGCAGGGTGGCTAGAAATTAGGTGTTGCAGTGCTGAGCTTTGTGGTACCTAAGTCCACCTGGTAAATCTAACCTCCTTTACATCACTGCTTTAACGCTACCCAGAGCAGTAGTGCTGGTAACTGGAAATTTAGTAATTCATTTCAACTTGGTTTCAAACATTCACCCTTTCAATACTCTGGGCACATGTACTGTAAAACCATTTACAAGGCTTTAGTCTATTAAATTATACGCCACAAACACCTCTGTGATGGGCAGTGCTCACAGGTGGTGGCTTCTTGTGCTGAAGGCACTAGGACTCTACTCAGCCCACTTCTAATGCCTCTCATTGGAGACTGTCACACCTTGTGGCAGTCCACCTTTCAGTGGGGGTTGGCATGGTCAGGTCACTAATTAGCCCAATCCCTCTCTTGGATAACAGATTCCCAAGGAAGATATTGAGTCCCACACCCTCATAATGGGATGGGAGGGGTAGGGACGACCTTCAGTCCATCTATGGACTCCTCCAGAGGTCACATCTCAGCTGTAGCATTTTTAAAGTCCTGACTCTCCCCTGGCTTAACCAAGAGGGAGTCTGCAAGTGAGGGTTTTCGTACTCTTCATAACAAGGCTGGTGGTAGGAGAGCCCAGGCCCTCCCAGTGCACCAGGCTCTGGCCCAGGACCCAGTAAGAAGCAACAACATTCAGTACCCAGGAGTGCCTTCAAGCTGCCTCCATGGGCTACTTCCCACCATCCACTCTCATGCCAAAGTCTTACAGTTTGACCCAAAGTACTGAAGAATGCATCCGATGAAGTGAGCTGTAAGCTCACGAAAGCTTATGCTCAAATAAATTTGTTAGTCTCTAAGGTGCCACAAGTCCTCCTTTTCTTTTTGTGAATACAGACTAACACGGCTGCTACTCTGAAACCTGTTACTGAAAAAGAGTAACTGAACCTTCTGCCCCTCTGGGCTCAGCAGGCAGGCTTTCTGCCAAGCTTCTGCAGCACCCATCTTCAGGGTATCTTCGGATAGGACTCGCTCTACCTGCCCTGTGAGGTCCCTTGTAAGCTGCCTGGCTCCCTTTTAAACTCCACCTCAAGAAGGGGCATGCTCTGCATCTAGGGATAAGCAGAATGATCATCTAGGCCCAGAGTTACTCCTTAACCCCTTCAGTTCCAGTGTGGAGTTTATACACCCCCCACAAAATCTCCTACCACACAATCCAGTAAATGAAAATGAACAGAAATAACCATATATTAGGATTATTAGTTCTTTCCATGTTAGCCCTTCCTAACAGCTATTCAGTAGTTCGTGGCCCCTATATTGGGGATTTGCCTCAATTTCCACATTCAGTTGCCAGCAACTGGTGAGACTGCACCAGTGCAAACCTTTAGTGTAGACAAAGAAATCTGAAATTTGCATTCCTAGGGCTTACTCCTGTTTCAACTCAGGATAAGCTGCAGTGATGCAAACTGGAGATTTCTCCAGTCACCCACCAGATATGCAATGGTGCAGCTCAGCTCTTTGCCTGACACTGATTGCTGAAAGGGGGTTATTCCTTAGAATAGACAATAGCTACATGAAGTAAGTTGGTGGGTCCCACCCATGTTCCTATTGGAGAGGTATCCATATCATAAAAATCACATCCACTATTATCTCTATGTGGCAGTTGGGAAGAACATAAGGTGTGAATGGACCAGAGAGAATGCACTGTCTTCTGGCCCCAGGAGGTGACCCCACCAACTTAGAGTTGAGGCAGGGTGCGTGTGTGTGTGTGCGTGCGTGCATGTGTGCGCGCGCAGAGGAAGCTTGCCTGTTGCTGCCTTCTTATTATTTCTTTATTATGATAATATCAATTCACTCAACCACCAACACCCATCCTTGTTCCCACATGAAAATAACATTATTGTCCAAGTGTAGAGTTTAGTTGTGAGGTGGGTTGCACAGCCCTACCGAGGAGTGAGAACCCTGTCTCACACTGGCACACACCTATTAGATCTGTCTTCTGAGCAAGCAGTAGGCAGAGCTTTGGCTCTCCCCCTTCTCAAAATGCCCCCTAGCACAGCTGAGACAGTGTGGTGGTTGGACAGTAATTTCCTAGTGGTAATTTACTACCCCCTGCAACCAAGGGGAAAGTAGGGAGAGGATCCTGCCCTACACTGCTCCTGAAGTAGCACATCAATGCACTACTCAGTATGCAGGGCTGGAAGGAAAAATAGACACTAGCCCTTAGAATACACTGAGAGTCCTAGACTAGGTAGAGCCTTATCAAATGGACTGTAGAGTACCCAGAATCGACAGTGTAGGGCACTGTACTCTAGAACATCCAGAGTATCCAGTGCTAGTCCTGGGGGATGGACTAGATGGAATAACACAAGTCTTTTCCAACTCTAAATGTTACTCTTCTATACCAAGCCCTATACTTTCATAACAATTTTAAAGTCCGGTTGTAGTCAGAAAAATGAAAAAATAAAAAAGCACCCAATTTCACTCAGTACATCTACTCTGGAGCTAGGAAAAGAAAGCTGGAAGATAATATCCTTTTGCACTTACAAATTAAGCAAATTTGATCTGCAGGCCATTGAGGGAACAAATATTTAATGGTTAAAAAAAGAAGTGCACAATGGTAATCCCATTATCTGCTCTCAGTGTGTGTGTAATTCTGAGTAATTTTGGATTAGTTTGCTATCACCATTTTTTTTTTTTTTTTTTTACTTTTTCAGCACTGCAGAGAAAGCAAGCTGGGATATCGTTTTGTCTTCTGCATCACACAGCATCAGCAATGACCAGATGATTTCCACTCTACTCTTTTTCTGACTGCAATGGGATCCAAAGCAGAATGAACACAGCTTGATTTTCAGACACTCAGCTGGGTTACCTTTCTGGCAGGTAGATACATTTCATTTTAAATGTGAAGTTACTAATTGGGAAAAGTGCCACAGTGACAGCCCTGAAGACCAAAGCCTCCACAAAGAAAGGAGAGCACAGCTAGCAGGGCTAACATCAATATTTTTTATTCAAAATGCCATGTTCTGTGCTGACTCAGAGAGAAGACTTCCATCTTTGGAATCCACCACACCATTTCCTCCAGGCTGCCTCAATCCTGCCTTCGGAGGACCACCTTAACAGTATGAGAAAGTCGATGAGTCTCCATAGTCCATTCAGAACTTGAAATTGCTCACAAAATTCCAATTAGTGCAAGCTGTGGTGGGATTTTTGTCCACTAGGAAGTGGACTGAGACCACCAAATTCACTTCCCCGAGGCCACTGAACAACCATCAAATAGTAATAATATTGAGCCCCTTGCTGATCAGGGCATGATTTGAACCGTCATATTTTGCAGAGCTGGTCAGAAAATGGAGATTTTCCACCACAAAAAATGAGACAGTGAGTCTTTGGTGAAAAACTGAAAACCACAATAGGGCAACTTGGAGTTGCTGCTATGCATCGTGGGAGTTGTAGTTTGGGTGCCTTATGCTCCCGTTCTCCTGTATAGGATGATCTCCCATGATGCATCATAGCCTTCCCTGTTGGTGAGGGGAGTTCATGTGTCACGGCAGCCACATGGTCTTTTTTTCCCCAGACATTCAGTTTTTCAATGAAAAAAACTCTAACTTTTCTTAAGAAATCAGATGCTTTACCAAAAAAAAAAGTCAGTTAAATGAAAACCCAGTTTTCCATCAGAAACAAGTTTTTATGCCAAATGTTAGACCAGCCTTAAAATTTACCAGCTTTCATTCTTCCTGACAGTGTCACTGCCAGTGCAGCTCAGATTTAATTGCACATTGTTGTTAGTTGATTGCTATCAAGCTGCTTGTTGAGGTTGGCAAAAGCATGATATTTTCTGGTCAACTTCTTATTCTAAAAATGAATGAATATCTTCATAATTATGCTTAATGTACCTGCTAATTTCTCCTGGAAAACATCTTAATAAATTGATTGCATGTTCTGAACAAACCTCTAATGACAGGATTATTTACAAAGGCCACACAATCAGAGAGAGTGTGAAACAATAGCAGGAGGTCTCTGAGAGGAAACCTGAAGGGGTGTGAGGTGGGGGGTTGGATTAGGTACATGTTACCCTGCTGGACTTTAATTAATAAGTATTTCTCTCATTTCATTAATGTTTCACGGTTTACTTGAATTAACTTGCACAGTTGGTTAAGCAGAAAGTTACTCTTCCCAGGCACTGTGACAAGTGTAAAGCCAACATCTTTGCTTTGGTTTCTAAGGCCTGAGCCTGACAAAAACTTTATTTGCACAGGGCCAGATTCTGTCACCTTTACTCCAGTTGAATTCTATGGGGACCACTTGCAATATAAGCTGCTACTCAACATGAATAAGAATGGCAGAAGCTAGCAAACCAGTTGCCCATTGACTATTCAATTGAGTAAGGAAAGGATCCTGCCCCATTGAAGTCAAAGGAAGCTTTACCATTGACATCTATGGCATGGGATCAGACCCCAAGGACTAGCAAGATTGGGCTGGTAACAATTAACATACACAAAACAACCAAAACTTCCAATCAAAATCTAGTTTAAATGTTATATTTCTCAAACTCTAACAAATTTAAATTTTAAAAGTGGTACCTCACGCCAACCCTTCCCATCCAACTCGCTCTCCCCCCAAACACAAACAAGCTCTTATTGTAAATAGGTTATAATAACAAAAAATAATTATGGAGCTAGAGGGTTTGAGCTTTGAGGAAAGATTAAAAGTATTTCTATAATTAGTTATAATTAATTAGTGAATGTTTGCACAGCACTTAAAAAAACTGAGCTCTGTATAACTGCTATTGACATGGAGAATAAGCTTAAACGATGAAGAAAGTGGGGTATGGGATAATTGCAAGCATTGGAAGGGTGAAACACAAAAGGAGGGAAAGTTTGGGATGCTCTACGGGGATATGAGTAGATGTGATAGCATGTGCACCCCACACAGGCCCTGAAGGGCTTAATTTGGACCTGAGAGGCCAATTATGGTATCCGGCTACATCGGGAAGGAGAGCAAAACTTAAATGAACATGAAGCCCAGCTGGGCAGGAGCAGATTCATTAGTATAAAGCCAGGAAGTTGAAAGCAGAAGGAAGCTTAGGGCTTTAACTAGACAGGCTAGGCCAGTGATGGGCAACCTGCGGCCCATCAGGATAATCTGCTGGCAGGCCACAAGACAGTTTGTTTACATTGACCATCCGCAGGCACGGCCGTCCACAGCTCCCAGTGGCTGTGGTTCGCCGTTCCCGGACAATGGGAGCTGCAAGAAGCAGAGAAGGCAGCAGGGGCATGCTGGCCGCCACTTCCTGCAGCTCCCATTGGCTGGGAGCTGCGTGCGGCCGTGCCTGTGCAAACAAACTGTCTTGTGAACTGCCAGTGGATTACCCTGATGGGCCGCATGTGGCCTGCGGGCTACAGGTTGCCCACCACTGGGCTGGGCAGAGTGAGCTAGAAGAGATAACAAATGAAACTAGCCTAACAGTGAGGACAGGGAAAGTATTGAGGAAGACTGGATATAAAACAAGGAAAAAGAAAAAGGCTAGATTCTCTAGAACCAGAAGGGTCAGCAAATAGGAGGCGAGGAGAAAGAAATGGATAAAATTACATAACAGTAAAATCCCTAGGTAAGGACATAAATATAGGAGTTATTGACCTCTTGAAGATTGCATAGTGCATCAAAAAACTACAGGAGATACAGTAAGAGCTAAGAAACTACCTGGTGGAGACTTTTTAGTGAAATATAAAAACAAAGAACAGATAGGTAGGCTTCTTAACACAAAGGAGCTAGGTAGAAAAAAACTGTTAGCTACCCAAATTCCTTTAATAAGAGAAGTAGTAGTATATGGTGTGCAAACTGAAATGTCAGAAGAGGAAATAAAGCACGGAATAGGTGAAGATAAGGTTGATGACTGAAAGGCTAATTGCTGTATGCAGTGTAGATGTAGATGTAGCTGTATCAGAAAAGGAGCTGATAGAAGGCCCTCAGCAGGTGGGTGGGCCACTTTTAAGGGAAGAATCCTACCAGATAGAATATCACATATTCTGGATTAAGCCCTATATTCCTCCTCCTGTGAGATATTACAGGTGCCAAAGATTTGATCACATAATAAATCATTGCAAAGGGAAAACACGGTGCTGCACATGGAGGGGAATATTCATATGGTAATTGTGAGGAAGGGACAGAACAAATGTAGCAATCATGGAGGAAAACACAGCTCAGCATCTGGAGGATGTACTGAGGCAAAGAGGGCTAGAGAAATACAAATCCCCCCAAATTACTAAAATTTCATATGCAGAAGCTACTAGGAGAGATCTAAAAGAAAAAAAATAGTGGGGGACAGAGGGCGGGGGGGAGAGAACCTGATATGGGGAAAGGGAATAGTCAGCAACAAATTAATGGGAAGGAAGTAATGAGTGACACCCGGGCAAAAGGAGATGATCTACTACTTAGGGAAACAGAGATTCATTGAGTTTATGAATTATGACTAAAGTAGTAAACTATGCCTCAAACAGGAAAGAAAACAGAAAATGAGAATTATAATTAAAGTTGCTGAAAAGTACCTATGGCCTAGGTGGAACAGCTTCATACTTTCCTAAGTGAAGGAAATATTAAAGATTAAAAGAATGGTGGTGACTAATTATGTTAGCTGGAATGCCCATAGCCTGATATTAGCCTGATGCCCATAGCATGGGCAGGAATGAAAAAAGTATTGATATGAAAACAAAGCCTGATATAATATGCATACAGAAGACTTGGCAAATGGAAAAACTAGACTATAAAATCCCAGGATATGGCATATACAGACATGATAAATAAATAGGAAAGGGTGAGGGTGTCTGCACCTTCATTAAGGAGAACCTGAACTACCTTGAAGTAGAGATTAAAAAGCTAAACTGAGTAGAATGCAATTGAGATATCAATACAAAACAATTCTGTGTTTTTAAGACTTCATATTGTCTATAATACATGCAGAAAACTAAAGGCTATGAACCTGAAGAATTAATTGCAGATGTCACATATCTGTTCATCTGTGGTGATCTGAATTGTCACACAGATTGTGTGGAAGTAAGAAAAATGGAAAATGCAACAATCTTCATGACAATGAAAAATCCAAAAAGATATAAAGTTACATCTATATGACCAACCGATACAGTGAAAAATACAAATTCTTATACATGATTTTAAAACAAGCTCATTTAGAGGGCCTATATTGAAAATACTAAAGATAAGTGCAAAGGTAGAATTAACTTACTAAAAAGTCTTTGGAACATCCAGGAGAGTTGATAAAAAAAACGGTAATGCTATACTGAGCGCTAATTAAACCAATTATTGAGTATGGATGGCAGGCCTTTGGCTCAGCAGTGAACGCAAACCTGAGAAAACTAGACTATATCCAAGAACAGGCATTGCATATTGCGTGAAGCGCCATCATTACTATATCTCTGTGTACTTCAAATAGCAGGTGGTGAAATGTCTATCAATCTTAGAATGAAGCGCTTAGACTTAATCTTTTGGGCCAAAGTACTAGGTAATAGTGAAGATGACAACAGAAAGCTAATATATAATGATCGTTGGCAATTAAGTGGAGGCCGGCTATGACACACACACACACACACACACACACACATATATATATATATATAAATTCCCCATGTAAGTAAGTAAGTAGATAAAGGATCTTAATGAAAAGAAAGTATTGAGAGAGACCAAAATCAATAGCTATGGAAAAATACTCTATCACTGGAAAATCATCCCCCCTGAGACAGACATGGAATTCTATAAAGAATAAAAAGACTGTTAAATATATTAATTTGCTTTATTTTGTATAGTTGTGATAAGTGGGGACACTATTGCCAAATGTGTACAGTTGGTGCCAAAGAGGAAGAAACAGGAAGATTGGGAACAGCTTTCTGTGTGCCCTCACTCAGACTCAAGAAAGCCGTACAGCTAACTAACTTTATCTGCTTTTACGGCTGAGCTAAAAGGGATTATGATAGCACTAAACTGGGCTTTAGATGCATGGCTAGCTGCCATGGTCATCCTGTCTGACTCCTTATCAGGGCTGCAGTGGTAAGTGACAGCAGAAATTATATTCTTAATTACATAATACTGCTAACAACTGAACTTGCACAATTAGATATAACCATAGTGACGGCATGGGATCCTGGTGCACGTAGGGAAAACAGGCAATCAATTAACAGACAAACAGGCAAAAAGTGTTATTAATCATGAGGAAGATGACTCTGGAATCCCTTTAAGCAAACTGGAATTTAAACACCTGCTTCAAAAATGTATTATGGAAGGAATGGCAGGAATTGTTGGCAAATGAAACAAAGGGGAAAAAATTCTGAGTATGCCTTACAATTGACAATGCTGATATAATCAAAGACCCTGAGAAGGAGAGTGAAGTGGCTCTAGTTAGAGTTCTAACAGAGCATTGTGGATTAAATAATTTATTTCTAATTACCATGCACAAAAATGAACTATCTGTAACATGTAAGGCCCAGAAAACAATAGATCATATCATTTGGGACTGTAATAGTGAAAGGAGGTGCTGATATTGAAAACTTAAAAGCCTTAAAACAATTTTCCTAGCAACATCTATCGAAAATGCAAGGAAAATGGGGCCCAATAAAAAAAAGCTCTTCTGCAGTTCTTTAAGAACACCAGGAAAAGTGCAAGATTCTAAGTCATGAAAAAGATACAAAGTACAGTGCATGGCGGTCAGACTCAGGAAGCAAAGCTGCTACGCCACAATACCTAAGAAGAAGAAGGCTGCAGGGTGAGATTCTGCTGTCACTCTCTGGGAGCAGAGAAGTAGGGAGGAGAAAACCTAACAGGGAGAAAAAGCCTTGTGATCCTAGCCCTGGAAGAAGGATCAACCCCAGAAGAATTGTAGAGAAAGAAAGCCTGAGGGCTGAGTAGGAAGAAGCCCAGGGGAAAAGCACCAAAGAATAGGACTGAGCAGACCATGACTGCTCATTATAGGGTTCCTGGGCTTGAACCCAGTGTAGAGGGTGGGCCTGGGTTCAAGCCACTGGGAAGTGTAAAAAGGACTGTGAGAAATGCCAGCTAGACAGCTGTTCTGAAGTGATTACGATCCCAAAGGCGGGGGGCGAGGGAGAGGGAAGTATACAGTGACCTGGACAGAGGGCCAAGCCACAAAAAGGGAGCAACCCAAGTTGCAGAGAGAGAAGCCATGGGAAAAGTGAAAAACAGAAGGGGTCACCAGACCAGACGAAAGCTGGTTCACCAGACACAGCCATGAGGGGGTTCCCCAACAGTGAATGAACCCCATGGCAGTAGGTTTGATGGAAGCAAACTAAGAAGCAAGGGCTGAATCCAGAGCTGCAATAGGTTCACTTGCAGGCACCAAACCACTCTGTCAGGCTGCTACCTGACTTTTTTGCATACCTGAGTAGTGCACAGTGACTGAGAAACTGGTTGATAATCCAGAGTGCTGAGCACAGACTTAAGATCAAGGATATCCTGAGTTCTTATTTGCAGGGATAGTTGAAAACTTTCTCCACCAAAAATAATTATGACAGAAAACTGAGGTTTTGACTAAATGATACTTTTTTTGTATGAAATCTCTGCTTTCCATGGAAATTCTCACTTTTGTTGACAAAAAGCCTTAAAACCAAAATATTTTGGCTGAAAAAAATATTTTGGTTTGGAAATGCTATCACAGTGCTTTGTCTGGGGGCTATAGATCAACTGCCTTATGTCTCCATTCTGCTATATGGGCCGAGCTCCCCAACACAGATCATCTTTCTGATAATGCGCCATGGCAAGGGACTCCCCTGATGAGCCACCTCCCCTCTCCAAGAGGGGAAACCAGGGTATATCATGGGAGATGTAGTCCAACCAGAGAGCCCAGCCTATAGAGGAGAAAGGGAGCTTGAAGCACCCAAACTAAATTTAGAAAATTTAGACCTCCAAATGGTGGACCTGGCAGACTATGGAATAGCCTCTCCCAAGACAAGTGGTGAAGTCCCATTACTTGAATAATTTAAAAGGAGGCTGAACAAAGCACTCAAAGACTCACTAGAGTCTAATCAACTTTATGGCCCTTCACAATTCTGCTCCTCCCTTCTCATCCTCATGATTTGCCCTCATATTGTTTGAGGTCTAAACAAATAGATTCATGGGGGAACAGAAGGTCTCAGGGGATCTGAATGTGGTGTATGCAGATAGAGCAGGGGGGTGGCCAAACTGTGGCTCACGAGCCACATGCGGCTCTTTCACTGTTAAAGTGCAACTCATAAGCCCCTCCTGCCACCCCCCATTCTCCACCTACCAGACGGGGGGTGGCGGGGAGCTCAGGACCTCTGCCTTGCAGTGGGGTGGTAGGGTAGGGGCTTCTATCCAGCAGGGAGGGGGGGTGTCTTGGGGCTTCAGCCTGCTGGGGCTTGGGGCTTCAGCAGGAGTGGGATTAAATCCCTGGCTCCAGGTAGGTGTGCCCCGGCTCTCAAACTTCTGAAGATTGTCATACGTGGCTCAGAGGGCCAGTAAGTTTTGCCACCTGTGACATAGAGGGATGGAGCCAATAAGGAGCAGGAGGAGAAGTTATTCTTATTAGCTGGTAATAAGACCACACAATAAAACTCTTATATAGAATCCTTCAAAACTAACTGTAGCCAAAATGCTTCAGTATTAAAATCTGCCACACAGCAGACAATGTAGAGAATACATTGAACTGTGTTCATAAAGACAGTTAAAAATTAACACAGCTTTCACTCATAAGCCCAATAGCAGACTGGAGGGGAATGAAAAAGTAGTGGTGAGGAAGATAAGATGCATCTATAGCAGGGATTCAAAATGTGATGAAGAGTCAGAGGTTGAACGATACAGGAAGGTTATTCCAGACAACCAGAGCAAGAGAGAAGGATCTCACGCCAAGAGTGGCAAGTCAGTGCTAGATGAGTAGAGGTACTAATGGTAATAGACGAGGAGGACAAGTGGGGTGAGAGACAAGTCCATGGGAGAGCCTGAAGCAAGTCTATAGAGAGCAATTTTGAACTGGCTCCTACAGGAATTGAGTTTGTCTGAAGACTGTGGTGATATTTCTTGATCCATGTGGGAAAACAAGCCGCAATATCTTGCTGCAATGCTGGGTTTAAACTGAAACAAGAAACATTTGGCTTAAATAGCTCGGAAACAACCCAGCTTCTGAAAGAGGGTAGGATCAAAATAATCAGTCTTTAAGCCACAGCTTGACAATTTCCTATTGGAGATATGGTCTACGTCTATACGAGCCCAACCAAGAAGAAAAAGCCAGAGGGTTGAACTAAATGTAGATGACCTACACTGCCTCCCTTTACCAGTACCCTCCTACAATATATCTTAAAGCACATTTCCATATTACTTTTCTGGGTTTGGATGTTGCTGTGTTTTTGTAGGTGAAAATAGATTTCACTTCTAGGCAAATGTCACTCCCACTTGTACAAAAGTTCTCCACCCACCCACTGCAAGTTTTCTACCAAGCTATAAAACCTCAGAGGAACAAAATGTGACAAAACCTTATAAAATGCACACAGACTTCTGGCGACTGGTGTTGGAGGAAACCATCATCATTGTTACACTGCTTAGTTTTATGGCATGTTAAACTACTGATGTACTGATTTTAAAAATGCCCTCAGAATGAAGCTCTCTGTGTTCAGACTCTCGCTGATTTACAGGAGAACTAACTTCAGCCAGGCTCTATACTATTGAATATTAAACTCTTATTTATCTATTTGAGCACCTTTTATCACACTGGCAGTGTAGCAGTCTCTCAAACCATCATGACCCCTAATACTTAAGTCTTTAGGGCCTAATGCTGCTAGACCTTATGCAACCTGACCAACTAAAATTATGAGCAATGGTTTTCAGGATCTTAAGCCAAGGTCTTATAGGTCAAAGCCAACACCTGATACTTTACCTGGAAATCCATTTGGTAGCCAGTGCAGTTCACTGAACACTGGTATAACATGCTGCCTATGGGAAATGCTACTTCATTAGCTGGGAGCCATGTTCTATGACAGGAATTTCTAGATGGTTTAAGGAGCAGGCCTGCACAGAGGATGAGTGCAATGCAGCAGTCCAGAATGGAGGTGACAAAGATCTGCATAACCAAGGCAAGGTCCTCACTCCCGAGAGAAAATGGCCTATTTGGCTTTCCATACACAGGTGATAAAATGCACTCTCAGCAACAATTGCTCTCTGGATATCAACATGCAGCTAAGGACAGAACAAAATCCCCAAGTGGCAACATTTAGCCACAAAAGGCAAGTATATTCCCTCCACTGAGGGCTCATCTTCTCAAGCATTTAATCCTATAATCTCTATCTAGTCACTGATGGTACCTGTACTGTAATATCAAAGCACCTCACAAATGTTAATGAATTTATTCACACAACTGGTCTATATGGTGGACAGTGATTGCCACATTACTGTGGCACAGACAGACTCACTGCCTCCCTTATTCATGGGATAGTCGTTACAAGAGTACAGAATTGCTGGAGGGCAGGACCATCAGGCATCCTCCCTTCCTCCTCCATCCTGCACCCTTGTGGAGGAAACAAATTAGTGGAGCTGACTCAGTACCTAGTGGAGAGGTCTCCTGAACCAGGGATGTTCCATGGGTGGAGGTATGCAGGGAACCTGCACTTGCCTTGTGGCTCCCTTGCACCATCCTAGCTGACACAGATGGGCCACAGGGTAGCACTGAATAAGGCCCTATGACCTGGATCCACAAAGGGGGTTAGATATTATAGAGCTCAGTGTGGCAATGCCTAACTTTTAGGTACCTAAAAAATCACAGGAACAACACTACAATCCACAAAGACTGAGTGAGCCCCCTGGGCTCCCTATACAGCACATGGGGGAGAAAGGCCCCTAATAATGTGATCCACACAAGCCAACACGCTAGACGGAGAGCCCCCTAAGCGAGCCAGTGGCAGATGCCAATGAGAGGGGTGTGTGCTAAGCCCTGCCTCCTTTCATGGAGATAGGTTCCTTAAGCCAGGCTGCAGGGAAGGAAACACCTGTCTCTGCTAACGATCTACAACTAGGAACCCTCTCCCAGAGTCAGATGCCCAAGTGATTTTTTTGTGAGAATGAGTGAGATGCCTGCCTCATGACATACAAAATGAGGAGGAAGCAGAGGGGCCCACCTTATAACTTTTTATCCCAATAGCTGGCGCACTCACCTGGGATGTGGCAAATCCAGGTTCCGTCTCTCGGTTCTTAAGAGAGTGCTTGCAGTGGAGCCTACAGCTATGAAGTAGGCACCCAAGACTGGGGTTTAGGAACTAATTACCTCTGTGGATCTGGGGCTGTGACTTGTCCAAGCCAAATAATGTAGAATTGAATATTCAACCCAGATATTCTGAGTCCCTGTCCAGTGCTTCAATCCCAAAGTCATTCTTCTCTCTTGCATTACCTGTAAGCATTATTTGGGCCTTATCTGTGCTGAAACTCATCCACTTAGCCCCAGTCTCCATTAGACACTGAGTTTGTTATTCACCTGCATTGGTAGGATCTGAAGAGATGCAAATGGAGAACTGGGTGACATCAGCCTACTGAAAACACTGCAGGCTATAGATTCTCATGAAGCGTCATAATGACCCCACATGCCTGTTGAAAAGGAGAGATTCTGGATTGGAAACTGACGAAACTCCCCACACACGAGGACCCTCCAAGCAGCCAAGCAATTGCCCACTATTCCATTCCAGCATCATTCTCTTAAGGGTAACTTCCTCTACCATACAAAGATCTTCAGGTAAGTCTAACACCTCATGGTCATCATCACTGGAAACCATCGATCTAAACTGGATCATGGTATATGCTTAAGATGTCTAATCAGGTGCCTGATAAATCCACTTATCACTCACAAGCCCAATTCGAGAGTGATACAGCTTATTACAAATTTAATAGATCCATGTGTTGTCTAAATTAGAGCCCAAGACTATAGCACTCTCTCTTCTTTCTTGTTTTGCTTCTATCATGCTCAACAATATATGTAATGCCACACCCTCAGTTGTAGTGTTGGGGGGAGGGATTGCATTTGGGATTTCTGGATCTAAATGGATGCACCTCTACTTTCTGAGCTAAAAGACCCAGCTCAGTTAGCCAAGGCTGTAACATGCTTATAAACAACTGTATGTGGCCCAGCCACCTCTAGAGAGGGACAGCACCACATAGTTTTGGTGCGGATTATGTATCAGAGCCTGTGAATAGTTGTAAAAGAATAACGTGGAAACATAGCTGTGTTAGCCTTGCCCCACTCCAGGCCAGTGCTCAGCAAAGACCCTGAGGAAAAAGAGAATCTGACCCACATTTTCTGAACCACTGTAGTGTATAGATATTTCTTCTGCTGCAAAATCATTATCAGTGCAAAGGATTATTTGTATATACTTCTATAAGTATAACTAACTCTAATGGAGTGAAATATGCCATTCTTCTGTCCCCAAAATGTGATTTTTTTAAATAGTCTACATTCTCTCAAGAAGTCCCAGGTTGCCAGATTGTTCAGATGTTCACATTTTCACTCCCTCAGCTTTTTGTATAAAATCAGTTCAACTCTGCAATTCATTTCTATTTATTTCATGGAGCTAGTCTGAATCACTCTACTGTCTTATTTGTCCCCCCGCTGCTGTTGGGAGCCTTTGCATATTTCCATCTGAGTTTACAACTGGTGATCCCAGCTAGCTGCCTTTGTCCTGCTAAGCATTTAATGCTCTTAGAAACTGGTTTTGAATCCAATATATTTTTTCAGATTCTGCAGTGTGTGTGTGTGTGTGTGTGTGTGTGTAGGTGTGTGTGTGTGTGTGTGTGTGTGTTCACCTAGCAGGTGTGCATTGTATGTGTATGGGTATACACTTGTGTGTATGTGTATAGATCCATGCATGTTTACACACAACTATGTTTGCAATACAGTATACTCCTGTTTATCCAAAACCATATTATTGAAACCTCTGCATTATTTGAATCCCTTCCTTGTCCCCCAGCATGAGACATATAATAGATCAGAGACCCCCCAGCCAAGGCTGAGAGGAGGAGCACCCAGCTGCGGGGGAGGACACCCTACTGCTGAATGGCTCCTGCAGTAGCACAAACAGCCCTCTGCAGCCCCCACTGTCATGGGATTGAGTGAATGGGGCCTTTGATGAGCTATTATGTGGCTAATTACCAGTAGCTTCTGTTTAATACAATCTACAGAGAAATATACAGCAACCAGCTACTGTTTAGAAGAGCTCAGGCAATCAAAGGTCTTGTTTAATCTGGAGATTTGATCCATTTCAGCCCTAGCAAATCCTTAGTGTAGGCAGCAAAACTGCTACATGCTATGATTTTCACTGGTGCAACTCATCTTGGTTTCAAGCAGGGACAAATCGTCCCAATGCAAAAAGCAGCTTTGCCTGTCTGCACTAGAGGTTTGCCTTGGTACAGCTACACTGGTGGTTGGCTTTCAATGGCTGAAATCAGGACAAATCCCCAGTGCGGACCAGGTCAGGGGCACATTATAAAGACATAGACAGAACAGAATGGAGCTCTAGGTACCACCCATGTATTTATGCATTTATATGAAAACTTCACATGTATCTGTATGTCCCCTGCCTCTCGAAGCTCTCCAAGCACAGTGACAGGCACCATTACAACATATCACAATTGAGAAGCTGCTATTTGTCTTCTCTTGGTTGCGCAAATTACTATTTGTTTGAAAAGCAACTATTTCAGTGATACATTTTTTCCTTTAGCATGTTTTGGGACACGTGGATTTGAGTATAATATGTGATAGTTCCATTAACAAACTGTAATTAAGGCATCTAATAAAAAAGCAGCGATTCATTTAGCAGGGGTTTAAAAAAAAAAAGCCTAACAGAACTGCAATTGAATTCCTCTATTAAATGAACATTAGGGCTTTTCACAGGACTCCTAATTGCCCTTCCTTACTTCAGAAATATTAAATAAATTAAATTGAACACAATTGTATTTCTCTAAAATAACACTAGAATAAAAAAGCTGTTCCAAAATATCCATTAATATAATGATTTTTTAAACGTGTTGCACATTTCAATCTAGATAAAGATTGGCTCACGATTAGTGAATCTTTCAAACTAGAGAGTAAAATCTTCCATTTACTGGACTGATAGATACTTTTACCTCCAGGGATCCCCTTTATATGCTAGTCAAATGGTTAATTTCATTCTTCCATCAGGGTGAAATACTGTTATGTTTCTCCATACACAAAAAAGCATCCACACATTTTCTGCCTCTATTGCTTTTATTTTAGGCTAAAGAACATCAAGAATGAACTAAAGTGAAGTCTTCAGGAATGAGCACAGGATGTTTATCTGTTTTTCCCAAAGTTAAAAGCTGCAGAAATGCTGAAAACAAAATGGCTCCTGTCTCTGTGCACAAGCACAGAAAATAAGTGTCCAAATTGCATAACTTCATACACAACACATGCAACAGCTGCTTAACTGCGCAGGACATTTTAAGATAGGACATGAATAGGAACCCCAGATCCAACTGAAGCTAAAATCTGAATGGCCTCATTTGGGATTTGACTAAGGAAACTGAAGTTAACATTCATAACCTTGTAAAAGTCCCATTTGCAATGTCAGTCTCAGACTTACATCACATTGTCATAGGTGGAGCTGGTAGTGCTGCCTCAAGTTCATTGCTCAACACCTTCCATTGTAGGACCCTGTTTTCAGTTGTTTATAACTTTGCCAAACTACAGCTGTTCAGGCTGAAATTTTCAATGCTGGGCACCTGCCTGAGACTGAATTGTTTTAACTGAAACTTTCTGAAACAGTTGAGCCATTTCCAAGAATGAGATCAGGGGAAAATGCATTGTTTTGCCCATGTTTAAAAAAAATTATTCTTTCAGGTATTTTGTTGACAAGCCTACTGCTTTGGAACTGGGGTGGTGTATTCCTCTGATATCAGGAGTGTGCCTTTTGCCATCCCTGTGAAACTTGACCCAAAGTTGATCAAGTTATGAGCGTTTTACATTATCTCAGTTTGCTCAGGCTCAGCAGATACTTTAATGCTCGACAGCTAAATTCTCCAAAGATTCTGGCTGCACTGAGCACGCTGCATCCCCACCAGCTCCTATATCCCAGCTGAACTATGCCTCAGCCTTTGCCACAAAGCATGGGGCTGCAGGGGCTGAGCTGGGCTTTCCCTGCGATTGCTCCTCCTGACTACTGTGGCATGAGGCACCAGACTGGAGAGTCAGGGAACGATCTGTCCTGTGCTCAGTGCCCCCTCTTGGTGCTCAGGCAGCATGCAGGAGAAGGAGGATGCAACCTAATTTGAATGTAGAGAAGTGAAGAATGAGTTGTGGAGAAACAGGAGTAAAGTTGGAGCAGGTGTAAGAAGGAGTTTTGGAGAGCAGTATAAGGGGAGTGAGCAGGAGCCAGAAGGGGTAGGGGGCATGAGCTGGGGGGTGGATAGGTGCAGAAGGGTGAGGTGGAAGATATCAGAGCGTGGGGATGGATGGAGTCAGAGTGGGAAGTGGCTGGAGCCAGGGGGTAGGATAGGAGAAGAGGGGGTAGAAACAATTTGGGGTACACAGGAAAAGGGTCTATGACCACTAGAAACACCTTACTTCAGAACCTGAAATTGAACCCCTTGCTGAGTCCTGAATCTCTATATTCCTCTTCTATCTGGCAAAGTATGTGTGTCATCCCCCTCTAGTGACATGTAGTGGGTAACAGCCAACTACTGCTACCCGTTACTCCCTTGGCTCAAGGGGCAGAGGTCTGTGCTGTGGATCTAATCTCGAAACCTGCTGGTGAACCAAATTGGGGATCAATATGGTTACACAATAGAAATTCTGTTTTCAATTTGTTTTAATTTAAAAAAAAAAAGGAAATTGCATTTAAAACCAAGCCACATAGTAAAAGATCATTAAGGGTTGCAATGCCAAGTACTCACAAGTTAGCAAATACCATCTGTAAGGTTGCCTCTCTGTGTTCCTCATTTTCTGAGTGCCCATAAGACCTCCAGGGCCAGGTTTTCAGAAGTGCTGAGCACTCGCAGCTGTAACTGAAGCCAATGGGAGCTCAGGTTTGAACATATAAAATGCTATTAAAATGCTCAGTATTCTGAAAATTCTGACCCTAGATGTGTCAATTTGGGCACCCAAAACTAGTAGTTATGTTTGACAATTTTCATCTTAATCGCTCCATGCCTCAGTTTCCCAGCTACAAAAAGAGAATAACAGCGTTATCTAATCACACAGGAGTGTTGAGAGAGAAATTCATGAATGTTTGTGAAGCACTCAGATACTGTGGTGAGAGCCCCACAGAAAAGCCTAGATGAAAATGAATAATTCTGCATTCTGTGCAGGAATGAATGTGTGCATTAATTAAAGCCTAAGACCACACACTGAATGAAGCGGATAAAAAGAAATATTGACTAGCTACCCACTTACTAAACTGTTCTAATGATAGTAAGTGGTGCTGTGGAAAAAATAGTAACATAAGTTTTCTGGGTGTTATTAATAAGATTAAGATTCAGAGTCATCCCCTCTTGTTGCAGGCACAGAGTTTCCGTTAATGCGAGGGAGTTCACTAGAGCAAACGAGAGACTGAATAGACCTTGAGTGCTATAGAAATAGATATAAGTGAAAAGTCCTAATCTTGATCAGGAGTCAAATACCCCCAAGGTTTAGGTGAAGTTAAATCTTTGGTTTTGGTTTGGGCCATAATAAAGATAGGGACCTTTAATAAAACTTGGACCTGGATCTAGGTTTAGATTTCAAACAGAGCCTCAAGTTTCAAGGTTATTTGTATAGAGTGTTTTGGTTTGGGCCCAGGTCTATTATCTTGTTAGGGTTTGCATCACTACTAAGCCCCATGAGCATAAAGAAATGAAGTCAAAAAGAGGTGGAGTTGTGTAGTCTGAAGAAATATCAGTGATGTGTGAAATGTGTTTCTCGGCACTTAATCTTATCCAAATGAGGATATCAGATGTTTGTTTCTCCAACTTGCTTCAGCATTTTCCACCACCAGGAAAACATTCCCCAAGTGTAAAGCACAAGATAGTGAAATGAAAAACAAGGAACACAAATATTTATCATTTTCTTTCTCATTAGCATTTCTTGCTTGTGAGCCAGAATGTGCTGTGTGCACCTCCTCCATCTATGCAAACTGCCTAGCTCCCTTGTCAGTCTTTCTACAGAGTACAGGTAACAATAGCCATCAATGGGTATGTCTACACTGCAGTTAAACATCTGCAGCTAGCCTGTGTCTACTGACTTCGGCTCGTGGGGCTCGGGCTGAGGGGCTGTTTAATTGTGGTGCAGACATTCAGGCTCAGGCTGTGGGGGAAGGTTCTGGTCATTCTGGGACATTGACATGCTACTAAAACTTAGACTTGAATGAAGAGGCCCAGACGAAATAAATATACACAAAGGTCATCAGCTTCCCACACAGTTGGAAGACACCCCGAGACAAAGTGCACAGTCTCTGTTCAGCTAGAAAGCATGGGCAGACAACTCTCAGGGCATGTCTACAAAGCAAAGAAAGACCCGTGGCTGGCCCATGCTAGCCAACTCGGGCTCCCAGGGATATGGTTGTGGGGCTGTGTCATCGCTGTGTAGACTTCCAGGGTCAGGCCAAAGCCTGGGCTCTTGGACCCTGCCATCCTGTAGGGTCCTAGAGCCCCAGCTCCAGCCTGAGCCTGGAAATCTACACAGCGATGACACAGCCCAAGCCCCGCAAGCCCGAGTTGGTTAGCACAGGCCAGTCGCAGGTGTCTAGCTGCTGTGTCGACGTGTGCTCAGAGGTTAACGGAATAATTGTCAGGCCTCAGAAATGGTTTATGAAGGAAGCTCACTGAGCAGTTAGTACCCTGCTGTCCTAGTCTCAGCCCAGGCTGGGCATGTTCAGAGAGTGGCTCTGATTCTTTCATTGGGGTTGGGGAGGAGCTTAACTCCCCCCCCTTCCAAAGGGCCGAAGTTTGATTTCACAATGGTTTCACTTGGACTTCAGTGGAGTTATTTCTGATTTTTACTGATGCATGTGCGATCAGAATCAGACCCCCCAGAGACATTCAGACTCCTGAAGGGGGTCCTATTAGATGCGCATCTGTTTAAGGTTTTCCTGCTAGGAGCTGCGATTTGGACTGAAAATGTTGGGTGGAGCCAAAGGGAATATTTGAAATGTGCATGTATTACAAGCCTTGCCTCGCCCACCCTCCCTATTACCTCCTGCACTATCTTCCAAGCCAGGATCTCCCAGACCTGGGAGCTTATCTGACAAATTAAATGCTTGTCAGCCTCCCATTTTAGGGCTCAACAGTGCAACATTTGATTTGTTCTATGAAACTTCCTTTCCCTCACTATCAGGCAATGGAAATAGTCAGAGTTTCACATCAAAGAGAATATCAAGGGGAAAAGGCTCATGTAGCCAGTTAGTGCTTTGCAAATCTCATTCCTAGAAAAGCGTATGGGGGGAGGGGTGGAACTGAATGCTTACACCTCTTTCTAGAAGGTGGATGAGAAATGAGGGTACATACTGGAATTGCCAGGTGACCCTGGATGTGGTGCCCCCATGTTACCCAGTGCTTAGTACCCAAGATATGCTGGTGCAAGAGCAGGAGAAGCATGTAAATACTCCCTCTGCTAATGCAGGCCCAGGAAAACAGTGCAGCCCAGTGCAAACATGTGACACAAAGGCACATTGATGCTAACAGCAAAGGGCTCACTGTTCATTACAATCCAGACCTGACAAACTCACTATACCTATGTGACTGTAAGAACTGCTGTATTCACACCCTATATATCACTAAAATGATTTTTGTACAAAATGTGCTTTGTGAAGTATCTTTTGTAAGTAACTAACACCTCACTCATGAATAATATTGTAAAATACGTGTAACAATGCTGTATATGAAAATAGGGATACTCGCTAATATTATGCTTTAAAATCTGTGACTAAAAGGGGTTTAAACCAGACATGTCAGGGAAAATTGATAAACAGGTTTTCTCCAGACAAAGGAAACAGGCTGACACCTCTAATCAGATGTGGCCCAAATTCAGTAGGCTACTCATTTATGTTAGAGAGTGAAGTAGGAAGAGATAATTTGCATAGCAGCAACCACTAGTGGGGCAGAAAATAGCATGGCACCTTCTCTTCCAAACCTGATGGCTCCTTTACTCAACAAACTAATCATTTTTATCTGGGAGTACTCTTCAGAAGAATACATTTCACTGCACTATAAAGACAGGAGGAGCAAAGCGCTAGGTGATCTTTCACTTTAAGGAGATAAAGAAACCAAGTGATTTGATCTCTGTGCTGGGTCTTGGCCAGGCTGGCCAATAAAAAGCTAGAAAGAGTGCAGGGTGAGAGAAACCATTTTGAACAATGACTGTCTTGCTAGATGAAGTTTGACTTTTAGATTTTTGGTTTTTTATTTGCTTATAACCATCTCTACCTTTATCTCTTTTACTTAGTATCACTTAGTCCATGCTCATGTCAATAAACTTGTTTGCTTTCATTATACATGATCACAGCTGGGTTTGTCTACACAAGGGAATTATACTGGGCATAGCTATAGCAGAGTAATTAATTCTGCTACAGATAAGCTGGTATAAATCTCCCCATGTGGACATACTCTATTCCAGAATAAAAGTGACTTTATTCTGGATTACTCTCTATAATGATTATTCCTGTATAGTTATGTCAATTTCAATCCTGAAGTCAACCTCAAAAATAACAGCTATTCTTCACAACCATGTGAACCAAGTGTACATGGTACAGAGCTGAATCTGCAGAGAGCCTGCTACCATAGCTCTGAGAAGTGTAAAATGTCCTATTCATCTCAGTATGAGGTTAACTCAGAGGAAGATGATATAAACATCACAAGTGTTAACTATTTCATTTCTCCAACAGAGGAAAGGGGATCACATGTGCACCATGTATTATGATGCCTCATTTTGGCACCACAATGGATTGGGTTTGGAGACACCACCACTCCCCATCCCACACACATGCACATCAGGAAGGAGCACAGCTCCAGGAACCTAGTAGAGCCTATGGGTATGGAAGCCCCACGGAGGGGGAGCCAAGCTCAAGGAGGCCATTGTAGTGGAACTCAGAGCATCACAATCATATTGGAACATCTGAACTATCGACTGTGAGCCATTTTGGTGACATGCTCAGGTGGAACTTATTTTGTGGGAGGAACTTAGAATATCACCATTTTTCTCCCAATCCACCCCCTGGGGTATAACAAGTAAGCTGGAACACCTGGATGGTATGAGAGAGAGAGAAGATTGGGAACAATTTAAAAAAAAACGTACAAGACATGTAGCCTTGATATTATGCTTATATACTGTTTGTTTATTTTATTTGCCTGTCTTGTCCCTACTGATGCAAAACTTCTGTTAAACTCAGTGGGCCAAATCATAAAACATCCTCATTTTTGCATTCAGTGCTTACTAGGGCAAAACTCCCACTGACTTTATAGAGCTTTGCTGGAATAAAACCTAAGAAGGGACCCCCGGCTTGTATATACATTGTTGCCCATCAATGTAAAGCCAGACAACTTTGTGAGAAAACGCAGCCACATCGCTCTGCAAACAATACACAGCAAAGTCAAGTAGAATACTAAACCCAATGGAAATGCAGAGGTTAATGCTCCCTACACCTGTAGTGGTACTTGTGCCAGGGTAGTCTGCCTCTTAAGGGCACTACTTCCTAGTGGTCAGAGCACCCCACCACCTGGAGTGGAGCTTTAAGAGGTGGAAAGTCCGATGATAGATAGAAAGATGTGCCAGATATTGAGGGAAAGGAAGCGGTCCTGGGAGCGAGAAGTGTTTGGGATGAAACCCTACTACAGTTTAAGGGCCTTGTAGTGAGGGTGGGAAGGCTCCTTTCTTACCTTAACCAATTGGGAATGAGCTAGAGAAAGGGACCAGCATAAGTGATGCCTCCTCTCACGTAGCAGGACTGATGCTTGCAGACACTGAAAGGAATAAGAAGGCAAGTCAGCAGGGAGCAGATACCAGCAGGAGAAGGCTCCCAGCTCCTCTGGGCTTGAGGACTAAGTGGAGCCAGGTAAGGCAGATAATTTGAAACCAAGATCCAGGAGAAGAACTGGACTTCTGGTAAGGAGAGGGACAATATTTGCTTGAACTTCCAAGGCACCAGGAGAAGAGTTGGGGCTCCTGCCATAAGGAGAAGAGACAGAGAGAACCCTTAGGGGACTGGGAACAGAGCTTAAAGGGCAGTCTTCAGAGGAAACCAGGAAGTTAGAAGCACCTTTTGTTTATTTGGAACTTTTTGTTATGGACTCTTTTGTATGAGGTATTGTAATAAACAAGTCTCAAGAGGGGTATTATTGCATCAGGAGTGCCTCAAGTGAAGTTACTGGCTTCCTGAGCAGGAAAGTTGAGGCAAGGAGAATGTGCAGCACTATACTAACGCAACATGTGGCACTGATAGCCAGGTATGCTCTATGACAGGACTATGCAATATTGCTACTACTGGGCTGCTTCAAGCCCTCTTTTAGTTTTGTCTTTTTCTCTAAATAAGTCCCCCCCCCATATCTGACCTAGATGACTTCTGCAGTGAGGGTCTGGACCCTTGAGATATTTGGGTGTCTTACAGTAACAGCCCAATGGACTGTAGTACCCCTATTGTACACTGTCTTTGACCATTACTTCAGAATACTATACTAGTTAAGATAGGTGTGTCATTTTAAATTAGCTGTGTGTTATAAGTGTCAGATAAATTAAACATGATATCTGAATTTCAACTACCACTTTACAGTGGGATAAACATCAATCCAATACTGCTAGAAAAGGTTTCTGGCCAAATTCAGTTGTGTTGCTGAGGGGATTTAAGGTAACTGCAAGCTCTTGACATGAATTGCGAAGAAGAAACATTTTGTTTCCAACAGGAAATACAGAACGAGATGTTCGTGTAATCCAAGGTCTTTTTAATCCTGCCTGAAATCTTGACAAAAGGGTACTCTGAACAGAAGACAAAGAACTCTGCTTTCCCAGGGAAAAGGGAGTGGAGAGGAAGAAAAGTGGGGGAAATGAGGACTATCCTTGAGAGGAAAGAAGAAACTGTCAAGCCCACATACTGAATAATTGTTTGAAAAGGGCTGGTATTACAGAACAGGAGTAGTGAAATGCCAGATGGATACTCAAACATGCAGGAATCAGAGGAACACAGCTCTCTTTTTCTGAGCTGCTGCTATGGGGTTTTGCAGCTGGGCTTCATTAAAGCCGCTTTCTATTTTCACAGTCCACCCCCAGAATATTGATGCTATAGAAAACACTTTGAGCCAGCCCCTAAAGTCTTTGCTCAGATTTCACTCTATCCTTACTCAGGCAAAACTACTATTACAATATAATAAATTTATTTATAGTATGCTGGATGCTTTTGAAATAAGCAAGTTTGGGGCAAGGAAGTTGTTCAGGACAAGGTCTGTTTCTTACTCTGACTGTACAGTGACTGAAACAATTGGGTGGGGGGGAGGGGAGAGAGGGTGCGTGCACACACACACACACACACACACACACACACACACACACACACACACACTATATAAAGACATGAATTACACCCAAGCTACTCGCTCTTCAGCTGTGACATTAGTCAGCAAGTTTCATTACTGGTAATGTTTTCCATGTACAAAAACAGCAATTCTGTACTTTCAGACTGAATTACTTCTGTTTGGATTAGTGTGGGGAAGGAAAACAGAAGTAAAAAATCCCAAACGATTTCACATTGCAAAATCTACAGCCTTATCAGAATAACAAAATTAAACCAATTCAGCACTGAGCAGCACCTTATTTTGCATTTTGAATTATTTTTAAACAAGCCTTTGCCCTGCCTAAAGTGGGTATGAGTTGATAAGTCCAAAGTCACTTCACTTGTGCTTCATGAAAAAAGCAAAACGGTGCATATCAGAGAGGTTCAGATTTTTATTTTGCATCAGGAAATTGGGTCATCAGCTCTAAAGAGTTGGTGGCCTAAGAGGGGTGGTGTTCCGATAATTGGCCAGTTCGTGTGCTGAATTCTCAACTAGTTGTCTTTCAAAGGTCCAGCTGCCTTCTCTAGATTTGTCTTCAGAAAGCAGGAATACAAGATTTGGTCTTAGTCATCAGCATTTTCATCTTTTTCATGAGTACAAAATGAAGGCCTGAGTCTGATTTAAATCAGGAGTGACTCCACTGGAGTCGGTGGAGTGAGAATGGTGTAAAACTGGGGCAATCTGCCCTAAGAATACAGGAAGTGACAACCCCTAAAATACTAGTAACATAGCAGGAAAGTGTTGTGATGGGCGAACAAAACAGCTCGGAACTCAGGTTTGTATCCAAGACCAAAAGTTTGAATACTTCTACAAACCCCCAGAAGAGTCTTTCTTGGCAGATTTCTAACACTTGCCTCTTTAGATCAAGCCAGAAATAGCATAAGCGCAGCATTTCTCACTACATTTCATTACTTCTTTTGTTGATATTATCTAGAACCTGGGGATGCAGAGGCAGCTGCAAAAATGAAAAACAATGAACTAACAAAGTTTACCAAACTATTTCCAACCTCAGAAAAAGGTTTAGGTTGGTGTCCAGTGCTGGGGAAAGGGTCCAGTTTTCCCAGATCTAATGCTATGCTCACATCTCTTTCCTGGAGTGGTGTTCTTTGTACCCTTTGATAACAGAAAACATTTATTCCTTGGTCCCTAAGTGCAAAAGTCATTGTTATATTTATCCATAGATGGTTTGCGCACTGTGAGAGTGTTCTTCCTGTGGAGGCCTGTCTCTCCCATGCAGAGACTCAAGCAAGTTCGGAGAGATGAAGAAGTACAAAAGTAAAAATAGCTTTTTCCGCCCTGCTGTCCTAAGTTCAGAGGCTTGAAATCAACAAGATGAAATTCAATAGAGACAAGTGCAAAGTACTCCACGTAGGAAGGAAAAATCAAATGCCCAACTACAAAATGGGGAAAACTGGGGAACTACTACTATATCCTGCACGATCTGGTAGTTCATAGATCTGCAGGATATAGCAGATCACAAATTAAATGAGTCAGTGTTGTAAGCATAAGAAAAAGGCCAATATCCTGGGAAGTATTAACAAGAGTGAGGTACATAAGACATGAGGAAGATAATTGTGCCATTCAACTCAGCACTGGGAGGCAGGAGAACGGGGTCTGTTTCTAGCTCTGTCACAGACTCTGGGTTACTTTGGGGAAAACAAATGACCCATCTGTTGCTCGGTTCCTCTCTGTAAAATGGGCATCACTTTATCCCATGCAGGCCCGCCGAAAGACATTCTGGGTTCCAGGGCCAGGGCCATCCCTGGGGGGCAGGGGCTAGGGCGGAAGTGACAAATACGTCACTTCCAGGACTGCCCATGCCAGCCCACATTTCCAGGATCGCCCCTGCGGCCCACCCAAAGAATTGAAAAGGGCCCAGGGCTCCTGGCTGCCACCGCTGCTACTGCCCGGGCCTCTGGGCAATTTCCCCCTTTGCCCTCCTGTCGTCGGGCCTGATCCCCTGTAATGGGCATTGGGAGGCTTAATTCACTAAGGGCTTGTCTACACTTACTGGGGAATCGACACTGCGGCAATCAATGCACTGGGGTCGATTTAGCAGGTCTAGTGAAGAGCCTCTAAATCAACCACACATCGCTGTCCTGGTACTCCACCAGAATGAGAAGAGTAAGGGGAGTCGACAGGAGAGTGTCTCCCATCAATATAGCCTAGTGTGGATCCCACGGTAAGTAGATCTAAGGTACGTCGTAATTCAAATTGCATAACTTGGATCAACTTTTCCCCATAGTGTAGACAAAGCCTAAGAATTGTGAGGTGCTCAAATGCTATAGTGATGGGGGTCACAGAAATGCCCATAAACAAAAAATATGAACCCTTTCCTGAGCAGCAGTCATAAAAAGGGATTTTGGCTTGCAGCCAATTTCAGAAAAGAAGTTGGGAACTTCCTATAAGTGATAAGAGATTTCTCAATCAGCTGCGTGGAGCAACACACTCCCTGTGCTACACCCAAGCCCCTCCAGAGACACTATAAGCATTTTGTTCTCAGACAGCCTTCTCTAACAACCTGTTAAACCCGTTGTGATTATCAGCTTGTGGCTGATCTCTCTATTTGAATGGCCTATTCCATGTAAGCTATAGAAGGTTAAATTGTACATGACAGTGAAATGAACCATTGCAATACACTGACTATTCTGGCAGCGGATATCAGTGGCCTCCATTCTGATCAGTCTAGGTAGTAAGGCAGGGATTGTGAAAACATTTTCTCCACACGTACATTGTGCATCAAAATAAAGACAAGGCAAAGGGCTTCTCGAGGAATACTAGGATGAAATTAAGAAAGGGAACACATTTAGACCGAATGCCAGCAAACATGGCTGACAGTGAGGTGTATTAGGTTATGGAACAGATTCCCAAGAGAAGTGATGGAAGCCCTATTGTTTGGCCCATTTAAAATCGGACTGGGCAAAACATTATAAACTCCATGAATAATCCTGTTGTAACACTGCACCCCATATTCTTCATAATGATATTAGTATATGATTATATAATAACTATGATTATTTTATGTAAGATGAGGCATGTGAGGTGCCATTGGAAAGGTTTATGATTTGCTGAATGATTATCCTATTTGTATGCATGCATGCATCATTTTTGTATCTGAAATTATGAATATTGACTATATCTGTAGCTCACATGTAGTTACACCTGGGTAATGCCCACTAGGCAAAATGCTCTCAGTCTAGATGGCTGGCTGGGAAGGGCCCATTCAGATTAATGAGCCATTAGAGAGAACAACAGGCCTTAGGAGAAGCTTATCTCCCACCTGAGGAGCCTTACTGAGGACAGGTAATGGCTGCTGTGACACTACAGGGACATCTGACCAGTTCACCTGGTGCTAGATTCCATCTTGGGAGGTCAGTATTTTTCCACTAACTGGCATGGGAACCAAGCTTTGAAACAAAGGGTTCCCACTATAGGCAAAAGCTATATAAGGCAGGGGAGTGACATCATGTTGGTTCTTCACTGACTCCTCCACCCAAGAGGACTCATGAAAATACCAGAGGAACAAAAACTGTACTGCGGGAAGTGCTGGACTCAGGCTAAAGAGATTTTTAGCCTGTGAATGGAACACCAGGAGATTCCAAGCTGTAAGCAAGTGCAGCTTGTCCTTTAAGAATCTGCAACCTATTTGTATCATCACTTAGGGTGAGGATTTGCTATTCATATCTGATCTATGTAGTATATGAAGCTTAGTTTGTGGTTTTTGTTGATTTGCTAGGTAATCTGCTTTGATCTGTTTGCTATCCCTTTTAATCACTTAAAATCTATCTTTTGTAGTTAATTTGTTTTTATTTTGTCTAAACCAGTGTGTGGGAGTCATAATTAAGGGCAGAAAGCTGTTGCATATTTCTCTCCACATTGAGGGAGGGGGCAGATTTCATGCGCTTATGCTGCACAGCTCCCTGTGCAGTGCAGGATAGTATAATTTTGGTTTTTCACTTCCCAGCTGCTCAGGGGTGCATGCCTGAGTATCTGGGAAGTTCCCTACCTGGAGCCTTCCCATGCAGGGGCTGGTCACAGCATCTGCATGTAACTGCAGCTGGGTGTGTCCCTACGTGTACATGTATTGGTGAAAGTGCAGGCTGGAGCCAGGAAAGGGCTGGGCAACTTGTCACAGCAGTACCGTGTAAAAGGGAGCCCTGGCTGGTGGGTCAAGGGGCTCAGTGGTACCCCAGTTCCAGGTGGCACGACAGTTCCAGGTGGCACCCTGGGAGGAGAACCCATCACATCTGTATTGCCATGGAGATGGAAAAACCTTATTAGGTCATCTTATCTCTCTCAGGCATCTTTGATCCTGTAATTCTAACGTGAGCTATGCAGGGTCCTTAGGAGGTGCTATGTGTAGCCAGCCTTGCTGAATCTTCTTCCCAGGACATGATCAGTGCAGGGCATGAGAACTAGGTACCAAAACTGAGAGGACCCTGCTTCTGCCCTTGCAGGTTACTATTCACTCACTCTGACTTCAGTGGGAATTACTCAGGTCCAGGACTCTGGGACAGTTGGGGTCCCCACTGGAGACAGCAGGAGTTTCACAATAATCCCGAGAGCATCATCAACTGTAAATTTACCTCTGTACATTTCCCTGCTTCTCCACTACCTGCTTCCCTTCTCCGTGTGATTTTAAATGATGCAATCAGTTTATGTTGCTTCTGAAAATAAAGCATTAGTTCAGAGAGAAAAGAAACTTCCCTAAATGAGGAAAAAGCCCTCAGCAGAGTGGCTGGTGAGAACTAGGATACTGTTCTGGGCAAAGGGAATGTGGGTGGAAAGAAAACAACAGAGGGAGATGAGGGTATGTGTGTGTGAGTGTGAGTGGACTGAGTAACACAGACAGGTGCTTGGAGAGAGAGATGTGAAAAGAGAAGTGGGAGTGGGCAAGGTGGAAGAGTGAATGACTGCTTGGAGAAAAAGAAAGCAAGCTCTAGAGAATACAAAAATGAAAGATTCTCCCTTGATCTGTATAACTGCATGACCCAAGAAAGCAGGGTTACTATATAGTAAGAGGGCAATGCTGCTTTCACGGGTAATGAATTAGAGGAGTTCTAATCTCGATAAAACGCTTGAGTTACTGTGTATTGTCACAACAGCAAGGATCAGCCCATCCAGCCAGTCAGGTAACTCTTGTGCTTTATAGCGTGTACAAGAGCAGGACTGTATTTGTTTCAAACTCCTGAACAGTTAATATAACTGAGGTTTTTAGGTTTTAGCAGGTCCTTTTAATAGCTGAAGTGGTGCTGTGCAGTTAACCTTTATTGCCGGGAGGGCCCTATTAAGAATGAGTTATGTTCATCTTCTTTAAGCGGGAAAAGATTACATTTCCAGATGTGTTGATACTCCTGACATATGCCCTGTGAATACAGCACTTCCGAAGCACCAGAACAGTGCTGTTTTCACAGATCCACAGTTTCTGTTTATACAACATAAACCCAGTCTATAGTTATGGCCTGCATTTCTTGTTCCTAGATGTATAATTTTCCATTATGCTGTTTTAAAACATACTTTATTTAATTGGTTTCAGACTACCAAACAATGCAGATCGCTCTGTCTGACTTCCCTGTGCCCATCATCATTTACCACTCGGCCAATCAATATACAATATAAACACACCTTTACATAGGGCCTAATCACATCAGCCACACTATCAGAGGCTCGTTCACCTGCGCATCTACCAATGTGATATATGCCATCATGTGCCAGCAATGCCCCTCTGCCATGTACATTGGCCAAACTGGACAGTCTCTACGTAAAAGAATGAATGGACACAAATCAGACGTCAAGAATTATAACATTCAAAAACCAGTTGGAGAACACTTCAATCTCTCTGGTCACTCGATCACAGACCTAAGAGTGGCTATACTTCAACAAAAAAGCTTCAAAAACAGACTCCAACGAGAGACTGCTGAATTGGAATTAATTTGCAAACTGGATACAATTAACTTAGGCTTGAATAGAGACTGGGAATGGATGAGTCATTACACAAAGTAAAACTATTTCCCCATGGTATTTCTCCCTCCCACCCCACCCCCCACTGTTCCTCTGATATTCTTGTTAACTGCTGGAATTAGCCTACCTGCTTGTCACCATGAAAGGTTTTCCTCCTTCCCCCCCCTGCTGTTGGTGATGGCTTATCTTAAGTGATCACTCTCCTTACAGTGTGTATGATAAACCCATTGTTTCATGTTCTCTGTGTGTGTGTATATAAATCTCCCCTCTGTTTTTCCACCAAATGCATCCGATGAAGTGAGCTGTAGCTCACGAAAGCTTATGCTCTAATAAATTTGTTAGTCTCTAAGGTGCCACAAGTACTCCTTTTCTTTTTGCGAATACAGACTAACACGGCTGCTACTCTGAAACCTGTGATTATGCAAGGCACTGAATTTAGCCGTATAGAGTGGAAATCTGTCAACTTCATGAAAAAACTCGCACAGATACAGACAGACATCATCTTCCTCTCCAAATGCAAACAGATGGACATCATACCGAAAGGACTGAAGGTAAAAAATCCATTACAATCTACATACCACACAGACTATGCTGACAGCTTGTGCCACACACTCTCAAGGAAACTGCGGAACCACCTGATCAACATCCTCTACAGCAAACAGGGAAAGATTAAGAATGAGCTCTCAAAACTGGATACTCTCATAAAGAACCAACCTTCCACACAAACTTCCTCGTGGCTGGACTTTACAAAAACTAGACAAGCCATTTACAAAACACACTTTGATTCTCTACAAAAGAAAAAGGACACTAAGCTATCTAAACTACTATATGCCACAAGGGGCCACAACAATGGTTCCCGTAACCCACCCAGCAATATTGTTAATCTATCCAACTATACTCTTAGCCCAGCGGAAGAATCTGTCCTATCTCGGGGCCTCTCCTTTTGCCCCTCCACCCCCACGAACATGATACAGTTCTGTGGTGACCTAGAATCCTATTTTCGACGTCTCAGACTCAAGGAATATTTCCAACACACTCTGACCAACATATTAACCCACAGAGACCTTCCTGCCAACACTACAAAAAGAAGGATTCTAGGTGGACTCCTCCTGAAGGTCGAAACAGCAGCCTGGATTTCTACATAGACTGCTTCCGCCGACGTGCACGAGCTGAAATTGTGGAAAAGCAGCATCGCTTACCCCATAACCTCAGCCATGCAGAACACAGTGCCATCCACAGCCTCAGAAACAACTCTGACATCATAATCAAAAGGCTGACAAAGGAGGTGCTGTCGTCATCATGAATAGGTCAGAGTATGAACAAGAGGCTACTAGGCAGCTCTCCAACACCACTTTCTACAAGCCATTACCCTCTGATCCCACTGAGAGTTACCAAAAGAAACTACAGCATTTGCTCAAGAAACTCCCTGAAAAAGCACAAGAACAAATCCGCACAGACACACCCCTGGAGCCAGGACCTGGGGTATTCTATCTGCTACCCAAGATCCATAAACCTGGAAATCCTGGACGCCCCATCATCTCAGGCATTGGCACCCTGACAGCAGGATTGTCTGGCTATGTAGACTCCCTCCTCAGGCCCTTCGTTACCAGCACTCCCAGCTATCTTCGAGACACCACCGATTTCCTGAGGAAACTACAGTCCATTGGTGATCTTCCTAAAAACACCATCCTAGCCACTATGGATGTAGAAGCCCTCTACACCAACATTCCACACGAAGATGGACTACAAGCCGTCAGGAACAGTATCCCCGATACTGTCACGGCTAACCTGGTGGCAGAACTTTGTGACTTTGTCCTGACCCATACTATTTCACATTTGGTGACAATGTATACCTTCAAATCAGCGGCACTGCGATGGGTACCCGCATGGCCCCACAGTATGCCAACATTTTTATGGCTGACTTAGAACAACGCTTCCTCAGCTCTCGTTCCCTAATGCCCCTACTCTACTTGCGCTACATTGATGACATCTTCATCATCTGGACCCATGGAAAAGAAGCTCTTGAGGAATTCCACCATGATTTCAACAATTTCCATCCCACCATCAACCTCAGCCTGGACCAGTCCACACAAGAGATCCACTTCCTGGACACTACGGTGCTAATAAGCGATGGTCACATAAACACCACCCTATATCGGAAACCTACTGACCGCTATTCCTACCTACATGCCTCTAGCTTTCATCCAGATCATACCACTCGATCCATTGTCTACAGCCAAGCGCTACGATATAACCGCATTTGCTCCAACCCCTCAGACAGAGACAAACACCTACAAGATCTCTATCATGCATTCCTACAACTACAGTACCCACCTGCTGAAGTGAAGAAACAGATTGACAGAGCCAGAAGAGTACCCAGAAGTCACCTACTACAGGACAGGCCCAACAAAGAAAACAACAGAACGCCACTAGCCATCACCTTCAGCCCCCAACTAAAGCCCCTCCAACGCATCATCAAGGATCTACAACCTATCCTGAAGGCCGAGCCATCGCTCTCTCAGATCTTGGGAGACAGACCAGTCCTTGCTTACAGACAGCCCCCCAATCTGAAGCAAATACTCACCAGCAACCACACACCACACAACAGAACCACTAACCCAGGAACCTATCCTTGCAACAAAGCCCGTTGCCAACTCTGTCCACATATCTATTCAGGGGATACCATCATAGGGCCTAATCACATCAGCCACACTATCAGAGGCTCGTTCACCTGCGCATCTACCAATGTGATATATGCCATCATGTGCCAGCAATGCCCCTCTGCCATGTACATTGGCCAAACTGGACAGTCTCTACGTAAAAGAATGAATGGACACAAATCAGACGTCAAGAATTATAACATTCAAAAACCAGTTGGAGAACACTTCAATCTCTCTGGTCACTCGATCACAGACCTAAGAGTGGCTATACTTCAACAAAAAAGCTTCAAAAACAGACTCCAACGAGAGACTGCTGAATTGGAATTAATTTGCAAACTGGATACAATTAACTTAGGCTTGAATAGAGACTGGGAATGGATGAGTCATTACACAAAGTAAAACTATTTCCCCATGGTATTTCTCCCTCCCACCCCACCCCCCACTGTTCCTCTGATATTCTTGTTAACTGCTGGAATTAGCCTACCTGCTTGTCACCATGAAAGGTTTTCCTCCTTCCCCCCCCTGCTGTTGGTGATGGCTTATCTTAAGTGATCACTCTCCTTACAGTGTGTATGATAAACCCATTGTTTCATGTTCTCTGTGTGTGTGTATATAAATCTCCCCTCTGTTTTTTCCACCAAATGCATCCGATGAAGTGAGCTGTAGCTCACGAAAGCTTATGCTCTAATAAATTTGTTAGTCTCTAAGGTGCCACAAGTACTCCTTTACTTTTAATGGTGTAATTCTTGCAAAGTACCGACACTGAGGTGATGATAGCAATGAATGCACAGATAGAGTCAGAGTTTAAGGGGAAAAGGGACTATTACACCATTTAGTCTCAGGTTTCAGAGTAGCAGCCGTGTTAGTCTGTATTCGCAAAAAGAAAAGGAGTACTTGTGGCACCTTAGAGACTAACAAATTTATTAGAGCATAGCTTTCGTGAGCTACAGCTCACTTCATCGGATGCATTTGGTGGAAAAAACAGAGGAGAGATTTATATACACACACAGAGAACATGAAACAATGGGTTTATCATACACACTGTAAGGAGAGTGATCACTTAAGATAAGCCATCACCAACAGCAGGGGGGGGAAGGAGGAAAACCTTTCATGGTGACAAGCAGGTAGGCTAATTCCAGCAGTTAACAAGAATATCAGAGGAACAGTGGGGGGTGGGGTGGGAGGGAGAAATACCATGGGGAAATAGTTTTACTTTGTGTAATGACTCATCCATTCCCAGTCTCTATTCAAGCCTAAGTTAATTGTATCCAGTTTGCAAATTAATTCCAATTCAGCAGTCTCTCGTTGGAGTCTGTTTTTGAAGCTTTTTTGTTGAAGTATAGCCACTCTTAGGTCTGTGATGGAGTGACCAGAGAGATTGAAGTGTTCTCCAACTGGTTTTTGAATGTTATAATTCTTGACGTCTGATTTGTGTCCATTCATTCTTTTACGTAGAGACTGTCCAGTTTGGCCAATGTACATGGCAGAGGGGCATTGCTGGCACATGATGGCATATATCACATTGGTAGATGCGCAGGTGAACGAGCCTCTGATAGTGTGGCTGATGTGATTAGGCCCTATGATGGTATCCCCTGAATAGATATGTGGACAGAGTTGGCAACGGGCTTTGTTGCAAGGATAGGTTCCTGGGTTAGTGGTTCTGTTGTGTGGTGTGTGGTTGCTGGTGAGTATTTGCTTCAGATTGGGGGGCTGTCTGTAAGCAAGGACTGGTCTGTCTCCCAAGATCTGAGAGAGCGATGGCTCGTCCTTCAGGATAGGTTGTAGATCCTTGATGATGCGTTGGAGGGGTTTTAGTTGGGGGCTGAAGGTGATGGCTAGTGGCGTTCTGTTGTTTTCTTTGTTGGGCCTGTCCTGTAGTAGGTGACTTCTGGGTACTCTTCTGGCTCTGTCAATCTGTTTCTTCACTTCAGCAGGTGGGTACTGTAGTTGTAGGAATGCATGATAGAGATCTTGTAGGTGTTTGTCTCTGTCTGAGGGGTTGGAGCAAATGCGGTTATATCGTAGCGCTTGGCTGTAGACAATGGATCGAGTGGTATGATCTGGATGAAAGCTAGAGGCATGTAGGTAGGAATAGCGGTCAGTAGGTTTCCGATATAGGGTGGTGTTTATGTGACCATCGCTTATTAGCACCGTAGTGTCCAGGAAGTGGATCTCTTGTGTGGACTGGTCCAGGCTGAGGTTGATGGTGGGATGGAAATTGTTGAAATCATGGTGGAATTCCTCAAGAGCTTCTTTTCCATGGGTCCAGATGATGAAGATGTCATCAATGTAGCGCAAGTAGAGTAGGGGCATTAGGGAACGAGAGCTGAGGAAGCGTTGTTCTAAGTCAGCCATAAAAATGTTGGCATACTGTGGGGCCATGCGGGTACCCATCGCAGTGCCGCTGATTTGAAGGTATACATTGTCACCAAATGTGAAATAGTTATGGGTCAGGACAAAGTCACAAGTTCTGCCACCAGGTTAGCCGTGACAGTATCGGGGATACTGTTCCTGACGGCTTGTAGTCCATCTTTGTGTGGAATGTTGGTGTAGAGGGCTTCTACATCCATAGTGGCTAGGATGGTGTTTTTAGGAAGATCACCAATGGACTGTAGTTTCCTCAGGAAATCGGTGGTGTCTCGAAGATAGCTGGGAGTGCTGGTAACGAAGGGCCTGAGGAGGGAGTCTACATAGCCAGACAATCCTGCTGTCAGGGTGCCAATGCCTGAGATGATGGGGCGTCCAGGATTTCCAGGTTTATGGATCTTGGGTAGCAGATAGAATACCCCAGGTCCTGGCTCCAGGGGTGTGTCTGTGCGGATTTGTTCTTGTGCTTTTTCAGGGAGTTTCTTGAGCAAATGCTGTAGTTTCTTTTGGTAACTCTCAGTGGGATCAGAGGGTAATGGCTTGTGGAAAGTGGTGTTGGAGAGCTGCCTAGTAGCCTCTTGTTCATACTCTGACCTATTCATGATGACGACAGCACCTCCTTTGTCAGCCTTTTTGATTATGATGTCAGAGAGCCAGGACCTGGGGTATTCTATCTGCTACCCAAGATCCATAAACCTGGAAATCCTGGACGCCCCATCATCTCAGGCATTGGCACCCTGACAGCAGGATTGTCTGGCTATGTAGACTCCCTCCTCAGGCCCTTCGTTACCAGCACTCCCAGCTATCTTCGAGACACCACCGATTTCCTGAGGAAACTACAGTCCATTGGTGATCTTCCTAAAAACACCATCCTAGCCACTATGGATGTAGAAGCCCTCTACACCAACATTCCACACGAAGATGGACTACAAGCCGTCAGGAACAGTATCCCCGATACTGTCACGGCTAACCTGGTGGCAGAACTTTGTGACTTTGTCCTGACCCATAACTATTTCACATTTGGTGACAATGTATACCTTCAAATCAGCGGCACTGCGATGGGTACCCGCATGGCCCCACAGTATGCCAACATTTTTATGGCTGACTTAGAACAACGCTTCCTCAGCTCTCGTTCCCTAATGCCCCTACTCTACTTGCGCTACATTGATGACATCTTCATCATCTGGACCCATGGAAAAGAAGCTCTTGAGGAATTCCACCATGATTTCAACAATTTCCATCCCACCATCAACCTCAGCCTGGACCAGTCCACACAAGAGATCCACTTCCTGGACACTACGGTGCTAATAAGCGATGGTCACATAAACACCACCCTATATCGGAAACCTACTGACCGCTATTCCTACCTACATGCCTCTAGCTTTCATCCAGATCATACCACTCGATCCATTGTCTACAGCCAAGCGCTACGATATAACCGCATTTGCTCCAACCCCTCAGACAGAGACAAACACCTACAAGATCTCTATCATGCATTCCTACAACTACAGTACCCACCTGCTGAAGTGAAGAAACAGATTGACAGAGCCAGAGGAGTACCCAGAAGTCACCTACTACAGGACAGGCCCAACAAAGAAAACAACAGAACGCCACTAGCCATCACCTTCAGCCCCCAACTAAAACCTCTCCAACGCATCATCAAGGATCTACAACCTATCCTGAAGGACGAGCCATCGCTCTCTCAGATCTTGGGAGACAGACCAGTCCTTGCTTACAGACAGCCCCCCAATCTGAAGCAAATACTCACCAGCAACCACACACCACACAACAGAACCACTAACCCAGGAACCTATCCTTGCAACAAAGCCCGTTGCCAACTCTGTCCACATATCTATTCAGGGGATACCATCATAGGGCCTAATCACATCAGCCACACTATCAGAGGCTCGTTCACCTGCGCATCTACCAATGTGATATATGCCATCATGTGCCAGCAATGCCCCTCTGCCATGTACATTGGCCAAACTGGACAGTCTCTACGTAAAAGAATGAATGGACACAAATCAGACGTCAAGAATTATAACATTCAAAAACCAGTTGGAGAACACTTCAATATCTCTGGTCACTCCATCACAGACCTAAGAGTGGCTATACTTCAACAAAAAAGCTTCAAAAACAGACTCCAACGAGAGACTGCTGAATTGGAATTAATTTGCAAACTGGATACAATTAACTTAGGCTTGAATAGAGACTGGGAATGGATGAGTCATTACACAAAGTAAAACTATTTCCCCATGGTATTTCTCCCTCCCACCCCACCCCCCACTGTTCCTCTGATATTCTTGTTAACTGCTGGAATTAGCCTACCTGCTTGTCACCATGAAAGGTTTTCCTCCTTCCCCCCCCTGCTGTTGGTGATGGCTTATCTTAAGTGATCACTCTCCTTACAGTGTGTATGATAAACCCATTGTTTCATGTTCTCTGTGTGTGTGTATATAAATCTCTCCTCTGTTTTTTCCACCAAATGCATCCGATGAAGTGAGCTGTAGCTCACGAAAGCTTATGCTCTAATAAATTTGTTAGTCTCTAAGGTGCCACAAGTACTCCTTTTCTTTTTACCATTTAGTCTGACCACCTGTACATCACAGACCCTGAAATTTCATCTAATTACCACTGTACTGAGCTCCGGAACTTGTTTGACTAACGGATATCATCCAAAAAGGTATCCAGTCTAAACATGAGGGCATCAAAAGATGGACAATCCACTACTTCCCTTGGGAGCCAATGGCTAAATGTCAGCATTAAAGATTTGTGCCTAATTTCTAATTTGAATTTATCGGCCTTCAGTTTCCAGCCATTGTTTTTTTGCCACTAGAATAAAGAGCTCTTTAGTATTTTTCCCCTGTGAAGGTACTTAGATGCTGTCATCAAGTCATGTCTCAATCTTCTTTTTGATAAACTAAACAGATTAGTCTCTCACTATAAGACATTTTCTCTAGCTCCTCAGCTGGCCAGTTTTTATGGCTCTTTTTTGCAACCTCCCCAATTTTGCAACATCCTCTCCAAAATGTGGACCCCAGAATTATCCACAGTAGACTAGTATCTATAGGGTGATCAAATGTCCTGATTGTATAGGGAAAGTTCCAATTTTGGGGTCTTTTCCTTATATAGGCTCTTATTACCCCCCACCCCCATCCCCATTTTTTACACTTGCTGTCATGGCCCCCCCTAAGTATCTATTTCACCAACGCTATATACAGAGATAACATCATCTCCCTCCTCCTCCATCACTCTCTCCTCCCACCAACACTATATACAGAGATAACATCATCTCCCTCCCTCACTACTCCCCTGCTTTATACATCCGAAGATCGTATTAGCTCTTTTTGCCACAGCACTTCACTGGGAGCTCATGTTGAGCTGCTCATCCATTATGACCCCAAGAACCTTTTCAGAGTCCCTGCTTTCCTGGATACATTCCTCCAGGCTGTAGTTATGGCCTGCATTTCTTGTTCCTAGATATATAATTTTCCATTGTGCTGTTTTAAAACGTTATTTGATTGGTCCCTGACTACCGAACAATGCAGATCGCTCTGTCTGACTCCCCTGTGCCCATCAACATTTTCCACTCGGCCAATCATTGTGTCATCCACAAATTTTTATCAGCAGCGATTGTATATTTATATCCAGTTCATGATAAAGATGTTGACTAGCACTGAGCTTAGTAGCTGCAGAACCCACTAGAAACTCCCCCATTTGATGAGCATTCCCCATATTTTTTCAGATGTCAGTTAGCCTGTTCTTAATCCATTTAATGTGTGCATTGATATTGTGTAGTGCTCTTTTTAAATCAGGATGTTATGTGGTACAAGCCAGTCACTTTTTAAAGTTTAAGTATATTACATCTATGTAGTTACTTTTATCAACCAAACTTGTAATCTCTGCAAAGAATAAAATCATGTCTGGCTGATAAGATCTATTTTCCATAAAGCAATGTTGATTGGTATTAATTGTATTCCTATCTTTTAATCCTGTATCAGCTTTTCCATTATTTTGACTGGAGCTGATGTCAAACTAACTGGCCTACAGTTATGAGTCATCCCACCTGCTCTTTTTGAATATTGACACAATTTTAGCAATCTTCTGGAATTTCCCTGATATGCCAAGATTTATTAAAAATTAACATCAGAGGGCCAGAGATCTCCTCAGCCAACTCTTTTAGGACCCTTGGGAGCAAACAATCTGGGTCTGCTGATTTAAAAATGTTTATTCCTAGTAGATGTTTAACATCCTCCTCAGTTACTAATGGACTGGAATGTACTTCAGCTTCCTCGTGTGATATGAGCACATGATCCTGCTTCTTTCCAAATACAGAAAAGCAAGGCTTATTGAACACTTCTACCTTTTCTGCATCATTAACAATTTTATCATCTTCAGCTAGTAATAGGCCTCTACCATTTCTAAGATTTCTTTTGTTCTAAACACACAAAGTCCCTCTTTTGGTTTTTAACCCTGCTAGGCCATGGAAACTTCCTTTATTGATTTTCATTACTTCATAATTTCTAATTCATATTGATTTCTATCTATTTTTCCCATTTGCTATGTTATTTTTAATTTCTAATTTCTACATTCACTTTACCACTGAACCAGTGTGGGTTTTTAACCAAAGTTGTCCTCTTTCTTGACTGCGGAATCCTGGCTTGTTGGCCATCTAATAAACTCTTCTTAAAGCACTCCCAATTTTCATTCACATTTTTCTGTCTAATTTTTTGTCTCCCAGTCAATTTTGCTCAGTTTACCTCAGCTTTGGGAAATAGTGTATAATCTGAATCCTTGCAAAATTATGCTCACCTCACATAAAAGGTTTTATTTCATAAGAACATGGCCATAATGGATCCGACCAATGGTCCATCTAGCTCAATATCCTGTTTTCAGACAGTGGCCAGTGCCAAGTCCTTCAGAGGGCAAGCAATCAACAGAACAGCCAATCATAGAGTGATACATTCCCTGTTGTCCACTCCCAGCTTTGGGCAATCAGAGGCTAGGGACGCCCCAAGCATGAGGTTGCATCTATGACCATCTTGGTTAATAACCATTGAGGGACCTATCCTCCGTGAACTTGTTCTTTTTTGAACCCCATTATAGTATTTGCCTCTACAACAGCCCCTGCCAACAAGTCCCACAGATTGACTGTGCTTTGTGTACTTGTGGCACCTTAGAGACTAACAAATTTAGAGCATAAGCTTTCGTGAGCTACAGCTCACTTCATCGGATGAAGTGAGCTGTAGCTCACGAAAGCTTATGCTTTAATAAATTTGTTAGTCTCTAAGGTGCTACAAGTACTCCTTTTCTTTTTGCGAATACAGACTAACACGGCTGCTACTCTGAAACCTGTGCTTTGTGTGAAGTACTTCCTTATGTGTGTTTTAAACCTGCTACCTATTAATTTTATCCAATGACTCCTTGTTCGTGTGTTATCTCAAGGGGTAAATAACACTTCCTTATTCACTTTCTCCACAGCAGTCACGAGTTTATAGACCTCGGTCATATCCCATTAATCATCGCTTTTCCAAGCTGAAAAGTCCCAGTCTTTTTAATCTTTCCTCATACAAAAATTGTTCCATACCCTTAATCATTTTTGCTGCCCTTCCCTGTACTTTTTCCAATTTTTTTTTGAGATGGGGTGACCACATCTGCATACAGTATTCAAGGTGTGGGCATACCAATGATTTATATAGTGGCATTATGATATTTTTTGTCTTATCATTCCCTTTCCTAATGGCTTCTAGGATTCTGTTAGCTTTTTTGACTGCCATTGCACATGGAGTCATTATGGATAGTTCTCTGAAAACATCCACTCAAAGATCTCTCTAGAGTGGTATCAGCTAATTTAGATCCCATCATTTTGTACATATAGGTGGGATTATGTTTTCCCGATATTCATTGCTTTGACATTCATTTGCCATTTTGTTGCCCAGTCACCCAGTTTTGTGAGATTCCTTTGTAACTCTTCGTAATCTATTTTGGACTTAACTATCTTGAGTAACTTTGTGTCATCTGCAAATTTTGCCACCTCAATGTCTACCTCTTTCTCTAGATAATTTAGGAATCCGTTGAACACTATTAGTCCCAGTACCGATCGCTGGGGGACACCACTATTTACCTCTGTCCATTCTGAAAACTGACCACTTATTCCGACTCTTTGTTTCCTATCTTTTAACCAGTTACTGATCCAAGAAAGGACCTTCGCTCTTATCCCATAACTGTTTACTTTACTCAGGAGCCTTTGGCAAGGGACCTTGTCAAAGACTTTCTGAAAATCCAAGTACACTGTATCCACTGGATCACCCTTGTCCGCATTTGCTCAAAAATTCTAACAGATTAGCAAGGCATGATTTCCCTCTACAAAAGCAGTGTTGACTCTTCCCCGACAAATTGTGCTCATCTAAGTGTCTGATAATTCTGTTCTTTACTGTAGTTTCAATCAATTTCCCTGGTACTGAAGTTAGACTTACCAGCCTCTAATTTCCTCTGGAGCCTTTTTTTTTTTAAGCTGTCACATTAGCTATCCTCAAGTCATCTGGCAGAGAAGCTGATTTAAGTGATAGGTTACATACCATTTCCAATTAGCAAATGAAATATTCAAGTTTACTGGTTAGAGTAAACAAAAGCCAGAGCTTGATTTGGAGATATTTTTTGTGAATGAAAGCACTGAATTCAGTTTGCTCTGAAGCATGGAGTTATACTGTTTGTTACTCTCCATGATTCAAAAGCTATGGGCATTTATATAAATGCTGGTGTAATAAATTTATCACAAATGATTATTCAGACAGAAATTGATGCCAAAACTATGATATTCTTTATCCTATTTTAAAACACATCCAATCAAGGAACAGAAGAAAACCACGTGACCAAGGTGCCCAACTCACACAATATGGTTACTGGTTAGTGAAGAGCGTGAATGCCTGAAGACAGCAGTTTGAAAACAATTATTTATCCCAAAAAAAACATTTGCAGAAATCATGATCAAGCCACAACAATTTACTAAAATGAAGAGACTAAATTTGTAATGAATATAATTCATAACCAATAGTTTGACCAGGTCTTGTCATGAGTATTGTGATAAGAGTGGAGGAGTAGATTCTAGGCTGTGTGAATGTGTCTGGGCTAGTAAATGTCAGGCAAATATTAATTTACATCTCCCAACCCTGCTACACTGGTTCCTCTGCCTCCACTGTCGGGGTATCCAAATGGCAACGTGATAGCTGCTGCTAGACAGGATGAAGATGGCACCAAGTAATGGTGCTTTTGGTCAACAGTTCCATCAAAATGAGCTGGAGAAGACTCCATAACTAATTCATAAGTACTGTCTTCATGATTTCATAATACACAGCACAATACGATTATTACTCTTCTCATAGGCTCATAAAGTTCCTATACTTATATAAACTACTCAGAGTGAGAACAAGGAAGCCATCCAACTTAGGAGCTGAGTCAGTAAAATCAGCTCAGGCTATTTGAATTAAGTTACCTTCTGAAATCTATGCAAAAGCCATCGGTGCATTTTCTTTCAAAGCTGCAAAATGCTTGGAAATTACAGCCGGAGCTGTCATCTTTCCATTATACGCAAGTTTTCAGGTGTCAGGAACTCTGCCTTACAGAATTCCTCCTACGATGAAGTGTGGCACACAGGATGTCAGCCAAGTAAGGGTCCTGTACAATTTGGAGAATCTGAACACATGGTCAGACCTCCAGTCCGTTCAAATTTAAAGGTTTTGCCATATTGAAAGGTCACGAGTATATTTATTGATTGATCAATAACTTAGATTGATTGCAAGTCATCTCAGGAATCTGGTCTCCACTGAGAGAGGGAAAGAGATTTGGGCAAACATTGCAAAACAATATTTGTGAAGATTAGTTTACACAAAATCCATGAATGTTGTTTATGCATTACCTCTGCCCCCTCCAATCTAACAATGACATTAGACCTGACCACCCCCATAACCACCTTCATGCCTTATTCCATGGTCCCATATGCCTGGAGGCCAAGACTTTTAAAAAATAAGAGCCTAAAATTAGTCTCCTAAATCTATTTTTATGCACCTAAATAAACAGTCAGATTTTTAGAAGCCCTGAGCACCCATCAGTTTCCCTGGAAGCCAGTGGGAATTTCTGGGTGCTTGATACTTTTGAGAAATTAGCTACTCTCTAGCTGTGTGTGACAGGGCACTCTACTCATCACTTGACGGCACCTCCTCCTGGCTGTTCTGGGGCTTAGCTCTGCCAGGCCGACACCCCTTCTTGCAGTTGCACTCTGTGGCACCTCTTTGTCGCTCCAAGAGCTGAAGCTTCTGGTCAGGTCACTAAATGGCTTCCCCTTCCAGGGTAGAGTCCTTCAAAGTCTTTCTGCTCCAAATGGCATCAGACAGTCCTCACATCTGCTGCCATGACCCTGTCATACTGGCAGTGACCTAGGCAGTCTAATTCTCTGCCCCCAGCAGTATCACTCTGCAGTGGTTGCTAGGGGTGTCATGGGTTGAATCACAGAAACCCCTTTGGGACTGCCACCTGATGTACCTAGACTACCTCTGAGCCTGTTTTCCCTGCCAGATTGGGACTTCAGTACCTTGCCTTGTTTGAGCCAGACACGCCGGCCTGCTGCAAACACAGATCCAAGTCTGAACCACGTCCCCCACAAGATGCAGGCTTGGGCATATCTACATATTTATTTGTACAGTGCCTAGCTCAGCAGTGTCCTGATCAGGGCATCCGGAAACTACTGCAATAGGAATACTAAATAAATCTGAATTTAATAACTTGCTTACCCCCAATTCAGCAGTCTCTCTTTGTTCCACAAAGCTCTTAAATATGTTCTTGACCTTAGCATGAACTTAAGTGCTTTGCTGTATAGATTCATAGATTCCAAGGCCAGAAGGGACCACTGTAATTATCTAGTCTGACCACCTGTACAATACAGGCCATAGAACTGCACCAAAATAATTCTTGGAGCAGAGCTTTCAGAAAAACATCCAATCTATCAAATGTACAGTTTATTTCCAGCCTGCATTTGTCTCGCTTCAACTTTCAGCCATTGAATCACATTATACCTTTCTCTGCTAGATTGAAGGGACCATTGATATTTGTTCCCATGTAGATACTGTAATCAACTCACCACTTATCCCTCTCTTTGTTAAGCTAAATAAATCGAGCTCCTTGAGTCTGTCACTAAGGCATGTTTCTAATCCTTTAATCATTCTTGTGGCTCTTCTCTGAACCTGCTTCAATTTATCAACATGCTTCTTGAATTGTGGGATCAGAACTTGCTATAGTATTCCAGCAGCAGTTGCACCAGTGCCAAATACAAAGATAAAATAACCTCTCTATGCCTTCTTGAGATTCCACTGTTTATGCATTCCATTAATTTTTTTGGCCACAGTGTCACATTGGGAACTGGTGTTCAGCTAATTATCCACGAGAGTCCCCAAATCTTTTTCAGAGTCATTCCTTCCCAGGACAGAGTCCCCCATCCTGTAACTATGGCCTAAATTCTTTGTTCCTAGGTGTATACATTTACATCTAGCTGTATTAAAACATCTTGTTTGCTTGTGCAGGAGATCCGGATTATTCTGAATAAGTACCTGTCCTCTTCATTATTTACCAATCTCCCAATTTGTGTGTCATGTGCAAACTTTCAGTGATGGTTTTGTTTTCTTCCAAGTCATTGATAAAAATGTTCAATAACATAGGGCCAAGAACCAATCCCTGCAGGCCCCCCACTGGAAACACCTGGTTGATTCCCTGTTTATAGTTACATTTTGAGACTTATTTAGCCAGTTTTAATCCATTTAATGTGTGCCATGTTCATTTTATGTAGTTATGTTTTTTTAAAATCATCATGTGGTATCAAATCAAATGCCTTGTAGAAATCTAAATATAATATGTCAACACTGTTACCTTTATCAGCCAAACAAGTAATCTCATTAAAAAAATCCAGTTAGTTTGACATGATCTATTTTCCATAAACCCATGTTGATTTGCATTAATTACTTCCAAGGAAAAAAAAAAGGGGGGGGGGGGAAGGAGCAGCACACACAACCAGATGGTTTGCACAGACCTAGATCTGTGCCTGGTAGTGAGACCATAATTGCTCCTGCTTTAAGTGAACTGAAGTTTTCCAAAGCACTTAAGCAAGAGATTTAGCCATGTGCTTTAGATACGAAATTGATAGATGCCTTAGACATGAGGGAGGGAGGGAAGGAGAGAATGGAAGGGAAAGATTTCTTTAATATTATTGTAATGTCCAGCTCTCTGGGTATTTGGGAGTTGAAAGAATGACAGGTCAATCGCTCCCTTCCCATGCATTTTAAAGTGTAAGTAATACTGACAGTTGCCCTATCTGTATATTGGGAGGAAGTACACCAACTTTTCTGTGGATGCTACTGGAACAATAAATAGCCTGGAGACCTCCAACCAGCTGGTTATGCAGCTGCCTAATAACTGCTACATGACTCCCATTAGAGGAGAAGGGAACCCTGGAAGATGGACTGAGATTAATTAAAAAGGAGAACTTTGAATGGGATGCTTGTAACTTTCCACTGTCTTTGCTAACCTGGCACACTCAATGAAAGGCAATGAAAGCAGGAGGAAAGTGGTCGGGGGGATAGGATGGAAGTCACTGGAAAAAACTTCACCATCTATACTGTACAGGTCTTTCATTACAATGAGAAACATTGTCACATTTTGAATCCCACCTAATCCTGACATGCAATGAAGGCTTCCACGATAGTGAAGCAGTACCAAAAGGCCTAAATGCCCCGTTTATCCTAAAGGACCCCAAAGCACTTTAGTTATGGATCAAACCCAGAACCTCCAACCCCCTCAGATATAGAAGCGGAGGTGTTGCATTGAAAGCCGCAGATCCAAATGTAATCAGACACAGATTGGATCCAAAACCAGAAGAACAATTTCAGATATAACTTCATGTCATGGCAAAACCTGTTCTCATGAGATTCCAGACAAAGATGGAAAAATATGGCACCTAAAAACCCCAGTGACAAGGTAAGTAGAACTTGAGAAACAGCAGAGAAGAAGACAGGGTGGCAGTACTAGGACCCCCCACCCCAACTTCTTGTTCAGCAAGAAAAATAGTTGAGGAAACATCAGTTGCTGTGGGATTCTTCTTCTTCCCTATAAATAACAATGTCTCTAACCTCAGTGTCATGATTCGGTCTTTACCGTAACGGAAGTGAATTGTGTGCAGGGTAGAGGGGCTGGAATAGATGGGGCAAACCCATGAAGTGGAACAATGGCCACTGGGTTGCTGTTGGGGAAGGGTGAACCAATGTGCGTGGGATAAAAACTGACTTCAACATCACCAAAAGCAGAAGACAAAGGAAAAGAACCTTCCATTTATTATTTGAAATCATGATTTTTGAAAATAAAAGACACAGAAATAGAATAAAAATGAAAGGTCATTCCTGGGCATTCGCAAAACTTTTCAAAAATTAGACTCCTGCGGACCAGATTCTCATCTGGTGTACATCACATAGCTCAATTGAAGTTCATGGTTCTATGCCAATTAACACTAGCTGAGAATCTGACCCCCATCTCATAACAACAGTGTAGGCAGAATTTCCAGAGAAAGCACCAATGCAGGGATGTGACTACAGACTTTACAATGCACACTGTAAATTTCACCGATGTCCAGACCCTTGGCCCACCTACCCACCTTTCCTTCTGCTCATGAATTAAGCACCTTGTATCATATTCAGGGATGTGGGGGAAGCTCTGTTATTTTTCCCTCTCTTATTCTTGTCACAGGAACTTGCTGCCTCCTGTCAAGAGGCATGGGATGGAAAGGAGCCCATGAAATGTGACTCTGGAGGATCTCGGGAGAGAAGGGAATGGAGGAAGGCAGCCAGTGCAGAATGATCAGTGTATGCCTGGGTATTGAATACTTGATGAGGCCACCTGCTCAAAAGAAGAATCAGCTTTGCTTAGTGTCAGCCCATAAAAATTCTTTAATGGGGGCCAAATCATTTGTGTGGAGAGCCTCATTCTGTGATAATGTACTATCAGGAAGAGATCTGCAATCTCTCCCTCTCTCTCTCTCTCTCTCACACACACACACCCCTTCCCCTTACAGTATTTCTGGCTGGCATATTTATAGAATATTTCTAGCAAAGATAATATAAAGGAGCTAACAAATCAACGCATCCTTTCTTGTATCTCTGTAAAAGAAGGAAACTTTCCCATTTTATAATTATTCTTGATAGAGAGGCTGCATCATTAGTTAACTTGTTCATTGCTGGTCTCCCACATCCTCTGCCATTCTACTCAAATAATAATACCACCTAGTCCTTGGGTAGTGCTTTTCATCAGTAGATCTCAATGCCCCCCCACGCCCCAGTCTTTAATATATTTATCCCCCCAACACCTCTGTGCAGTAGGGAAGTATGATCTCCGTTTTACAGATAGGGAACTGAGAAACAACGGGTCAGATTTTCAAAGGTATTTAGGCATTTCTACATTCAGCATTGCAACACCAATCTAATTTAGGACCCTAAATCTCATTTTCAAAAGCAATTTAGTCTTTTAGAAGCCAAAATGCCATTGACAACGGATGTTATTTAGGCTCATAAGTGCCAAAGTCACTTCTGAAAATGAGATTAGGTTCCTCACTCAGGCCTTGCAGCACTGCATGCAGCAACACCTAAACACCTTTACAAATCCAGGCCAGAGAAACAAAGTGACTGGCCCCCGGTCATATAGGAAGTCTGTGGTGGAACAGGAATTGAACCCTACTCCCAGGTTAGTGCCCTACTCATTGGATCACCCTTCCCCTGAAAATGAATTGAACGTAGGAACACCTCTGGTGTACTCATCAGCAAAGCAGATGTTTTCTAGCTAGACATGGCTGCTATCTCCCTGGACCTAGCTAGTACATCTGGCACCTCAGTAGGTACATTCAGCAAATGAACAACAAAGCAATTTTCCTTCCACACTTTGTTAAATGTAAGGTGTAGAAAACTTTGTCATAAGTGTTATGGAAAAAACATCAAGGATACTTCAGGATATTTCAAGTGTAACAAGCTTACAACTTTCATATCAGGGATATGCCTAATTAAACCATTTTTTATTGGATTCATTTGTGCATGTTTGCTGTCATGAGATAAAATGAAGCTAACTTCAGCTCTCCTCCATGTTACTGTTCTCTCTGTCTCTGGAATTCTATTTCGGGTCTCAAGAGAAACATAAAAGTGACACCACCTTCTCAGTGTACAGCTCTAGTCCCTGGCTGTTTTCAATCATAGCTTGCTTCGATGTCAGAATAAGTTTGAACTACTTTTTCTTCCTGTTAGCACTATGAAGCACATCCAACTATGGGAGAGGGAGCTGAATTCTACTGTGGCTTATGCATTGTCAGCAGAATCATTAACTAAGACCCAGTTGCAGGGCCAAATTCTGTCCTGTGTCAGACCTGTGCAATGCTACTGAAGATAATGAACTTTCACAGGGGACTGAGTGCAGAATTTTAAGTTAATAAATTTATACATGGCAGAATTTGAATTGCAGGATTTTTTATTACTAGCGATGACGTGTAGCGTTGGCAGCTAGAAAATCCAGCTTTTGCTTGTGAGTTGAATAGATTTGTTACAGATATCAGTTGTAAGCCCAAAAGGGCTAATGAAATCCTGGGATGCATAAACAGGGAAATCTCAAGTACGATTAGAGAGGTGATATTACCTCTCTATTTGGCACTGGTGTGACCACTGCTAGAATACTGTGTCCAGTTCTGGACTGGCCCACAATTCAAAAAGAATGTTGACAAATTGGAGAAGGCTCAGAGAAGAGCCATGAAAATGATTAAAAATTTGAAAACATGTATTATAATGATAAACCAAATATATTGAGCTCCTAGAGTCTAACAAAAAGAAGGTTGAGATGTAACTTGATTATAGTCAATAAGTACCTACACAGAGGACAAATATTTGATAATGGGCTCTTCAATTTAGCAAAGAAAGGTATAACATGATCCAATGGCTAGCAGTTGAAGCTAGACAAATTCAAGCTGGAGATAAGGTGTAAATTCTTCACAGTGAAAATAATTAACCATTGGAACAAATTAGCAAGAGTTATGGCAGATTCCACATCACTGGCAATTTTTAAATCAAGATTATATATTGTTCTAAAAGATATATATACTCCAGAATTTATTGTGAGGAAGTTCTGTGCCCTGTGTTATACAGGAAATCAGACTAGGTGATCACAATGGTCCCTTCTGGCCTTGGAATCTATGAATTTAAAAAAGCAGATAAAAGATACTGGAAAGAATGTACATAGAATTGACAGATATGGCATGAATGCCATGGAAATAGGAGCATTTACTTAAGAGGTCTGATTTTCCCTTCTCTGTTGATTGAGTGTGTGATGGGATATGCTCCCTACACTGGCCCTGAGAGAATGGAATTAGGCCAGGTGGTCCCAATCAGCCAATTATGCTGCAAATGGGGGAGATTTAGACTGTGGGGAGGCTGCTAGTTAGAGGGAAGCTCACCCATGAGGGAATAACCAGGAGGCTGGCAACACTCAGGCTGCAGGGAGGGAGGCTGCAGTCTGAGTCTCTCTCTCTCTCGTAAAGGAGACGAAGGGGAGATAGGAGCCCTTGAGAAAAGGGTTTGCCTAAAAGAGATGGCTCTGACTAGAAAGGCTGATGAAGGAGAAGCTTAAAAAAGCATAGTAGGAAGTAGTCCAAGGAAGACAACACTAGGATTGGTGAAGTCCTAGACCGTAGCTGCATGCTAAGGGCCCTGGACTGGAACCCTCAGTAGAGGGCAGGCCTGAGTTCCCTTACCATCCACTGAAGAGTGGTATTGCTAGGGGCAGTAAATGGGAAGACTGCCTGAGTGACATAGTAAGAGGACTGCCTGACGCTGCTGGCGCAGAGGGACTTTAAAAGACCCATCCTCCCCACTTGGAAGGGGAAGGGGAATCACATGACTTGGCCAGAGGGCAGAGTCATGGGGCAGCTGTACCTTGACTCTGTGAGCAGGAGGAGAGCTGCAACTGTGCAACAGAAGAAATGGGGTGCTGAACCGGATGTCTCTAATCCTCAAAATTGCCAGAAGGGGTGCCACCCAGCGGTGAGCAGAGCACCCCATTATAAAGTGCAACAATGTAACATGGGCTTCCTTTGCACTGGTGCTGGGAAAAAATCAGTGGGTTATTTACTGCACTAGCTCAGATGCCTTGAACTTTCCAGGAGCCAAATGGCATACACCCAGCAATGCGCACATCTTGTTTCAGAGATATTTCCCAATCAAAATTATACTATTTGTATATTTAGTAGAAGTAATACTGTAGCTCCTAGAGACCTCATTCAGAATCAGGGCCTCTTTGTGCAAGATATTGTATATTTATATGTAATAAGACAACCCCTGCCCCAAGAACTTACAATCTAAATTTAAGATAAAACAAGAGGTGACTGAAACAAACAGATGGGAAGGGGAGAATGGATGGAGTATAAGTAATGTGTGTTTTTAGGTATATTCACTTTGAACGTGATTTCTGCTGGTGGGTGTAGAGGTTGGCTTCTCTAGGTTGGTTGGGGATGTTTGCGAAGACAAATAAGTAGATCAGTAACAGTCATCTCAGTGCTCCACCTCTCCATTATCAGCTGGCAGTATTCTATGTGCATTAAGACTGAAAGGAGGCTTAAGGAGGGAACTGAGGAAAGATAGGGTGGTGTGTCTTTGGGGCATAGGAAGCTCTAAGCAAGAGCTGGCATGGTGGAAAGTGCAAAGCTATTTGTGGGAGATCAATTTTGGAAAGTAGAGGTAGTAATATCACATGATCAACAATATAAACAAATATTGACCAGCTCGAAAGGTAGCAGCAGTAAAATAATGCTCAAGGAGAAAAAATAGCAGTCAAGATTGTGGTATATTGCCAAATGTGATGGAGAAAACTTCCAAAGGAATTGAATTTCCCATAGAAGCAATTCTGCTACTGATACTGCCCTCAGAAACATGCCATGATTCTGTGTCACTAACCTCTTGGAACACACAGCACCAGAATCTTGATGGGTATATACACATATGGAGAAGCTTTTGCATGTATGTTCTTCTGCCTGTTAGGATTCTAGTAGTTAACCATTCTAGCCAGCTAGAGTCCCTCTAGTGTCATGTCCAAAGAGATCTGGCTAGCCAGCCTATGAGACAGATGGACTGGCTACTGGGATGCTGCTTTTTAGGCAGAAGATATTCAGGGCACTGAATAGCTGAGTGGGGTTCATTGGAATAACAGGAGATGCTCCAGGCCAGAATCAAGGTGCAAGGGCAGAGCTGGGTGGGAGTGACCAAGACTGGAATAGTAGTAAATGCTGCAGATGGGAACTGAGGTGCCTGGGCACAGCAATGTGGGACAACCTTGCACAATGCTCATCTGCCCTACCCTGTTTTTAGCCCATGCTATCAGGCTCCAGCTTCCAGGAGCAACTGGAGGCATTTTTTAAAAAAAAATATATATATATTTAACAAAATACATTCCCAAATGGACTTTCCTGACTCTTATCTTCACCATTTTGGTACTTTCTGCATTGCAGCCTGTACCCTATGCTTAATAAGAAGATCACCCTAGTGTGGACACTATTTTACCAGTCAATATCAGCAGTATGGTAATTAGAGTAATTATAACATGTTATGGTACCCATGCTTCTCCAGCAAACACCATGGCTTGAGATATGGAGACTGCTGGCAAAAAAAAGACAAGCAGCTGCTGATCTTGAAAATGGATCTGAAGGAGAATGGTATGAAGAGATAAAGAGCTCTGATAAACTGATCTGATTATATTCATGCAGAGAGAGAGAGAGAGAGAGAGACTGACTTAGCTCTGTCAAGAGCTTCTAATGCTACTACTGCAAACTACTGACTCAGTAAAAACAGACTCTCTGAGCTTTAATGGCCTGAAAAAGCACAAGAACAAATCCGCACAGACACACCTCTAGAACCCCAACCTGGGGTATTCTATCTGCTACCCAAGATCCATAAACCTGGAAATCCTGGACGCCCCATCATCTCAGGCATTGGCACCCTGATAGCAGGATTGTCTGGCTATGTAGACTCCCTCCTCAGGCCCTACGTTACCAGCACTCCCAGCTATCTTCGAGACACCACTGACTTCCTGAGGAAACTACAGTCCATTGGTGATCTTCCTAAAAACGCCATCCTAGCCACTATGGATGTAGAAGCCCTCTACACCAACATTCCACACAAAGATGGACTACAAGCCGTCAGGAACACTATCCCTGATAATGTCATGGCTAACCTGGTGGCTGAACTTTGTGACTTTGTCCTCACCCATAACTATTTCACATTTGGGGACAATGTATACCTTCAAATCAGCGGCACTGCGATGGGTACCCACATGGCCCCACAGTATGCCAACATTTTTATGGCTGACTTAGAACAACGCTTCCTCAGCTCTCGTCCCCTAATGCCCCTACTCTACTTGCGCTACATTGATGACATCTTCATCATCTGGACCCATGGAAAAGAAGCTCTTGAGGAATTCCACCAGGATTTCAACAATTTCCATCCCACCATCAACCTCAGCCTGGATCAGTCCACACAAGAGATCCACTTCCTGGACGCTACGGTGCTAATAAGCGATGGTCACAAACACCACCCTATATCGGAAACCTACTGACCGCTATTCCTACCTACATGCCTCTAGCTTTCATCCAGATCATACCACACGATCCATTGTGTACAGTCAAGCTCTACGATACAACCACATTTGCTCCAACCCCTCAGACAGAGACAAACACCTACAAGATCTCTATCATGCATTCCTACAACTACAATACCCACCTGCTGAAGTGAAGAAACAGATTGACAGAGCCAGAAGAGTACCCAGAAGTCACCTACTAAAGGACAGGCCCAACAAAGAAAATAACAGAACGCCACTACCATCACCTTCAGCCCCCAACTAAAACCTCTCCAACGCATCATCAAGGATCTACAACCTATCTTGAAGGATGACCCATCACTCTCACAGATCTTGGGAGACAGGCCAGTCCTTGCTTACAGACAGCCCGCCAATCTGAAGCAAATACTCACCAGCAACCACACACCACACAACAGAACCACTAACCCAGGAACCTATCCTTGCAACAAAGCCCGTTGCAAACTCTGTCCACATATCTATTCAGGGGACACCATCATAGGGCCTAATCACATCAGCCACACTATCAGAGGCTCGTTCACCTGCACATCTACCAATGTGATATATGCCATCATGTGCCAGCAATGCCCCTCTGCCATGTACATTGGCCAAACTGGACAGTCTCTACGTAAAGAATAAATGGACACAAATCAGACGTCAAGAAATATAACATTCAAAAACCAATTGGAGAACACTTCAATCTCTCTGGTCACTCGATCACAGACCTGAGGGTGGCTATTCTTCAACAAAAAAACTTCAAAAACAGACTCCAACGAGAGACTGCGGAATTGGAATTAATTTGCAAACTGGATACAATTAATTTAGGCTTGAATAGAGACTGGGAATGGATGAGTCATTACACAAAGTAAAACTATTTCCCCATGTTATTTCTCCCTCCCCACCCCACCCCCCACTGTTCCTCAGATGTTCTTGTTAATTGCTGGAAATAGCCTACCTTGCTTGTCACCATGAAAGGTTTTCCTCCCTCCCCCCCTGCTGCTGGTGATGGCTCATCTTAAGTGATCACTCTCCTGACAGTGTGTATGATAAAACCCATTGTTTCATGTTCTCTGTGTGTGTATATATCAATCTCCCCTCTGTATTTTCCACCAAATGCATCCGATGAAGTGAGCTGTAACTCACGAAAGTTTATGCTCAAATACATTTGTTAGTTAGTCTCTAAGGTGCCACAAGTACTCCTTTTCTTTTTGCGAATACAGACTAACACGGCTGCTACTCTGAATTCTAACCAATGAAATCCCCATTTTGTGTGTCTTGGTTTCATACTGAAAGCACATTGTTATTTGTTCCTCATACACGTGTATTTTTTTTCCTTTTCACTTCCAGATGGATTTACAGTATTGCCAGGGCAAGTTGCCCAGGCTGGCCAGGAAATGTAGTAGGCAATATAGCACTTTAATAATCCCACTGACAAGCACTTGTAGGTCTAGAAGGAGTCCCATTACATGAAAGTCAGAGTGAGTGTGATGGCACATGGAGTAGTTTATGGGCTACAGAATCTTTCACCTCCAGGGGGCTGGCTCATGGAAATGAGAAAATAATGCATTCTGGTTTCCCCTCACAGTCATGTGCAGAAGTCAAACAAAGCCATGAATGAAAAATAGCTGTTCTGCTGTGTGCCAACACACGTGGTGGGAACAAAAAGGTGCTGCCTGGAATGGCTCATGACCATGAGTGCCAAACTTGGGGCAGACTATCCAAAAGCAGGGGCAGAACCCCCAAACCGGTTCTATAATTAGATTTCACCAACCCAGTAGCACATGTGAATTCCTAAAGCACTATAAAGTCTTACCATGGAGTCACAGACAGTATCCCTGTGCATGCCCATCTATCTTGCCACCCAGGTAAACTGGACTATGTTATAGATGGTCATGTTACAGCAAAAATCACAATAATAATCAGGTTATCCTCAGTCCCAATGGACAAGTTATTTACCCCAGGTCAGTTGTACTCAGATCTCAAACCAAAGACCATGTCTGTAGCCAATTCTGTTATGAAACTAACGAAAGAATACTTAACTAAGAAAAAAGTTATTTACAAAGTTAAAACAGGAAACATGCACACAAATGAATTACAGCCTTAGATTTAAAAAGGTAATATAAGTTTCCATAATACGTTGCTCTAAATGCCCATGGGGATCTCTTGCTTATGTGTAGGAATCTTTGCCCCTCAGAGTCCAGACAACATAAAGGTCCAAGTTTTTGCTTGTCAGAATTTTTTAACCCCTTCACCTAGTGTCCAAGCTGATGGGATGAGTTCATCCACAGGTCCCCCCTTCTTGGAGGGAGTGAGGAATGCAATCAAGATTTCTGTCCTTTGATGATACACACTGCCTCATTTTCCTTCAGTGGGAAATCTTGTGTGCAGGACAAGTACTTTATCTTGATTAATGCTTCCTTTCCTGTTTGAGGAGTTACACAATTACATAGGTTGACAATGTAAACACTCAATATTACTTTATATCATGGGATACAGATATAAATAGAATACATACATGCAGCATCCTACAAACATTCCATAAAGTCTAAACACATTCTTATAACACTAATATCTATTTTAACTAAACTAACCCACAGGTGAGCCCGACTGGTTTCCAGCTATGCATTTGTCAGTGATCAGTGTGGGCCTGGGCCTTGACATGAGCTGGCACCTTGTCTGCCAGCGGCAAACTCCCAGTTGTGAAAGCTGCCCAAACTCAAGCATTCCATAATGTTTAATTCCAAACCTGTCTGTTATGCAGAGATACAATAAAGAAAATCTGGAGGGAATCTGGAATCTTTTTCATCAGTTGCATAATATGTTTGAAAAGGTATCACATACACACCTAAAAATCACTGGTGGGAGGGTATGGTTGCCCCCCACCCCAGGAGCTCTGCCACTGTTCCTTCCACCAGCAACTGATGTCATAGCTGGTTACCAAAATGGACCTAGTTGAAAGTGTAACAATTTGCAATGGATGAATTAAAAACAAAATGCAAAAATATCGTGTTTATGGGCAGTATTCCTAGTGCTGTAGATATGGGAAACTGAAATGGCTACCAGTTTAACCCCACCTCTTGTCTCTAATTAATACACAACTGAATAATTGAAAAATTTAAAATCTCTTACACAGTGGCAGAGCCAGGTTTTGCAACCAGAGTAGCAATGGGTCACTGGAGAGTGAGCCTGCCCCACACTCACCTGGTAGCAGCAGCTCCTGCCCCATGGGTTGAGCCAGGCTCCCCAAACCAGGTGTTGCGACCTGCAGCATGGGGTCACAGTGCCATTCAGGTCTGGTCTGGCCACACCTCTGTCATGAAGGAGGAGTGACTGAACCAGATCTGAGTGAGTGGCATTGCACAATGGCATATCAGATTGCAGCACCATGCAACCCATGTGTCAGGTCACAAAGGCCCAGCATAGGGATACAGGCCCAGCCCTTTGGACAGGAGCCACAGCTGCTGCTGAGTGCAGGGCAGGCTCGCTCTCCAATCCCATGTGAAACTTTGTTTCACCTTTTTCATCAGTTGCATAATATGTTTGAAAAGGTATCACACATACACCTAAAAATCACTGGTGGGAGGGTATGGTTGCCCCCCACCCCAGGAGCTCTGCCACTGTTCCTACCACCAGCAACTGATGTCATATCTGGTTACCAAAATGGACCTAGTTGAAAGTGTCACAATTTGCAAAATAAATCAGCTTGCTGGACGCCATGCACTTGGATGTTGAAAGACGGAATCTGTAAAGACAGTGACTATTCAACAACATTTCGTTGAATGTGGCTTCTTTGCCCTTTTCATGTCACAATGCATGAAACCTCTCAAAAGACGACAGTAAGTACCCTGACAGCAGGATTGTCTGGCTATGTAGACTCCCTCCTCAGGCCCTTCGTTACCAGCACTCCCAGCTATCTTCGAGACACCACCGATTTCCTGAGGAAACTACAGTCCACTGGTGATCTTCCTAAAAACACCATCCTAGCCACTATGGATGTAGAAGCCCTCTACACCAACATCCACACAAAGATGGACTACAAGCCGTCAGGAACAGTATCCCCGATACTGTCACGGCTAACCTGGTGGCAGAACTTTGTGACTTTGTCCTGACCCATAACTATTTCACATTTGGTGACAATGTATACCTTCAAATCAGCGGCACTGCGATGGGTACCCGCATGGCCCCACAGTATGCCAACATTTTTATGGCTGACTTAGAACAACGCTTCCTCAGCTCTCGTCCCTAATGCCCCTACTCTACTTGCGCTACATTGATGACATCTTCATCATCTGGACCCATGGAAAAGAAGCTCTTGAGGAATTCCACCATGATTTCAACAATTTCCATCCCACCATCAACCTCAGCCTGGACCAGTCCACACAAGAGATCCACTTCCTGGACACTACGGTGCTAATAAGCGATGGTCACATAAACACCACCCTATATCGGAAACCTACTGACCGCTATTCCTACCTACATGCCTCTAGCTTTCATCCAGATCATACCACTCGATCCATTGTCTACAGCCAAGCGCTACGATATAACCGCATTTGCTCCAACCCCTCAGACAGAGACAAACACCTACAAGATCTCTATCATGCATTCCTACAACTACAATACCCACCTGCTGAAGTGAAGAAACAGATTGACAGAGCCAGAAGAGTACCCAGAAGTCACCTACTACAGGACAGGCCCAACAAAGAAAACAACAGAACGCCACTAGCCATCACCTTCAGCCCCCAACTAAAACCTCTCCAACGCATCATCAAGGATCTACAACCTATCCTGAAGGACGAGCCATCGCTCTCTCAGATCTTGGGAGACAGACCAGTCCTTGCTTACAGACAGCCCCCCAATCTGAAGCAAATACTCACCAGCAACCACACACCACACAACAGAACCACTAACCCAGGAACCTATCCTTGCAACAAAGCCCGTTGCCAACTCTGTCCACATATCTATTCAGGGGATACCATCATAGGGCCTAATCACATCAGCCACACTATCAGAGGCTCGTTCACCTGCGCATCTACCAATGTGATATATGCCATCATGTGCCAGCAATGCCCCTCTGCCATGTACATTGGCCAAACTGGACAGTCTCTACGTAAAAGAATGAATGGACACAAATCAGACGTCAAGAATTATAACAATCAAAAACCAGTTGGAGAACACTTCAATCTCTCTGGTCACTCGATCACAGACCTAAGAGTGGCTATACTTCAACAAAAAAGTTTCAAAAACAGACTCCAACGAGAGACTGCTGAATTGGAATTAATTTGCAAACTGGATACAATTAACTTAGGCTTGAATAGAGACTGGGAATGGATGAGTCATTACACAAAGTAAAACTATTTCCCCATGGTATTTCTCCCTCCCACCCCACCCCCCACTGTTCCTCTGATATTCTTGTTAACTGCTGGAATTAGCCTACCTGCTTGTCACCATGAAAGGTTTTCCTCCTTCCCCCCCCTGCTGTTGGTGATGGCTTATCTTAAGTGATCACTCTCCTTACAGTGTGTATGATAAACCCATTGTTTCATGTTCTCTGTGTGTGTGTATATAAATCTCTCCTCTGTTTTTTTCCACCAAATGCATCCGATGAAGTGAGCTGTAGCTCACGAAAGCTTATGCTCTAATAAATTTGTTAGTCTCTAAGGTGCCACAAGTACTCCTTTTCTTTTTGCGAATACAGACTAACACGGCTGCTACTCTGAAACCAGTAAGTCTACACTGCAGCATCTTGATGAACTGAAGTACCGCATAGCAGTTGTCATGCCTGCTACTGATTAAGCCACAGATGAAGAGGATCCACCTGCTTCTAAGGAGCTTGTTAAAAAGGGGGAAGAAAACACATTTCTCACAGATGCAATCCAAAAAGCAATTTTTGAAGTTCTGCATGAACAGGAAGCTGACGATGCTGTACCCTACAGTACGCCTATTCTAGAAACCCAGGAATCACCTGAGCAGAACACCAGTGGCCATACTGGGACAACTGATTACTTGAGTTCTGTCCTTGGCAGAACTCAATCTCTCCTGTGATTTTACAAGTCGCCCCCACAAAAAATGGCAACAGTGCACCAGGGCACCCAGGACTGTGAGTCATCTTGTTACCTTCTTCCTCCAGCAAGAGGGAGTCTTTCTTGTGGTAGTTGGGTGTGAGTTCCCTAACACCATCAGCTTTTCAGACACTTAAGCAGTCTCCTGTGGTTTATACCAGCCCTATCTTCGCCTTACTGGTTAATAATAGGTACACCCTAGTCCTTGAGTTCTTTTGAATATTTTGCCTGTGACATCCAGCCCCCGACACTGGCTACTCTCAGAAATCCCCAATCCTCTGCCCCCAGTTTTACTTTAAATATCCATTCCTGTAAACTGCATAATGCTTGAAAACACTTATAATAAACCAAAAAAGTTTTATTTAAGAAAGAATGAAGATTTAACTAGAAGTGAAAGTGATGAAAAAAATTGGTTAAAACACAAACAAAATCATAACTCATGAATGTGGGTCTATACTCACCAATAGTTACCTTTGCTATATGATAAAGTAGGCTCTCCCCCACCCCCACCCCCCACAGCTGGGTGGTTTCACAAAAAACAGGTTTCAGAGTAGCAGCTCTCTGGGGTCATGAAAGCCCCTCACTCCTTCAGGGGTTTCCTCAGGCTGGGGCTACACTACAGCTTAAGTCAACATAAAGTACGTCTCTCAAGGGTGAGAATTAGCCACCCGCAAGCAACATAACTTATGCCAATTTAAGCGCCAGCGTGGACAACGCTATGTTGGTGGGAGAGCTTCTCCCGCCGACATGGCTAATGCTACTCACAGGGACTGGAGTAACTAAACCTTAGAGTTGCTATAATCATAACCTCACTGAATGGATCTAGAGTGCCTTTCCCTGCACTCCATTATAGAGAAACAGTCTTTTGCCTTTATTCATAGCCAGGGCATTCTCCTGCCTGCTATAATGTTTCTTTTCACTTTCAAGTGGTTTCAATTGTTTGCAGTGGTCTCTGATGGTTCCACTGACTGTTCTGGGATTTGGCAAGGGTAAGACAATTGTACTTTGCATTGAACCTCTGTGGGTGACTAGGGAGAGGTGACAATTGCCTCTTGCTTCAATAGGCTATCACTGATTACCCCGGTGACTAAGTTTTATTCCAGGTCTATAAAGCATATTTTCAATATAAATTTTATTCCTGAATTATCCATATATACGTCTCACACTGATTGAGTCTTGACAAGTATAAGCTTTCTTTACATACCTTACATGTTGCTCTTTATGGATTAATATGCTGTAAGACGTGTTTGCAAACATCTCACCCCAGATCTGACAAACTCCCTCCATGAAAGAACAGAGGACTCTTTGCAGAGGGTCGCAACATCCTCTTGTAAACCCCAAGTCTGTTGTAGACAATCTAGGATAAGTTATTTGTTTTATCCCAAGGTAAGAACATTAGTTTTGCATATGTATAATGAAATACTTTGGCATGTGAATTGTTTGTTTTTAATATGCTGTACATAAAGGGTCTTTGTGCAATGTCATAAGTAAAAGGAATTGTGAACTAAGTTATGACCTAGAGACTTAAAGGCTTATAGACTCACATACTTAAAGTTAAGCACCTGCTTCAGTGTTTTGCTGCATTGTGGCCACAGAGCTCATCTTCTCACAGGATCAAACTGTATACACATCCTTCAGCCCTCATAAACATATTTTGTTTTCTACAGATGTAAATAAAAACAAAAGATATGTCGGAATAATGATTTAGGTGACACTATATTAGGCAGCAACCTGTTCTAATAGTTAAAAAACAGGAGTCCCAGAGGTGACTTGTTACCAGGTTTTACTGTGCATTGTGTTAAATAGGGAATAGGTCAAATGTTTGCTCAGCACACAGTAGTATAGCGGAACTTAGTTGTTCTATATTTTTGAAGAAGGAAGGGAGAAATAAATGTTTGGGCACTTAGCTACCCAGCAGACTCTAAGGGCCTATCACCGGTTATGCTGCTAGTCGCTGAGCCCCCACCTTCCCCATTATAGTAGTTTACAGTATCTTGTTACTGGAAACCCATGAACTAGTTACAGTGGAAAAAATAAATGGATTTGACAAGTGTAATCCCTGTTTCCGTTTTGAGATTTATCAACCTGCTTTGGCATGTTTGTTGTTCAAAGTGATTCCACAAACGCTTTCTGCAAAATTATTCCTTCCAGTGGGCTGCACAGATTATTCACACTATCCTTTCCTTACATGTGTAGACTATTGCTAATCCATTATTCAAGCTATGTGACCCATCATCCTTATCACATGCTATTTTTTCTGATCTCCAGTTGGCGGACAATTTTTTATAAAAAGGAAGGCTTGAATAAATCATTTGTAGGGCAAACTTTCACCCAAACACCCAAGTGCAAGGTTTTACATCACATCTGACCCAAATCTGCCTAGATTTAAGGCCCAACGGGGACCATTAGATCATCTAGTCACCTCTCTTTTATATATCTCAGTCCATTTAATTTCACCCAGTTGTCCCTGTATTGAGTCGAATAACATGTTTGACTAAAGCATATCTTCCAGAAAGGCATCTAGTCTAAAACTTAAGACAGAGATGGAGAATTCTTCACTTCAATTGCTAGTTTGTTCCAGTGGTTAATCACCACCACTGTTAAATTCATGCCTAATTTGAATTAATCTAGCCTCAGCTTTCACTGATTGGTGGTTCTTATGTCTTTCTCTGTTCGAATAAAGAGTACTTAAATATCCGATATTTTCTCCCTGTGAAGGTACTTATACACTGTAATAAGTCACCTCTCAGTCTTAAGCTAAACAGGTTGAGTTCTTCAAGTCTGACTGTAAGGCATTTTCTCCAGCCCTCAAATAAGTCAAGTTTGACCCAAAGTACTGAAGAATGCATCCGATGAAGTGAGCTGTAGCTCACGAAAGCTTATGCTCAAATAAATTTGTTAGTCTCTAAGGTGCCACAAGTACTCCTTTTCTTTTTGAAAACCCCAGCAGTGCCACCTATTGGAGATTTTAAAACAATGTTATGTCAGACACTCGCTATGCATGTAATATATCTTCTAGGCTAGAGTTTTGTAAGGTAGCCTCTGTTTCTGCATCTACAATTCGCGGATGCAAATAATTTCAAGGACCATTTTAATCCACTATTAGGTGATGGTACCGCTAGATGTGGGATCATGCCATCCCACTCTGGTCACTACATGCTGCTCTGGAAACACAAAGGGGCCACAACCAGACAATTCTGCTAATGCAAAAACTGCATTGACTATTGCACGGCATACACTCCCCCACGCAAGCCCCAGTAGGGTGGCTCTGAAGAGGCTGCTGTAACTTAGAGGAGCTCCTGGGGCTGCATACACTATGCCATGGGCAGTTTTGGCTCCTAGGGCAGTTCAGAATTGGGAACGCACAAATGTAGCTTAAAACCACCTTAGTCTCCCCTCCCTCTGGGCCACTGTCCTTCCTGGAAGCACTGTACAGAATCACAGTCTGAGATTCCACATACATGACTGCATCAGGATATCAGGTACTTAAATGGCTAAGCAACATAAGTTGTGCTTACAATTATTTGTACTCAAAACTGTTCAAAAAAAAATCAAAAAGTTCAGTTAGGGTTTGATTTTCAGCTTCACCCTATGTGTAAACATGTGTTGTCTTAAGCACCTAATGAACATACTACCTGTCCAGGTTCTTGCATGGCCTCCATCACTGTAGTGTCCATGATCCTTACAATACCCCTGTGAAGTAGTTAAGGATTAATATCCCCTTTTCTAGATGGGGAACTAAGGCATAGAAAGGTTTAGTGATTTGTCCAAGGTTACATATGACGTTTACAGGAGAGTCAGGAACTAAATCCAGATCTCAATTTCATGCCTTAACCACAAGATCATACTTCCCTTGTCTTTGCTCTCATATGGAGCTTCTATACACTAGAAAGAAAGTTAAGGCACAAAATTCATATCCAGATATGGATCTCAAATACCCCAAAGTTAAGAAGGGTTTGGATCTGGTGGTTTGGTTCAGCCCATTATAAAGATAGGCTCCATTTGACAAATTCAGATTTGGGTCCAAGTTTAGCTTTAGCTCCCATTTCAAGTGTATACCCATTTTAGAGTTATGCACAAACCATTCGTGTCTCCTTCCTTCAAGCCGCTCTTGACTCTACCTCAACAAAATGTAATAGGGATTGAAAGAATGCACTATGACTGGACTGATAATGGACTTATTTCTTGTTATATAATTCACAGCAGGCCCAATCTCTTTCCCTTGAAAAGTGATGACAGGACAGAAAGTTTAAGTGATCATGACAAGATTTTGTTTTTTTTCCTTTCTGTCGATGCTCTCTCAGGCTGACAGGAAGCAGCAGAATCAGGACTGAAGCAAATCGGGTTTTGCCTGTAGTCTTACAACTGGGTCATTTTAAGCCCTAAGCTAGCATTTATTTGTCAGCCATTCAGAGTCTAACCCTCCCAATAGCCAGTGGGCCTCGACATGGTGGTTGGTGCCATAGCCTCCCCTTTCCTGCGATCCTATCCCTAAGCAAGATGCCACTTTACCACAATGGATTTTTATCAGGTTAAAAATAAACTAATGACACTTTCTGGCAGCGAAATGCTCTGTGGACAGCTAGGAAGAAAAGGTTTATTGCCACTTTACTAAAATATATTAAATAAATTGGAGACATGCTACCCTGTGAGCTGATTGAGGTAGAGCCTCCCTGTAGATATTTTGGTTTTGCATTAAGAAAGTTGTCACAAGTAATTTGGACTGGAGCGTGAAGTTGTAGACTGCCAAACGTTGATTAATTAAGCCCATGTTTGGATTAGTTCTGCTGGATAGTTTCATTAGGGAAAATGACTGAAAATATGGAATAAAGCAACCAGGAGAAATAGAGGGAGGATTTGTGTGTTAGTGAGACCTACGACAAAGAACAGGGACTGGAGTTGAACCACATCAACCATACAACACCCTGTGTCCCCTGTCTCCCCCCATGTACTGGAGCAGAGATAGATACCATGGGCCTTGACTTCAAACACCCTAAAACTGAGCGGGTACATAGAGTATCATGCTATGGCCACAGGAGGATGGAGGAGGTTGAGTAACTATGCATAGCCTAACAGGTCTTTTCCCCTTGCTAAAAGTAAACAAACAGCAAAGGAACAAAGTGTTTTGATATCTCATTTTGGCTTAGAGGTTAACACACAAGGCTAAGAGCTGGAACCCCTGTATTCTAGTCAAAAAGAAAAGGAGTACTTGTGGCACCTTAGAGACTAACAAATTTATTAGAGCATAAGCTTTCGTGAGCTACAGCTCACTTCATCGGATGCATTTGGTGGAAAAAACAGAGGAGAGATTTATATACACACACACACAGAGAACATGAAACAATGGGTTTATCATACACACTGTAAGGAGAGTGATCACTTAAGATAAGCCATCACCAACAGCAGGGGGGGGAAGGAGGAAAACCTTTCATGGTGACAAGCAGGTAGGCTAATTCCAGCAGTTAACAAGAATATCAGAGGAACAGTGGGGGGTGGGGTGGGAGGGAGAAATACCATGGGGAAATAGTTTTACTTTGTGTAATGACTCATCCATTCCCAGTCTCTATTCAAGCCTAAGTTAATTGTATCCAGTTTGCAAATTAATTCCAATTCAGCAGTCTCTCGTTGGAGTCTGTTTTTGAAGCTTTTTTGTTGAAGTATAGCCACTCTTAGGTCTGTGATCGAGTGACCAGAGAGATTGAAGTGTTCTCCAACTGGTTTTTGAATGTTATAATTCTTGACATCTGATTTGTGTCCATTCATTCTTTTACGTAGAGACTGTCCAGTTTGGCCAATGTACATGGCAGAGGGGCATTGCTGGCACATGATGGCATATATCACATTGGTAGATGCGCAGGTGAACGAGCCTCTGATAGTGTGGCTGATGTGATTAGGCCCTATGATGGTATCCCCTGAATAGATATGTGGACAGAGTTGGCAACGGGCTTTGTTGCAAGGATAGGTTCCTGGGTTAGTGGTTCTGTTGTGTGGTGTGTGGTTGCTGGTGAGTATTTGCTTCAGATTGGCGGGCTGTCTGTAAGCAAGGACTGGTCTGTCTCCCAAGATCTGAGAGAGCGATGGCTCGTCCTTCAGGATAGGTTGTAGATCCTTGATGATGCGTTGGAGAGGTTTTAGTTGGGGGCTGAAGGTGATGGCTAGTGGCGTTCTGTTGTTTTCTTTGTTGGGCCTGTCCTGTAGTAGGTGACTTCTGGGTACTCTTCTGGCTCTGTCAATCTGTTTCTTCACTTCAGCAGGTGGGTATTGTAGTTGTAGGAATGCATGATAGAGATCTTGTAGGTGTTTGTCTCTGTCTGAGGGGTTGGAGCAAATGCGGTTATATCGTAGCGCTTGGCTGTAGACAATGGATCGAGTGGTATGATCTGGATGAAAGCTAGAGGCATGTAGGTAGGAATAGCGGTCAGTAGGTTTCCGATATAGGGTGGTGTTTATGTGACCGTCGCTTATTAGCACCGTAGTGTCCAGGAAGTGGATCTCTTGTGTGGACTGGTCCAGGCTGAGGTTGATGGTGGGATGGAAATTGTTGAAATCATGGTGGAATTCTTCAAGAGCTTCTTTTCCATGGGTCCAGATGATGAAGATGTCATCAATGTAGCGCAAGTAGAGTAGGGGCATTAGGGGACGAGAGCTGAGGAAGCGTTGTTCTAAGTCAGCCATAAAAATGTTGGCATACTGTGGGGCCATGCGGGTACCCATCGCAGTGCCGCTGATTTGAAGGTCTTCAACAAAAAAGCTTCAAAAACAGACTCCAACGAGAGACTGCTGAATTGGAATTAATTTGCAAACTGGATACAATTAACTTAGGCTTGAATAGAGACTGGGAATGGATGAGTCATTACACAAAGTAAAACTATTTCCCCATGGTATTTCTCCCTCCCACCCCACCCCCCACTGTTCCTCTGATATTCTTGTTAACTGCTGGAATTAGCCTACCTGCTTGTCACCATGAAAGGTTTTCCTCCTTCCCCCCCCTGCTGTTGGTGATGGCTTATCTTAAGTGATCACTCTCCTTACAGTGTGTATGATAAACCCATTGTTTCATGTTCTCTGTGTGTGTGTGTATATAAATCTCTCCTCTGTTTTTTCCACCAAATGCATCCGATGAAGTGAGCTGTAGCTCACGAAAGCTTATGCTCCAATAAATTTGTTAGTCTCTAAGGTGCACAAGTACTCCTTTTCTTTTTGCGAATACAGACTAACACGGCTGCTACTCTGAAACCTGTATTCTAGTCCTGTCTCTTCCAAGATGTTATTAGTAATGCAGGTAAAGAGGATTATGATTTTCAACCCGATAGTGTCCATTGAAAATAAACTATGACTCAACAGAGAGATCTTGTAGTTCAATATTCAGCTAGGCACCCAGGTGATAAACAGGCCCTTCAGTATAGTAGCCATCACATCATATTGCAAAATATCTGCGTAGAACCATTTTATCTACCTGAATATTAGGTGCAGGATTCCTAACACCTCCTAAATCACGTAAGTGCTTTTGAAAATTCCACTTGATAAGTACATAATATTTTACATACATACACACACACACACACACACACACGAGAGACATTAAGATTGCAAAGTCAAGCACACAAAAGTTAGGAAATACCGGAATTAAGGTTAACCGTACAACCTTAATCTGGCCCCTTTGCGTGTATGCATAATGATACAGGTTTTTAATTACACATACTATTTTTTCCTACCATCTTCAGTGCACAGGATGGATGGTGCTCACCGAATAAGCAGCAATTCAGTGTTTTGTTTTCTCCTTGCTGTTCAAAGTGTGGCCCCAAGCATTATTTATTGCACAATATTCAAATCCTGCTCTGAAGAATTATTAATTTCCTCCTAGACTTTTCTATGTTGCTTCACAAATATTAATGAATTTATTTTCACAGCACCCCTGCGAAGTGAGCAGGTGTTATCCCCATTTTTCGGATGGGGAACTGAGGCACTGAAAGATAAAGATCAAATGTGTCCAGGAATTTTAGGTGCCCAATTTGAGATACCTAAGACTTGATTTTTCAGACTAATTAGCATTACAAAGCACTTTATATGTTCAAAGCTCTGCTCCCATTAGTTTCAGCTGCAGCTGTGAAGAGCTCAGCTTCCCTCCCCTTCCTCCCCCACAACTCTAGTCTCCTCAGAAACCGCTGAACCACATTAACTGAAATTTTTCAGAAAACTTCAGCCTGAGGCAGAAATCTGGCAAGGAAAATCTCAGCCAAAATTATTAAAGTTTAGCATGAGTCTTATAATAGGAAGTACCACACAACCTTCATAATAGGTGGTGCTACCAGCCCCTCTGATAATAAATCATATGTAATTATAGGGCAAATACATATAGGAGTGTTCCTGTTTCCTGGCCTGACAGTTGGCACTGTCCTTGCAATGACAATTTTGGGGCTAAATTGGTCACTCCTATTTAGCTATTCTCAGCATACAAGGACAAGGTGATACTAAAAGCAACTGATGTAAGGAAGTTCTTTAACCTCTCATTATTAACCTGTGGAATTCACTACCACAATATATCATTAAATCTGAGAGCTATTTAAGAAAAACATCCAGAGAGACATAGGATAAAAAAAACCTGGCAATATAAACCTTTGTATTTCAGGGCATAAGACAACCATTAATTGCCTGACTTAGGTAAAATCTTTCCCTATAGGCAGGTTATTCCACAATAGTCCATAGTAAGGGACTTTTATCTTCCTCCACAGCATCTGACTCCGATCATAGTCCATGATGAAATACGGATAGCTCATGAGCCTGAGCCACTCTGGCAATTACTATGTTACACAAAGTTGGGGCAGCGGTTGAAAGAGAAAAAGAGCAAAGACAGAAATAAAAAACCCAGGACAGAAAAGAGGAGAATGCAACAATTAATGAGTCCAATTGTGCCATTATTTGAGATGGCTGCACTTTGGTTTCCACAGACTCTGCTTGTCACATGCTCTGCTCCTAGAATTTCACTTTATCAAGGTACAGTCCACAGAACTGAGCCACCAGGAAAGCATAGGAAACAGCCACTTGTATCCCATTACTGAAGTTATAATACAGAAAAAGAACTCATCATGCTTGTCATGATTCATAAAAAATCATTCTGCCTGATTCTAAATACATTTCACACTTGTGCTAGTGCACAGCAATGAGAGATACAGTACTAGGATGGTGCCATACAAGCTAATCAGACATCAGCTGCAATATTCAAGCAGAGGAGTTTGTTACCTGTATTTCAGCTGCGTTAGTGTTTAGATCTATAAACCCCCTTGGCATAGAAGGAACTCCAGAGATTTAATGGTTAATATTCTTTTAAATCAGATTTTGCCTCCACGTAAATACTAGAGGATTATTTTAAGGCAGTGGTTGTCTATTTGAGCAGTATTTTTTGTAAAGGGAAGGGAAGGAAAGAGAGGCAAGACCCAGAGGGGGAAATAGGGCTTTTCAGAAACTGCTGATTACTCACTCTGTGAAAATCTGGCCCCTTTAAGGTTTCTCAGGTTTTGTACCCAAAATCATTAGTCACTTTTCAAAATGTAAGCCCCCATATTGTGCACTATTGTCCTTTTCCTTCAAAGCTTGTTTTTAATCCAGTTTAAAAGATTAGAGTATTGAATTTTAAAAAGGAGATTCTGATCCTAATGAACCCATGGATGCATCAGTAGCGCTATAGCAGATAAGGCTTCTGTATAATATCAAATCACCATTCTGACTATAACCACTAAATAAAATGTGATCATTTTCAATACTTATGCCCCATTAAACTTACTGACGGGTGGGCTTACCATCCATGAGCATCACTTTTAGATGGAAGAGAATCAGGCTGAGGTCTGGAAATCTCAGTGAGTTTGGAGAAATACATGCAAAACAACAGCTAAAGAGATTAATGTGAGGTTAAAACAAGTCAGCCAACCGACCATTGCACTGGTCTTGACTAATGTGTATTCTTCCCTATTAGCAGACATGGTAAATCAAAGTAAATGGGCAGTATGTTTTTGGAATACACTGCTTTGCTCTTTTCACATGTCACACTGCTGGTATGCTGGGCATAATCCTCTAATGTTATTTCAGTATAAAATTGACACAAAAGGCTAAATGTATCCCTCATGTAACTCCAGTGAAGCTATCTGAAGTCAATGGAGTTATAGCAGGGATTAATTAGGCCAATTAGGTCATATCCATGAAATGTATACTGGCTGCAAGATATGTTAATATTTCAACACTTCACAAAAATATTGCTGCTCTATTCGTTGTTCGCCCTTGTCCCCCATCCCCCTCACTGTACCACTTGCTTCCTTTCCCCTCGCTGCTTCCATTGTGCTTTTATTGGGATTAGTCCTCAAACTACTGTCTCATTTGCATCTCTGGTGGTTTAGAAAAGACTGTTTTTGTGGTTCAAACACTGGACTGGGAGCCAGGAGATCTGGGTTCTGTCACCGACTCCCTGTGTGACTCTGGGAACCTCCATTAAACTTTTCATACCCCAAGTTTCCATTCTGTAAAGTGGGGATAATAATACTTTATCTCATGGGCATGTTATGAGATTTAACTGTTTAACGTCTCTAATGCTTTTTCAGATCAAAGGTGCAATAGGAGTGCAAAGTACTGTAATAAATCCACAGCCTGCTAGGGCATCAGTGCTGTTACTATGCTGCATACCATGGCCACTCAGAATGTCCAGGGGGAAGTGGTGAAAGAACTCAACTATTAAAAATCCAAAAGGCACAGATCCCAGTCCTCTGACTTCAAGCTGAAGCTCCATGGGTTGTCAGCAATGTAGGGCCTATGACACACAACTAAGCAGTTCTGAGTCTATCCATCAGATGACAGTAACACATACTAGCAAGTTCATTACACTATTATTTCCATTCCATCTCTCTTTTACTTTAAGCCCAGTCCATCTCCATGTTATTTTCCCCTACTTGTCTGTGTAGACTCATGGTACCAGGCTCCATAAAGCCTTCATCTCTACATTTTGTGTGTCATACATCTGAAATATTATCTGTACAATTAATTGTACCCTATTTATCCAATTTCTAAATTAAATCACTAGTGAAAATTGCCAAATTTCTGTATTTATACAAAGATATCACCAAATTTCTCTGCTTAACAGGAGTTATAACAGATGTAAGCAACAGCATGATTCCATATTTATAAAGTGACAGTTTTCTATAAATACTGAAATTCTGTAATTATCACTCAAACTACTCATCAGAATTCAAAAATAGATAAAACAATGAACAAGAGCACAATCTTAATGTTAAAATTCAACCCACCCACCCCAAAATATCTACCAACCTTTATCCTTATGATGTACTCAGCCCCCTTGTAATATGACTTGGTGCCATGAAACCTGTACATCTGCACACCTGACAACTAAAATATAGTAGGTAAGCAGATTATTTTTGGATAGGAAACCTAATATAGCTGACAGCCAGTATCAAGCTCAAAACCAAAGCTACCAGTTGTTGGACAGATAAATGAAATAATTTTGAACATCTTCCTTTTAAAATCCTTCTGGAAGAAGAATTCATATTTCCTCTAGTCCAGTATAGTTCATTTTAAGTCATCATGAGCTAAACCTCCTCACTGGTCCCTGATTTGGTCAAATTCTTTTATTAGGGCCCTAACTAACCTCTGGGAAAGAAGGAAGAAGGATCTGACAGCAAAAGAAATATACCTAGGAGGACTTGAAGAATAGAGTCAATGGCACAACTCCCATTGACAGCAAAAGCAGCAAGAACAGATGCCAGATTTTCAAAATGGTCTTGACTCTCCCTCTAAATTTATGCTTCCACAATTGGAACCGTGAACACATGATTTTGGGTGTCGAAATTTAGAAGTCACGTTTGAAAATATGGGCCAAAACATTACCGTGTATTTGGACCCTGATTCGGCAAAATATTTAAATGTGCCTGACTTGTGCTCAGTGGAGATGCAACAGTTTACAGCTGCAGAGTATCTATGTCTGACATGAGAAATCAGTAATAATATTTTACTTCCATACAACTCCTTTCATCCAGATGCATCCCAAAGCACTGAACAAACTATGTTCATGCAACACCACTGAAATGTAATAATTTCCGAGGTGGAGGGCAGTAGCCAATTAACACAATACACTGATGCCTGGGCAAAGGGAAAATCTGGGCCATGACAGCAGGATAAATCCCCTTACAAAAAGTAACATGGAATCATAAATGTACATACAGAGTAGATCTGACATCAGCTTTTAAGGCTGCTTCGGACATTAAAATCATGCAACTATCATTCACAGATTGTCCTTGCTTATTTGAAAACTGCAAATTGGGAAGATTTGTTAGGTTTAGGATGGAATTTCTGGTCAAAACCACACACACACACACACACACACACAGTAGCCATGGCACATACCTCTGATGTTAGAAACCTAGATTTAAGTCCCTGGTATGAATCAGGAAGAGCAGGGATTTGAACCTGGGTCTTTGAGGCCACAAGTGAAGGGCTTAACCCCTGGGCTCTTCTGGTATGGGGCTCTCTTACTGTGGTTCCCCCCACCCTCCCCATGAAACATTCCTAGAGACCAGTTTCATTCCACATCTGCACAGAAGCAAATGCTAAAACCTTGACAATTTTTTGTGAAACTGAAATCTTGTTTTCCAGCCAGCTCTGTCATAACCTCTCATATGGGAGCTCGCAGCAAGCTGTTGAAGTTGACCGTTTGAATTGCTAAACCCATTTTTGGGTATGAATTTAGTGCTGGTGAAGGTGCCAGATGGACAGGACTGGAGCCTAGAGTTCATTACGTATCCACATAATGAGTACAACATGGACAACAACAAAGAAGGCTTCTTTTAACATGCCCCCTGTTAATATGCCTCAGTCCTAACCTAGAAGGATCATCTGAGGGCTTGAGAGATAGTTCAGCCTCCATTCCTATTCTGTCCTTGGCTTCTCTGGTGTGAGTGACAACGGATATAACAATTATGGTGGCAGTTTTGAGGATGTGGATATTTATTCACAAGGACTGAGCCATCACAAAGGCCATCTATGACTTATGAATATCTTCATTAACAACACTGAGGTTGGTTGGCTGTGATCAGAGAGGTGCCTCCTATCTATTGTGTGTGTGTGGGGGGGTTCCTATTGGATGACAGCTGAGTATGCATTCAAATACTGACAAAGCCCCAACGTGTCAATTTCAGCAGGATGGATTATCCATCTGAAAATTCCTATCAGAAGAGAGAGACTCTCTGGCTCCTGTTGTGGCTGCTGTTCTGCTGGTTAAAAAGTTTCAGTCATGCAATCAGGGAGCAGAAACAAAATCACGTGACTTACGTTATTAGTCATTCAACCTGAATAATAAATAGTCAAAGCACAACGTTTCCAACCAACCCAGAGGCTGAAAGCCGCTTTTACAAAGTATGCAGGAATTACTTCTGAATAGCAAACACATTTTCAGAAATCAGAGTCCATTCTTCAACAGCGCATAAAGGGAAGAAAAGGGCAACATTTGTAACAAACATTGTGCCAGATCTTCTGCCGCACACTCACACACAACTCCATGCAGCAAAGACAGAGGACTGGCAGAGAGCTACTTATAGCTCCCTGGCTCTTTGCCTGCCCCTGGCATTAGTGCAAGTTAGACCAGCCTGGGACTTGGCTTGTCCCAGCTGGCAACAATCTCAAAGAGTATGTCTATGCTGCAGTTGGGAGAAGGGATTCCCAGCCCGGGTAGACAGAGAAGCAGTAGTTCAGCTCAAACTAATGTGCTAAAAACAGTAGTGTGGCCGTTATGGTCCAGGTGGCAGCTCAGGCCAGCCCCCTGAGCTCTGGCAGGCTTGAGCTCGGGCAGCTAGCCCAAACAGCAACCTGTGCAGCGACAGTTGGCCCATTAGCTTGAGCTGAGCTAGTGCAAATTTCTCTACCTGCTCCGGGAATCACACTTTCCAGATGCCGTGTAAACGCACCCAGCCAAGGGCAGACTGAGGCAGCTACTGCACTGAAGGAAAGGAGCAGCGCCTGGCAGTCCACCCCATCTCGACAAGCAAGTCCACTCCAAAGTGGGGGCTTATCCTGGCTGGATCTCCTGAGCAGCAGCTGGGGGGAGGAGGGGCTTAGGTGAGTGTAATGCCAGGGGGGCTGGGGAGGGGCCACTTTTCCCCCAGAGCTCGCTGCTGCTGGAGGTGAGAGGGCTGGGTGGAGTCCTCCTCTCTGGCTCCCCCTCCCCAGCCCCAGGGAAGCCTGCCTGCTGCACTCTAAACTCCTCATGCCCAGCACCACACTCCACACTCCCTCCCACACCCCAACCCTCTGTCCCAGCCCAGAGTCTGCACCCCTTCTGCACTCAAATTCTCTCACAGAGCCTGCAGCCCAATCCCCCCCACTCCCTTCTGCACCCGAACCTCATCCCAGCTCAGAGCCCGCACCCAGCATCCAAACTTCCTCCCAGAGCCCACACCCCACACCTTCTCCTGTACCCCAACCCCCTGCCCCCACCCAGAGCCTGCACCCAACACCCAAACCCCCTCCGACATCCAAACTCCCGCTCAGAGCCTTAGGCAGGTTTTGGGGGCGGGACTTGGACCCATTCTGGGCACCACCAAAAATTATACAAACCTGCCGCCCCTGAACACACCCTAAGGGACTATCAGCCATGTGAGCATAGTTAGAAAGCAAAGCTTTCTGGCCATTCTTCTGTGCTCCCCCTCCCAGACCATGAAACCCTCTCCGCCTGCCTGCCTGCCCCTCCCGTCCCACCACGGGCTGCATGGGGGGTAATGTAAGAGTTAGCTATGCTAACTCTACACCTGTTGGGGACTCTCCCATGTTGGGGGGTATCCCTAGCAGGGGAGTGATAACTGATCTTTGTTCCCTTTGTGCTATAGGGGCAGCATAAGGAGGGCAGAATAGGCCATGAACTCTGGCCTGTTAGAAAGAATAATTAAACTAGCTCTAGTCCCAACCAACTTCCATCTTGGGTAATTACATTCTATTTCCCTGAATTCCCCTGTGCCTTCAATGGAAGAAGTTACTTTTTTCTTCCTACACAAGCATGGCTGGCACATCATGCCCCAGAGCAGGCTATATTTCAGTGGTAGCTGAGCAATTCCATTACATACCGCCTGCAAAGAGCTTAGGGTCAAGATGAAAGATGCTATATCAAGGCACATTATACATTTTAGTAATATGCACTTAAGTGTAAGTTCAGTATTATTAGAAACTCTTATAGTCTCCAGCAAGCTGCTCAAAGTTATTAACCTGACAGTCGGCAATGGCAATTTCGTACTGTGCTTATTTCAGAGCCCCCAACTTCTCCCAGCAAACTGCACTTTGTCAGACAAAAAGCCTGGCTGGCTACGGTGTCTCAGTGTTATCATAAGGCTATTGACACCTTGTCTTTTCCATAGCACTGAACTGTTGTTAGTAGCTGGGTAGTTTTAACAACCCTGACTGCAGCATGGAAACTCAGCCCTTGTTTGAGAATCATTTGTTCTGAGAGAACAACTACATGCAAAAGAATAAATTCACAAAGCGGGAGGGAGGCCAGCAAGCAAGAAGCCTCATCACCTTTGGTTACTCTCTAACAGAAATCTTTTGTTTCCTTGCTTGGTGGGCTGTATCTCAGCTATCTGGAAGCAGGTAATCTCCTTAATCCAAGAGGGTACCCAAGGGGCTTGTGCTAATGATCTGTTAGAAAGTCTACCCTGTTGAAGCATCAATGAGCTGGCTCTCACATTTTAACCATCTCCCCCCTCGCCCTTCTGTTTGGAAGGATGGAAGCTGGGAAATAAAGCCTGAGCCACTAGGATGGTAGCTAGCTGCCAGTGGTCTCCAGGCCACAAAACATGCAGCTGGAGAAAGCGAAACAGCAACTACTTCTAGCCCTCAGAGCTGCTAAATTGCAATGTGTTCTTCACTGAGTGGTTAATATATTGGCTGCCGAACATTAAAAAATTTAAAAAATCCCAGCGCTGCTGGTGACAGAGCTCTGTTCTAATTCAGTTGTGTGTAACGCAGAGATGGTCATTAACGTGATTTAGTGGGGCTTGGCAGGTGGTGGGTTTATTTAGGGCAGAGAGAGCCATTCACAGGAGATGCAAGTGAGCAGCAAGACTCCATCTGGGAATAGCAGAGAGCTAGTGGGACTTGCATTAGTTATTTTTTTTTTTTTTTTGCTTATTAAACCTGAGTGGAAGCTGTTCAATCTGGGAATCAGACTTTCCACCTCTTGGCTCGCAAAAGCTTCCAGGTTATAACACCCTTTTTAATTGTTTTTTTTAAACAGGAACTCTCAGACCAAGGAAGATCTCCAGATACAACATATTTCAAGATACATTTGTTTCCTTCCCATGCATTTTACCTAAATACATTTTTCAAAATACAACAATAAATGCAAGGCTGCCTGCTCTATGCCTTCATGGTTGTAAATTTGCTGCACACTGTGGCCACTAGTCAGTATATGGAGAAAGAAGGGCTAGAATTCATGCCTTCTATGTCCAAATGCATATGCACCCCTACAACGTAGGCTGAAGAAGAATCTTCTTTACATATTAGTAGTAGAGGGACTATGAGACACAGCTGAGCAGTTCTGATTCCCTGCAGAAGGGGGATGTGTACACAGTCAGATCATTGAAATGCCTTACATTACCATAACCACAAAGGAGCGCAAACTGTAAGCCAAATCACACCCTCTTGGGTGAACAACATACAGGAGGAGCAAATGTCAGATGGAAAGCACCATGAACTTGAGTTTCAAATGAGACAAAAAAAAAAAAAAGACAGTTCCAGCAGCACAGCGACCACTTAACACACCAAGCTGGGCACATTGACGGCCTGATCCAAAGCCCATTGAATTCAGCGATGCACTCCTACTGATGTTAATGTCCTTCGGAGCAGGTCCTGGCTCTGCACTGACTCACTGGCAAGAGGCACACCCACCTATTGAACTGCCAGCAGCCCTTCCTGCAGCACGTGCCATGATGAACCCCGGAGAGTTTGGCTGGATTCTTGAGTTTTGGGGGTTGTCTCTATTTTCTCATCTGTTGTCTCTGGGAAGATTTTGTAATCTAGGTTCTGGCAGGAGAGGGGGTCTGTCCAGGACAGGAGCAACGTACTAAAACATCCTTCTCCAACGGCGATATTTCTGAAACTGTTTCTGTTTGCCATCTTCGATGAACTACTTCTCAACTCTTGTTTGCTTTATCACCACCTGCTACAATGGTGCTAAGATATCTAGGAAGATTTTTACAAAGTCCGCCTGAACAGCCATCTGTTCATGGGCTTTATGTTTTTTTCCCCATTCATTTAATAGTGTTCTATAATTCTTCCTCTGCTCCGAGCTTAATGAGATGATCCTTTTGTTCATTCCACGGGTGGGGGTAGGGGCTCAACTAAGTGTGTGGTCAGCCATCCAGAGTGAGGTACATCTGTCACTGGCTCAATAGAGGATCATTTATAAATGTTCCTATAGTGATTACGCTATCGGGACCAGATTCTCCTCTAAGACACCCAGGCATAACAACATGGATGTCAGTGGCGTTGCTCCTGATTTACACCAGCAATCTGGCCTCTTTCCACCTTGGTTGAGGGTGTCCCTGCAATGGGTTGGTTGTCTGCTTTTATGTGATTCTACTGACTCTGATCCCTAAGTCACCAGACCCGGCTTGCTCTGCTGCCATCCTCATAAAAGATTAGTTTCCGCTAGCTCCCCCCATACTGCTCCTTTATTGTTACAGCAAGTGGCGAGCTGCTGTTTAACTCTCCGGCCCAGATTCTGAGCTGCTGCTGAACTCTACTTACGAATGAGAGTGTGGAAAGTTGGCTTCCAGCCATCTTCACACTGGTGGGAGCATCTGACTCTTGGAGTGGTCCTTGGCATAAATTAGAGATTGACCTTCCTTCTGCATGGGTCACGAGAACATCAGCACATTCTGGCCCCCTCAGGGTAGAATTAGGGGTGGATGAACCTAGTGGAGCAGCAAGTTAAACACAAACAAGAGTGTCATAAATATAAAGGGAAGGGTAAACACCTTTAAAATCCCTCCTGGCCAGAGGAAAAATCCTTTCACCTGTAAAGGGTTAAGAAGCTAGGATAACCTCGCTGGTACCTGACCACAATGACCAATGAGGAGACAAGATACTTTCAATGCTGGAGGGTGGGAGAAACAAAGGGTCTGTCTGTATGTGTGATGCTTTTGCTGGGGACAGAACAGGAATGGAGTCTTAGAACTTTGTAAGTAATCTAGCTAGATATGCGTTAGATTATGATTTCTTTAAATGGCTGAGAAATTAGACTGTGCTGAATAGAATGAATATCCTTGTCTTTGTGTCTTTCTTGTAACTTAAGGTTTTGCCTAGAGGGATTCTCTATGTTTTGAATCTAATTACCCTGTAAGATATTTACCATCCTGATTTTACAGAGGTGATTCTTTTTACCTTTTTTTATATTAAAATTTGTCTTGTAAGAAATTGAATGCTTTTTTCATTGTTCTTAAGATCCAAGGGTTTGGGTCTGGGGTCACCTATGCAAATTGGTGAGGATTTTTATCAAGCCTTCCCCAGGCAGGGGGGTGCAAGGTTTTGGTGAGGATTTTGGGGGGAAAGATGTTTCCAAACAACACTTTCTCAAAAATAAACCCGGTGAGACGTTTGGTGGTGGCAGTGGAAGTCCAAGGGCAAAGGGTAAAATAGTTTGTTCCTTGGGGAAGTTTTAACCAAAGCTGGTAAAAGTAAGCTTAGGAGGTTTTCATGTAGGTCCCCACATCTGTACCCTAGAGTTCAGAGTGGGGAAGGAACCTTGACAGAGAGTATGAACAAACTCTGCAAACTGCTGGACCTTTTAATCTGTAATTTAAACCAATAGCTTTTTGTAAAGGATGCATCAGTTGATAAAAGCAATACATTATTCTGGCTCAAGCAGAGTTTTTATAATGCCTTAGGGATAGAAGAACACCACTACCCAGTTCAGCTAACACACACGGATGTGATATGTATCACATTCTTTCCCCACTTGGGCCACTTTGCACTGCTCTGCCCAAAGGGGCCAGAAAGCCAGCAGTTCTCCTCAGCTGGAGATTCCCCCAGCATAAAGGCAGTCCCCAGCTGGTGCAGAGTGAAGGAAACAGCCCTACACATGGAGTGATGGGGACCGGAGGGGTGTGTTTAGAGTACAAATGGCCCATTAGGGGTCACAATGAGCTAACACGGATTAGAGCAGCCGGGCAGGGCAAAACTCCATTGCCATTTTGCTCGTCCCCAACATCTTCTGCAGCCAGCCCAAACTGGGCACAGTAGAGCATTCAGTCCATAAAGAATTGTCCTCCCTCTTCCTCTCTCACCAACAAGTTGTGGGCTTGATGCAAGAATCACTTGGTGAAATTCTATGGCCTGTGTTATGCAGGAGGTCAGACTAGACTGTCATAATAGTACCTTCTGGTCTTGGAACCTATTCATATAAAAACTGCCCCCCTCAGCTCCACTTTTAACCTGTTTTGCTACACAAGTTTTTATATGTCCTCTTCTCTGATCCTTTCTTCAGTCTCTTCTAGGCACAGTCCATCCCTGGTAATGGTCGCATTCTAGCTGGTATTTCAGATGCAGGATGTTCAAACATATTTGAAGGTAGAGCAAATGTGCCCATTGCTTGTTTATAATCAAATGTAGGAAACAAACAAACTAGAAGCTCATGCATCAACGCACTTGATCCATGAATAGAAGCAGAACTAAACAGTATGAACAAGAAGGAAGGCTGATATGTAAAGAGACAAAATGTATAATCAAAGCAGGAATGAAAGGCACTAATTTAAAGGACTACCACGCTAAGCAATTAATTTAATTTAAAGAGGTACAACACTGAGCAAGATATTAATGGGACACTCCACAATTTTTTTTTCATTTTATTTTATTTTATTTTACACTATTCAAGAAGATCACTGCTCTACTCACAAATCAAGAAAGAAAGATGTAAACTTCCTAAACGAAGTGATACATAATTTGGGTATAGAGTAGGAGGATAATTTGCTTGACATTAAAGGACTAAACCCAGGCAAAATGTCAGGGGCTGATGGGCACCTCACCAGCTGCTACAGTGAATTTAGACTAATTTTAAATGAAACACTTCTGGAAGCATTTAATTCTGGCATTACTGCCCTGAACTCTGGGAAATTCCTTAGGCCAGATCCTCTGCTAATCTACATTGGTGTTGCCTCATTGAAGTCAATGTTGATTTACATCAGATGATTATCTGGCACAAATAACATTCTCCAAATCAGATCACTGGGCCAATTTTCTTAAATAAATGCAGATGCCAAAAATAATTGCCAGAATCCTAGCACTGCAACTCACAAAGATCATTTGTTATTCATTAAGAAGAATTAGTATTCTTGCTGTATAAGAATGCAAAGCTGGGGACCCTCTCTCTCTCTCTCTACCTGCATTTTTGTACATTGCCTAGCTCAACCAGATCCCATCCTACTGCTTTTGGGGTCCCGCCAACTGTGCAGGATCACTATTGGAAAGGATTCACAAAGAACTGGAAGCAAGCCCAAATGTTGTATAGAGGCCTGGCGTACAATGCAAGATGGAATCATACACATCTAGCATATGAAGACCCAATGGCAGGAAAGTGCAGTTAGAAACATCCAATTTGGAAATCAGGCATAGTATTTTTTTTTTAATCAATAAGGGTAATTAACCACTGGAAACGATTACATAAGGATGTGATGGATGCTCCATCACTGGAAGTCTTTAAATCAAAACAGAATGTCTTTCTAAAAGAGATGCTATAGTTGAGGCATAAGTTATTTTGCTCAGTTCAGCAATCACTGGATGAAATTCTAAGGTCTGTGTTATACCAGAGGCCAGATTAGATTACCATAATGGTCCCTTTGGCATCAAAATCTGTGAATGTGTTGGCATTGCAGGTTGACCAGAAAGACAGAAGTCAAAGAACCTCTTAGATACACAGAATTACCCAATAGGCCTTAGAGAAGAACAGCGCTGGAGTTGTTTAATAAAAAGGGACATTGGTGCCTGGTAGTGTTATGATGAAAGGGTTTGGGATCAAAGGTGTTCTAAAACTTCCTTTTGATCTGACAACATTGAACAGTTAATTGTGGTTCAAGGTTTGTGTAACAGGACTCCAGCCTGCTTGTACCATAGCCACCACATCATAGAAATCCTTGACATTTATTAAGCATACATGAAAAACAAGTCAGACAGAAACATAATGATACTTGGAATTCAAAGTTAAATGGTTATTCAGTTTGTGAAAGCTCCCTTTTCTTCCCTTTGCATCCAGCAAAGCCCTTCAGAAGGAATAATGTTGCTTAAAGGTCTCTGAATGGTACCAAAAGTTTTTCTTGGGAAAATAAAGGAGCTGATACTCCTTTACACTGAGGCCCATTTACATTGCTCTATGAGTGCAAAGGGGGTCTTAAGATGCAAAATACATGTTAGCCTATTTTAAGGCCCCTTTAGACTGCTACAGCTGTGTAAAAGGAACTTAGAGTAAATGGGAGTCAGGTCCAAAGAGTTGTCTACTGATGGATTTTGGCTCAGTGATTTTTGCTAAGATTATTCCCCTTCTTGAGACAAACTTGACAAAATGCACATAAGGGAAAAAAGGAGAAAAAATAGTTAATAGCTCACCAATGTGATCATTCATGTGCTACAGACAGGGACACTTTAACTACCCTGTTCCCACCTTCAGTCTGAGCCAATATCTGCCTGGCTTGCTCTGGCCTCCTCCATGCACTGCTTTTCCTTCATGCTGAAGCAAAGCGTGCTCATGCCTCAGCTGCTCATGTTGGTCATGTTAATGGTATCATGAAGCTCAGTGAATTCCAAAACTGGCCACTTCTTGGAATCAGTTTGACAAAAGCCACAGAAGGAGGATAGGAAAGAGAGAACAGAGAGTGGGGATGAAACAACAGACAAGGAAGGGGAGAAGAGGAATCTTACATTTTAAATCCCAGAGGTGGCCAGTCATTCAGATGATACCATGATGGTTAGCCTGATGTTCTTATTGGTACTGTTGTGGCCTGGATTTGTCAGAAAATTCCCCCAGAGTTCACAGGTGAAGATGGAGTCCCTTGAATAAACAGTGAAGACTTTATGATCCTGAACATGTTAAAGATGCCCCTGTATTTCTCTCTAAAGTATACAGAAGGGGTGTGGTTGCACATCAATCTGACCAATCGAAAGTGGTTTCCAAAATCCCAGACATAGGCATTTCTTTCTGTCTCAATAAATTCTTAGCCCATAGGACAATGTTTGATCTCAGAAGAGTCCATGGAGATCACATTTCAGGCTAAACAAATTCAGTTAATGCAATTCTTTTGATACCAGTTCTTATATTAATAGATTTCAAGGCCCAAAGGGACCATTATGATCTTCTAATCCAACCTCCTGCATAACACAGCCTATGTAATTTCACCAAGCAGTTCCTGTATCAAGCCCATCACTTGTGGTTGAGCTACAACATATATATATTTTAGAAAACTATCCCCCTTTTGATTTAAAGACTGCAGTGATGGTGATGGAGAATCCATCGCACCTGTAAGTAAGTTGTTCCAGTGGTTAACTATTTTATTATATATACATATATAAACAAACTTCAGTTTACAGCCATAGAATCTTGTTACGTCTTTGACTGACAATGCAGAGGTCTTTTAATCTATCAGAAATCGACTCCCACTTAGGTACTTGTAGCCAATATTCAAGTCACCTCTTAAATCTTCTCTTGGATAAGCTAAATTGAGAAACAAAAGCAGCTCAATCTCTGTAAATATAGTTTTCTAGACCTTGAATCATTCTTGCAGCTCTTTTATGACAGTGTCAACTTTAGCACTTTTGACACTTTCCAATGTGTCAACTTTCTGTCTGAAGTGTGGGCCCCAAAAATGGATACAGTAGTCCAGTAACAGTCTCACTAATATCATGCACAGTGGTACATACCCCTCTGATATTCCACATTCCCCTACTTATATACCCATGGATCAATTTCGCTCTCTTAGTCATCACATCCCACGCAGAAGTCATGTTCAGCTGGTTATCCACCATGGGCCCCTAAGATATTTTCTGAGTTACTGTTTTCCAAAATGCATGCTTGCTTTTTTTTTTTTTTTTTTTTTTAAAAAGGATCAGGATAATTTCTAGAATTGTAAACATTCTCCCTCTCACTAAATTCACAATCCAACAGGTTGAAGTTGGCAAAATGTCTTCTCTCATTTTTTTATTCTGGAAGATCACTGGCAATGAGGAACAGTTTGCCAGCTCTGAATTTCAAACTTTTAAGATGCAGTATGGACAGGATGGAGAGCGCAGTATAGATTGCTAAGAGAACTCTAACAAAAAACCCCTCCATACTAGCTATGTTGAGTTATAACGTACGTGCCACTTTTTCCAGATACCAGGATAAGCCAAACTCAGATGCTTACAAGCCAACAAATCACAATAATGCCACCAAACTTAAAAATAAAATCTTCATGCTAAGTGGGCATTCTTAACAGATGTGATGCTGAAAAAGGTCAAGTCAAGGAGGCTTTACTCCTTCTTTAAACATCAGACCATAGCCCAAAGCATACCCAAACTGAAAATAGGAGACCCACTCCAGATAAGACTGGATGAGGGAAAACATTGGGCAACACCAACTATTGTCATTGGATGTAGCTGCATCTTGAAGACTGATCAAGTATTCAGTATGGAAGAAAGAGGAGGCATCATCAGCTGGTTCCAAACTCAGTTGGATTATCACATGATCATAATAGCAACAGCGTTCATGCTATAGCCTTAATGAAGGGAGATAATCCGGTTAAGAAGAGTCCTAAACCTATGGAATAGGACCCCACACCTTTTGGTTTTGATAATCCAAATAAATCAAGGCCAGATGATGAGCACATCTAGATGAGAGGTAGGAAAGTCAGTGTTTTAGCTGGATCTATAATTTGTTGATATTCTTTCTTGTTTAAGATTGTTTATGTAGAAGAAAGGAGGAATAGGAGAGGGTATGTGTACTGTGGCAGGAAGGTAGTACCATGGCAGTAGCTCTAAAGTGGGTCAAAGAGGGTAAACCAGATTAGTTTTAAGACTAATACTGTTTTTTGTATGCTAAGAAGAGTCCTTGTTCAGTATTTTAGGAAAATGACTTTCGGTATTGTCAGCAGAACATCTGAGTGTGGAAAAGTTGACTAGGGTGGTGAATTTGGCACATGGGGGAGGGAAGGGAAGGTACTGTACGAGCCATTATTATAAAAACCTCTGAGAAATTGATCAGGAATTGGTTCACCACTTGTGCTTTCTGCACCCATTGCCACTAAATAGATGCACTGTTTATTCCTGAATCAATTACATTTCAGCTCCATTTCATTCTAATCAGATAGTCAATAACCCCTGGATAGTATTTAGCAGCTGGGTAACCACTAGCTCTATATTTTTTCTTCTTAATTGCTGTTTGGAAACTAACATATTCAGTTTCTCTAGCACTGTCTACTGCAACCTTATTTAATAAGCCAAGCAATTGCCTTGTCAATTGCAGGAGAAGGGTTCATACAAGGGTCCTTTTTTGTTTTCTCTGAACTTATGCAAATTGAGACATCTACTAGTGTGACATTCTTTTTAATGTTTATTTTAACAAGTACAGATCAGGACAAACTACTCCAGGGATCTAGGTCCCAGAAGCCATCTTCAAGGCTGACAAATGGCTATTTAAGAAAAATGGTTGTATTTTTATTTCAAATGTTGCTGCTGGGTATATGAGTTGATAAACGACAAAGCATGAAACTAGGGATCTTGAGGGAATGATCCAGTTTAAAAAAAAAAAATACATGTAGGTGAAGAGCTGAAATGATTTATCTCCAGGCCTCTGCTCTTACTGTTTTCCCTTTGTTTTTTTTTTTAAATCCTCAGAAAGGTGGATGCTGGAGAATTAGGGATAGATTTTTCTACCTTTGCTCACATGAGTGATTGTTACTCATGCAAGTGACCACAATGAAGGTTAAGTGCTGGATCCTCTTTGAGCTGCTCCAGAAGCAAAAAGTGTCTGGAAAGCTGGAATCATCAACCAGATGGGGAGCTCCCCCGTGTAGGGAAATCCCTGTAGGGCATGAAGCCAGCCAGTTCTTTACCTCTGATGTAGGGGTATGGCAAGCAAGGACACAGCTGGCTCCATTTTTCCTTTATTTTTCAAACTCAGTGCTATAGCCTCAGTCCAGTACTATACCAGGAGATACACCCATGGAACCCAGGGCAGATTTTGGCCCCATTTCTACTTTTCCATAAGAACGTGCAGCTTCTATTACTTCAGCAGGAGGGAATAAATTGGCTTTGTTTCTGTAGAAGAGTGGACTCACTGCAGGCATAACAGCTACATCCTCAGCTCGATCCCCCCCCCCCACAGATACTCTGGCCCTGCAGTGGTCTTTCTTCTTGTGAATTCGCACCTCCAAACCCAGCTAGGAGGCTTTGAAACCTCTCCCCTTCCAGGGTAAACAAAGAGTCAAACATATATAAGTTTTTGCCCCTACCTGAACTAACTCCACAGACTCTTCCCTGCGGAGCCTGGGAAGGGGTGTTGTCCTCCTGCTCTTGTACAGAGCAACACGTCCCAGGGCTTTCTCCCTGGAGTCCCAGGTCCAGGGTCAATAACCATTCTCCTCCTTGTATCAGGCTGTTTCCACACTACCTTTCCCGATAGGCAGACAAGGGGAACCAAGTCCCCCAACACACACACACCCACCTCACACACACACACTCCTCTGGGTTTCAGGGACTCTGTGGTGAACAGTTAAGATCTTCTCCCTCATACTTCTTGCTGCCTCCCTTGTCCTTTATTCAGGCCCTTTCCTAGAGCGCCTCCTTCATTTTACTATACATCTCCCTCTCTCCAGGCCTGTCCTTCCTTCACTGTCTAGCAACCAGAAAGGGACTGTGAAGTTCCTCCCCTCAGTCCTGCAGCCCCCCTCTTATCTGGGCTTCTTCCCTCTATTCTCACCACCCAATGGCTCCCCCAGCTGGGTTTCATCTTCACTCAGGCCTGGCCCTTCCTCCAGCTGCAACCAGGTGCCTTAATTGAGCTCTCTAACTTCATTTAACCCTTTTAGTGCCAGTGTGGGGTATATATTCTTTCACAGTTACATACTTCATGCCTGTCTCCTCACACCAGTGTAACTCCCCTGACTTCAGTAGAGTTATGCCTGATTTATACAAGTGAGCTCAGAATTAGCCTTAGATTGACACAAGGCTTGTTGGGAGTGTTTGGACCCACCTCTGACAAAGGTTCACATGCTCTACTGCTGGGATCGACATAGCAAGAAAATCCAAAGCTCAGATGCTGTCTGGCGTCCTCCAAATTCCACCTTTGAGATCCTTGGAGTGCACTCGCCATGAGGAACATTTTGTTTCTTTCTCCCTGTTACCATTCATCTAAAGAATGGTTCCAAAAAATAAGTAAAACCCTGTGGTAATGTCTTATATAGTAAAATCAGGGATCAGCATCCTCTGGCCCTCGGCCCACCAGGGAAAGCCTCTGGCGGGCCGGGGACAGTTTATTTACCTACAGCACCTGCAAGTTTGGCCAATCGCAGCTCCCACTGGCTGCGGTTCATCATCCCAGGCCAATGGGGGGCTGCGAGAAGCCATACAGGCTGAGGGATGTGCTGGCCGCCATTTCCCACAGCCCCCATTGGCCTAGGGGCGGCGAATCACGGCCAGTGGGAGTGCGATTGGCCAAACCTGCAGACGTTGCAGGTAAACAAACTGTCCCAGCCCACCAGCAGCTTTCCCTGGCAGGCCGCGGGCCAAAGGTTGCCAATCCCTGGTATAGATCATGGTGCTATACAACAGACACAGGCTCATCCCCTTCTCCTTGTCTCCTGTATTGGCATAAGCTGCTGGCCAGGCTGTGAGCCCCTCTCTGAGGAAGGAGGAGCATAAGACCTGAGGTGAAAAGCAACAAAGATCCCAATGTGATTATATAAACAGGTAGCCTCATAAAAATCCCAGCTACATTATGCTCCACTGTGGATTTTACAAAGCTAACCTATCATGCTCAGTGTTCCAAACACCCCGAGACAGGGTTACACCGTATAACAAAGCAGACGAGCATTCAGAGGAGTTGTGAAATTGAGAACATTTGAACACACAAGAAAAAAAAAAACACCCAGATCTGAGCTAAGCTCTCTAATTTTGATTCCCTTGGGACCTAAGTTCCTGTAAGGTGCATGCCTGTGCAGCCATGCAGGAGGCTACCAAAGGCCGCGCACTTAAATCCCCCAGCTCCAGGGCTGCAGCAGAGAGAGGACTCCCCCAGCCCTGGAACTGCTGCGGCAGGGAGAGGCACCTCTACCCCAGCCCCGGAGCTGCTGCAGCAGGAAGAGGGCTGGGGGGAGTCCTCTCTCTCTGCCACAGACCATACCCCAAACCTCTCATCCCTGGCCCCACCCCAAAGCCCGCACCCCCAGCTGGAGCCTTCACCCCCTCGCACCCCAACCCCCTGCCCCAGCTCTGAGCCCCCTCCCACTCCAAACTGCTGGGCCCCACTCCCACCACACATCACCTCCATATTGGTGCACATAGCGAAATTCATTCTGCACATGGATAGGAAAAAATAGAGAGAACATTTGTTTGGGACTTATGCAATTTTTTGCATTCATTTTGATGCATGGGGTGATCAAATCCCCCTGCTGACCTCTATACAAGCTGTATTCTCAATCTAGGATCCAAACAAAGTCAGCGTGAAATTCACTCTGGTGCATCAATTTAGCACAAGGCAGAGCATCATAGTAGTCTATTGTATTAAACCCTCAAAGTATGGCTAAAGTGTGACACAAGTGATCCACAAGGCCTCTTGCTGGCCCCAATGTGCCAAAGTGACATTCACTCTCAAAGCAAGACTCAGTCCAAACCTCCAGTTTTTTCCCTCTGGCTTTGTAGCTATATTATTGATCCCAATCCATGAAATTCTGGGATATTCAGTTCCAGGATTTTGGTTCAGCTCATTATTGTGGAGGTGCCAGCTGCAGCCTTCAGTTAAGGCTGAGAAAAGTTTTATACTTAAAGCAGGGAATCAATTTTTTGTTATTTCTGAAAAATAAACTATATTTTGCACAAAACTGCAGTGCTTCCATTTTGAATATGAATTAATATAGGCAGGGGCCAGAGGTCCAGTTCAGCATTTGGTGCATGTTCCGATGCTGGGTTTTAATCTGAGTCACCCTAGCTGGGAGTGTTTGCATCCCTGAGGAACCTTCTCAAGGAACCTGAACTGAAACAATAAACTTGGAAAATATCTCCAAGTCTCTTGAACAGCAACTAAAGTTCCAAAAAGTTTTCATTAAAAATGAAGAAATCCTCCTGTCACAGTTTCAGGAGGTAACTACACCTGTATCCATCCCACTTCTCTGTGGTCCACTCCAGGAGTGCCCAGTTAGGTCTCAGCCAGCCAGAGACCTGTGAACCACTCCTTTCTGACTGGGGAGTTTTAAGGATGCACAGCTACCTGATTTACACTCTGACATCCCCACAGCAAGCCAATCTGCCCAGCAACCCGCACCTGTGCTGTGTTTTCTCTGAGGGCTATGACCAGTGTCTGACAGAAATGACAAGTTACCACTAGTCACAGCCTTTGGAGAAAAAGCACAAGAGAGGTGCCAGCTGTTACACAGATAAGCACACTAATGGTACCAGAAGTCTCCCATTAGTCTTATGGGATGCTGGTAGGCCAATGTCTTCCAACCCTGAAGTAAGGTTCAAAGGTCCTGTCTGTTTGCTGAATCAAAAAGAAGACCCTGTGTGAAATTCAAGTTCAGCTTCTTATACCAAAAGCCCTTTCTTTGCTTGAGTCTCTGGAAAACTCAGCTTGGACCAGCATATGCAAACTGTCCAGGGGTGGTATCTCTCAGCGACCAGCCGTACTCATCTCCCACTGTTTGTGATTCCTGGAGGAGTTATGGTAACCCTCCTCCATGCCATAGACATAATCATACATAAACCATTCATAAATTTAATACCATGGTTCCCAAAGCTACTGCATGAGGTTGAAATATGTCACACTTCCAAACACAAAGCAGGGATAGATCATAAAGAGCCATCTACCTCAGCCTCTGAGGGACAATGAGAACCAGGGCCCTGTCTCTCACTTATCACTGGTGGCCACTATGCCCTCCTTCAATATCTGCCATGTTAACCAGCTTCCCACTTTAGACTTCACTTCTAACTGCAAATCAGGTCTGGTCTCCAGAAGCATGGGTGGAGGGGGTTAAAGGACTGTTTCACTTACGTTTTACTCGCCAATAGTCACAGTGCAGTAGCCCTTTTCCCCTCCACACACACCCCCACCACCAAAGTACACAAGAAGAGCAAGACTAATGACACCTGAATCAGGAGCCAGATTCCGTTCCACAAACACTGTTATGTGAGGCCAGTGAAATGCCTTTTTTTTAATTTAACACTGTCCTAGTTTTGAAGCCTTTTTAATAAAAAATTCCTCTAAGTGAGCTGTAGCTCACGAAAGCTTATGCTCTAATAAATTTGTTAGTCTCTAAGGTGCCACAAGTACTCCTTTTCTTCTTTCTATGGGTAAAGTAAGCCATCTCTGATCAGGCTAGCAGAAGGATCGGTCCCTTCCCAGGTAAGGCATCCAATGTACCTTGGTGTTAGGATGTTGCAAGAACAGTATCTGGGGAGGAAGGGAGAAGTCTTGCAAAATTAATCCTTTTTTGGTGTCTCCAGATATCTTACTCTTAAGCTAGGAACTTGACTTTATTATAGATACTTGTCTACTCAGATATTTCTTTCTTCCTCTTTGCAGGAATATGTGGGGTGTGTGTAAATAGTGATAGATATTTATATGTTCTTTAACTTAGCCATGTCTAAACGATATGAAATCTATATTAGAAGTTCATTAGCGCCTATTCCCCACAGTTGCTTAACTTAACCAATTTAAAACTAGCTGCATTTACTTTGAAAGTAAAATTCTGGAGCTGGTTTTAAAAATATTGTTCCTGATATGATAAAAAGCACCAGTACATTAGATTCTGTAGTTAAATCTTTGTGCTGTCTAAAGCTCACCTGCCCAGAGAGACTATATTGGAGTCCCAGAGTTCTATTTTCCTTCAGGCCAGATTTCAGTAAATGAAAAACTCTCCCAAGGCATGCGTTTAAAAATCAACTAAACACATTAATTTGGATATTTATTTTTCAGCTTGGTGAATAATAGTCTAAATATGAATTTGAAACCCACGGAGAAGCAGTGCAACTGATCATAAAATGTTGTGTGGAAGGAAAAGGATAAATTTTTATGAGTTCTTGGAAGACAGAGAAATATGGACAGACTCAAAGTGCAATTATGGAGCACTAGATGGCCCAGGGAGTGGAAATGCAAGACAGAACCTTCTCCCTCTAGGTCACTGAACTGAATCCAGCCCAGATTAGCAGTCACTGAAAGTTGTTGCCCTCAGCCAACTGCCTCTGCAGAACTGGTGGTTTTCAGGCATGTTCCCTGGGGGAAAGCGGTCTACACCACAAAAACCCACCACAGTTCACACTCGTTGGCACAAGAGAGAGGTCAAGCTTTGTATGGATCATGGAAACTGATCTACAGTGAAGGAAACTGGCCTGGCTATTACGACCTGAGCTGTATCAAATCTATACTCATACAGGGAACTCTAGTTTCTGGGGTTGTCAATGTGGCACCTCTAGCATTCAATGAATCTGCTCAAAAAAAAAACCCTATAAGAAAAGGAATTATAACTTATCATACTTATTGAAAGGCACTTCATGAGACTTGCTGTGGACATTTGACAGAGAGAAAGTGAGTCAGCAGAAGGATTTTTTCCAGATAGGTTACAGGTCTAGGCAGGATGAGCTGCCAAAAATCTTAACAACCGGTTCCCTCCTCACCCCACGAGGGGTCGTTGCCCACCACTGCCCCCGGGACTCCTGCCCATCCAACCCCCCCGCGTTCCTTGACACTCCCCCCGGGACCCCTGCCCCATGCACCCCCTTCCTTGTCCCCTGACGCCCCCAGAACTGGGCAGAAGGGTCTGGTGGGCCACCGTAGTGGGTGCCCACCCCACCCCTAAGAGCCAGAGGCACCTGTTGGGGGGTGAGGTGGGGAGTTCCCGGCAGTGCTTACCTGGGGCAGCTCCCAGGAAGCATCCAGCAGATCCCTCTGGCTCCTAGGGGCGGGGGAGCATAGCTGCGTGGGAGCAGGCACCGCTCCCCCACTGATCACATCAAAAGTGGCGCCTTAGGCGCTGACATCCCTGGGGTGCTCCAGGGGCTGGAGCACCCACAGGGAAAATTGGTGGGTGCAGAGCACCCCCGGCAGCTCCCCGCCCCACGCCTGGCCCACTCACTCACCTCACCTCCGCTCTGCCTCCTCCACTGAACGCGCCGCAATAGGGGCTGAGCACAAAGGACTGTGGCTGGTATCTAACCTTTGCATTTGCTCCTGAAGTCTGCTATTTCCAAGCATATCTGTCCCTCAACGAACAACCGGTTCTAAAAGGGCTTCTAAATTTAACAACCAGTTCTAGCGAACTGGTGCGAACCGCTCCAGCTCATCACTGGGTTTTAGGAATAACAATTGACAAATCACATGGTTCCAGAGGTTCAGTTAGGGTCTGATAAACACTCAGAAGCTCTGATGCTTATCCATGCCTCGTGGAGTGGAACGTTATCCGAACAGGTGCCTTCAGGAGATTCCCAGTACTTCCTGGGCTTGGATGTGTCAAAAATACTCCAGGGGGACATTTTTCTTTGCATTTCAGGTCCCAGATTAAACCAAGAAGCACCCAATGTATTTCACATACTGAGAAAATAAACCTGAGTTTTGGAAACGCCAAAACATTTGAGGTTTGAGTTGAAGGGGTTTATTGCATCTGAATTGGTTTGCACATTCCTAAGACAACTGACCTTAAGAGGTAGGTAGGTGGGTGGGTGGGTGTGAGTGTGTATATATATATACACACAGACACACACACACACACACCAGGGTTAATAGGGGATATTGATGAATACATCAGTGGCGAGATTGGCCATGAGCCTTGTGCAGATATGCTGGAATAGCAGACTTCAGGAGCAAATGCAAAGGCTAGATACAGCCACAGTCCTTGTGCTCAGGAAGAGCAGGTATTGCTCCCTCTGTGCATTTCTAGGGCTGCATATTGACTCAGAGCTCTGCCCCTACACTAGCCTACAAAGTTGAATGTCCCCAGGGAGGGGACCACATGGCACCATCCATTCTGTGCAGTGTGAGTGCTCCTTTTGACCCTTGGGGGCATTGTGCCTTTCGAAACACAACCCCCCACCGATTCCCCTGCAAGGCACTGAAGCCCCACACTGGCCCCAGTAGAGCTGATTCTTCCCTGTCTTGCACAGTCACTTACACCTGGGCAAAGTGGGATTAAAATGCTCCCATTCTGATCTGGCGCAAGCCGCAGGGTAATTAACACAATCTGGCTCCAAGAGCCTATTTCTGGACTGAGTTACAGCAGGAGTTACCCCACTGAATCAATGGTATTGATTTTAGCTAAGTCCATGGGATCGGCACCTCTGAAAATCAGATCACTTTTATTTAAGCATGGATTTAGGCATCTAGGCTGGGAAGTGTTAGCATTTGGTCCCGGTCCTGGGAGTTGCTCCAAGTAGAGAACTCCCCCTCACCCCCCAGGCATAAGGAGGAAGTTCCACAGGCTGAATTAGGTCTTATATAAATTGAGTTGAACTGGCCTATCAGACTGAATAATCAGGACTTAACTGCTTTGAGGCACAGAATACAACATATCTGGAACCTGGGGGAAGGTGAAATTGAGTGTACCTGTAATACCTGGTAATCTAAAACAGGGGCAATATTTCATCCACTTCCTGTACCCAGACTCTTCCAGATCCAGCCTATAGGCCCACAGTGGCATTAGCAACATGTAAAAATCAATAGTCTACTCCTGTGGTTCCCCCCAGTCATCCTAGTTAATTCAAGCAGCAGCCAAAGTCTTCCATTGCGGATTTCTGAAGAGAGGGTGGAAATAACCCAGAAGTTGTCCCAGGAAGAGCCCCTCTAGTATAATACATCCTAGACAGCAGGGGCCTGAAATTTATGGCACAGCAGATAAAGTGAATGATAATATTATAAAATATAAAAGGATATTACAAAATTGTACCATTTACATGACAGCTAAAATATATGATTTGACACACCATATATTTTAATCTTCACTCTCTAGGAAAATTGTAATCAGAATCCATTACTTTTCAGAGAGAGTTGAAACATTCTACAGTAGAGACATACAGGCTAGAACAGAGACAGCAGGGGAAAAGTGAAGCAGAGAAGACAAGGTGAAGGGCAAGATTGTGAGTCCCCTAGAGGGGATGGCTCCAAGGAGTCAATTGAGTACTACATTTTTAAACCCATGTAACTGAAATCAGCATCTGTCCCATATGCCGCTGCTCCTGCCTGTTAAATGCCTTCCACATGCTTGGCTCTAGACAAATGTGTGACTAATAATTCACCATTTGGATCCCAACCCTTAAGCAGTTTGAGGAGCTGCACTTGACGTTCAAGTTGAAGTGTCCAGGGAGGACTGGGAATCATGAGTCAAGTATTTGCCAGAAGAAGAGCCACCTGCAGTGCAAGTGCTATCCAATAAAGAGCACTTGTTGTGTTCCAAAGACGCCCTGGCAGCCTGAGCCACCAAGGACATGGAAACAACCACCCCTCATGTAATATTAGCAGCTGGGATCCTGTCATGGACTAAGAAAAGGAGTACTTGTGGCACCTTAGAGACTAACAAATTTATTAGAGCATAAGCTTTCGTGAGCTACAGCTCACTTCATCGGATGCATTTGGTGGAAAAAACAGAGGAGAGATTTATATACACACACACAGAGAACATGAAACAATGGGTTTATCATACACACTGTAAGGAGAGTGATCACTTAAGATAAGCCATCACCCACAGCAGGGGGGGGGGAAAGGAGGAAAACCTTCCATGGTGACAAGCAGGTAGGCTAATTCCAGCAGTTAACAAGAATATCAGAGGAACAGTGGGGGGGGGGGGGGGGCAGAAATACCATGGGGAAATAGTTTTACTTTGTGTAATGACTCATCCATTCCCAGTCTCTATTCAAGCCTAAGTTAATTGTATCCAGTTTGCAAATTAATTCCAATTCAGCAGTCTCTCCTTGGAGTCTGTTTTTGAAGCTTTTTTGTTGAAGTATAGCCACTCTTAGGTCTGTGATCGAGTGACCAGAGAGATTGAAGTGTTCTCCAACTGGTTTTTGAATGTTATAATTCTTGACGTCTGATTTGTGTCCATTCATTCTTTTACGTAGAGACTGTCCAGTTTGGCCAATGTACATGGCAGAGGGGCATTGCTGGCACATGATGGCATATATCACATTGGTAGATGCGCAGGTGAACGAGCCTCTGATAGTGTGGCTGATGTGATTAGGCCCTATGATGGTATCCCCTGAATAGATATGTGGACAGAGTTGGCAACGGGCTTTGTTGCAAGGATAGGTTCCTGGGTTAGTGGTTCTGTTGTGTGGTGTGTGGTTGCTGGTGAGTATTTGCTTCAGATTGGCGGGCTGTCTGTAAGCAAGGACTGGTCTGTCTCCCAAGATCTGAGAGAGCGATGGCTCGTCCTTCAGGATAGGTTGTAGATCCTTGATGATGCGTTGGAGAGGTTTTAGTTGGGGGCTGAAGGTGATGGCTAGTGGCGTTCTGTTGTTCTTTTTGCGAATACAGACTAACACGGCTGCTACTCTGAAACCTGTCATGGACTAGAAACCCAGCAGGAACTTTGGGCTATGGAGTAGCTTGGAGGTGAAGCAGATATAGCAGTGTATAGTTAAAGGGATTAGAAATACAGGCAGTGGAGGGCTGTGGCATATCATCCTTCTTAAGCATCTTTTAACTTCATTCACTGTGCAGCGGTGCGGGAGGAAAGAAGTGACAAGCCTCTGAAAAGAAGGGCAGGGTCCTATGGCATATTTAAGTCACTTAAAGTCTCAGAGGCGCGTCGGGCAGGACAGCACAGTACAGTTGGTTGGCTGCAGCTGTCACTTGCCACAGTCTCCTGGGTTTTCTGAAAGCTTTATTGTAACTAAATAATTTGCACCAAAATTTTCAAGAGTGTCTTTAAAAGACATCCACGAGACACAGATGTGAACCCATATGAAATCCCTAGGACACAGTCCATAGTGAGGGGCAATGAGTGGCTCCATTACCCCAGGAGCATTGTGGGGAAGGAACCGTGGCCCTCGGAGACAGTTCCCTCCCTGTTTACTCCTTGCTCTAGAGGGAAACATTTGCTGTGGTTTACGTGATTACCTCCTCACTACGTTGGCTCAGCTGGTTGATGCACTGGGACGGCACAGCTTATCCTCCACCCACCTGCTTCAGCAAGAGGTTAAGCAGGTGCATAGCACTCCATATCTCTGCGCACCCACATAGGGGCTGGAGTGGGAGTTCTCACTGCCCCTTACCTTCCAGTACAGGCAGCAATACCACATATACTCTAGCCCAGTATTGGCATCCGATGAAGTGAGCTGTAGCTCACGAAAGCTTATGCTCAAATAAATTTGTTAGTCTCTAAGGTGCCACAAGTACTCCTTTTCTTTTTGCGGATACAGACTAACACGGCTGCTACTCTAAAATCTAGCCCAGAGACATCCAGGAGGGCACACTGGGATTTTGAAGTCTTTGGATGACAAATACACAGCAGAGAGAGAGGGAGCTATACACCTTAAGTCCTCTGCTTTCAGGGGAGCACTTATCTTTGTCACCCCCTTGTGAGTTAAATAATAGACCATAGAAATAAACACGGATACTAAAATTATAGATACTAAGGTCAGAAGGGACCATTCTGATCATCTAGTCCGACCTCCTGCCCAACGCAGGCCACAGAATCTCACCCACCCACTCCTACGAAAAACCTCACCTATGTCTGAGCTATTGAAGTCCTCAAATCGTGGTTTAAAGACTTCAAGGAGCAGAGAAGCCTCCCTCAAGTGACCCGTGCCCCATGCTACAGAGGAAGGCGAAAAACTGCCAGGGCCTCTTCCAATCTGCCCTGGAGGAAAATTCCTTCCCAACCCCAAATATGGCGATCAGCTAAACCCTGAGCATATGGGCAAGATTCACCAGCCAGATACTACAGAAAATTCTTTCCTGAGTAACTCAGATCCCATCCATCTAATATCCCATCTCAGGGGATTAGGCCTATTTACCCTGAATAATTAAAGATCAATTAATTACCAAAATCACATTATCCCATCATACCATCTCCTCCATAAACTTATCGAGTAGAATCTTAAAGCCAGATAGATCTTTTGCCCCCACTGCTTCCCTTGGAAGGCTATTTCAAAACTTCACTCCTCTGATGGTTAGAAACCTTCGTCTGATTTCAAGTCTAAACTTCCTGGTGGCCAGTTTATACCCATTTGTTCTTGTCTCCACATTGGTGCTGAGCTTAAATAATTCCTCTCCCTCTCCTGTATTTATCCTTCTGATATATTTATAGAGAGCAATCATATCTCCCCTCAACCTTCTTTTAGTTAGGCTAAACAAGCCAAGCTCCTTAAGTCTCCTTTCATAAGACAAGTTTTCCATTCCTCGGATCATCCTAGTCGCCCTTCTCTGTACCTGCTCCAGTTTGAATTCATCCTTTTTAAACATGGGAGACCAGAACTGCACACAGTATTCTAGGTGAGGTCTCACCAGTGCCTTGTATAATGGTACTAAAACCTCCTTATCCCTAATGGAAATGCCTCTCCTGACGCATCCCAAAACCGCATTAGCTTTTTCACAGCCATATCACACTGGCAGCTCATAGTCATCCTATGATCAACCAATACTCCAAGGTCCTTCTCCTCCTCCGTTACTTCTAATTGATGCATCCCCAGCTTATAACTAAAGTGCTTGTTATTAATCCCCAAATGCATAACCTTACACTTCTCACTATTAAATTTCATCCTATTACTATTACTCCAGTTTACAAGGTCATCCAGATCCCGCTGTATAATATCCCCATCCTTCTCTGAATTGGCAATACCTCCCAGCTTTGTATCATCTGCAAACTTTATTAGCACACTCCCACTTTTTGTGCCGAGGTCAGTAATAAAAAGATTAAATAAGAGTGGTCCCAAAACTGATCCCTGAGGAACTCCACCGGTAACCTCCCTCCAGCCTGACAGTTCGCCTTTCAGTAGGACCCGTTGTAGTCTCCCCTTTAACCAATTCCTTATCCACCTTTTGATGTTCATATTGATCCCCATCTTTTCCAATTTAACTAATAATTCCCCATGTGGCACAGTATCAAACGCCTTACTGAAATAATTATTAATAATCTATCCCTCCTTCTTCTACCAGGAGAGGATGGGAAGATTTAGATCAGACTCTGACTCTTATTTATTATAGATTTGAGAGCAAACCAGAATTTTTCTTTTAAACTGGGCTTATCTATCTGGTAAGCACAAATACGGAAGAAAGCAGGGTGACTGCACTGAGATTATGGCCACGTTGTCCTGCCAGCACAATCAGCCCTGACCTAAGGGAAAGTGACCATGTAGTCTTCTGACAGTTCTGTCTCACATTTGTGCCAGCCCAGCTAAGTTATAGCGCTGCTTCATTCACCAAAATCCTTCCTTCTCTTTCCACTTGCTCTAATCCCCTGTTTGGTAGAGCCGAGAACGGTATGGAAGTAAGAGACTATGGCCTTGTGCAGGGACCAGGAATCAGCACTCTTGGGTTCTATTCTCAGCTCTGCCACGGATTTGCGGCCTGGAATATGTCATTTGAACCCCTCTGTGCCTCATTTTACCCATTTGTGTCCTGGGGGATAATATATTAGAGCTGGCCTAGAACATTTTGACAAATTTCCTGTCAGAAATTGCCAGTTTGCTGAAACCAACACTGTTGCGAAACAGGGCAGTTTTGAACTTAAAAAAAAAAAGGTTGAAAAACACTTTTTAAATTGTCAGTGTTTTGCTTTGACATTTTCAAAAGGAAAAATTCCAGCTTTGACTCAAAACACTTTTTCAATTAAAAATTTCAGCTAATTATACTGAAAAAGGGTTAAATAAAAGAAAAAAGATTGAAATAAAAATGAGACACTTTGAAACACTCAGAACTAAACATTCTGGTTGACCCAAACAAAACATTTTTGGTTTTCCAATTCGTGAACATTTTTGACTTTTCATTCTGAATTGGGCCAGTAAAATTTTTTGAACCCTCTAATATTCAAGGGATGGGGAAACAATTTCCACGCAGCTCTAAATGATACCCAATTACCTCACTAGAGTAGTTGGAGATTAGCTTAAGGTTTGTGAGGGGCTTTCCAATTCTCACAGGAAAGGTGTTGCATAAGGCACCAGAAGTGTAATTAAGAGAAAGGGGGAAGGGGTCAGTCCACAGGGGCTGAAAATACAGTCGAGGCAGCACATACAATTCCAGGAAGGGAGAATTTCCTGTACCCCTCCTGCTGAATCAATGAGAACCTGTGTGACTAAGCAGCATTCGGAGTGAGGTAGTGCTCCTTGCAAGGGAAAAGGCAGTAAGAGGAAGAGAAGGTAAAGGGTCCTGGGAATAAAGAGAGGATGAATGAGAGAGTTTCTTTTATTGGGTCATCATAACCAGCTGTTAATGAGGTCCCTTAGAGCCTCATTAACAGCTGGTTATGACCCAATAAAATGCCTTCTGTTGGTTTAACCTTCTACTCATCCTTTGCCTCACCAGAACCTCATGGAATAGGCAACGAACTCCTCACTGTCCCTAGCAAGAGGCACTCAAGCAACTCCTCTAAGGGGCAGGTGAGTCATGCAAGGCCTTTGTGAATGAGCATTAAAGAATGGGAAGTCTCTCTACCTGCCTTCCTCGTATAAGGCTCCCATCACTGTAGTGTGATGAATCTGGGAGGTGGTCCTCTCCCATCCAACTGAAGAGAAAAATAAGCCATTTTCTATTCTCACATCAGTGACAATTTGGAGTGGAGCGGAGCCAGAATATCAGCCCTTAGTCCCCCCATCCCAGATCAACTTTCCAGCCGGGAATTTCACATGGGATGTAGGCACCAAATATAGGCACCTAAATCTGAAAAAATTCAGGCTTCCCATGTGACTATAACACAGCCACTCCCCTCCCTACGTTTTTTTTACCCTCCTTAAATAAGATAGAGGCTATAAAAGCTCCAAGGAAGCAGCATCATTCCCTGTAGAGGATGGCACATGAAGAGCCTCAGATATAAACACTCTTCACTTTATGCTGGATGAACGAAATCACAGATTCATAGGATCATTGGAGTGAATGACAGAAAATACCTCTTAGACCATCCAACTCAGCTGTCTGCTAATGCTGGCCTGGTTTCAGCCCTGTCTCCAATTCACTTCTCTGCTTTGGGAGCCAGGCTAACAGAATCAGATTACACTCTCCTCCTCTGTCAGAGACCAGCTGCTCATGGCGGAGTGCTAACCATTTCAGCTCCACTTAGAACACCATCTGCAACAGGGCTCGGCACTGTCTGATTAATACCATTGTCAAGCCTGCACTTCCTTTCAAGCTTTGTCAAATCCATGAACATGATGTGTTTTCCCTCACAGATTCTTTTCTTGCCTTTTATTTCCCTAAACCTTTCAGTTCTTATTAAAGGGAGAGATCACTGCATAGGGCTTCAAAGCACATAAAATCTCCCCACTGTATTTTCCACTGCATGCATCCGATGAAGTGAGCTGTAGCTCACGAAAGCTTATGCTCAAATAAATTTGTTAGTCTCTAAAATGCCACAAGTCCTCTTTTTTTTTTTTTTCGGATACAGACTAACATGGCTGCTACTCTGAAAGCACATTTTGTTATCTCAGGTAAGGCAGACACACACAGCTAACCCTTATATAGGCCCTCTCAACTTGCAATCAAGTGGGAGAAGCAGGGCCATGCTTGTCTTTCTCTGCCCTTCTGCCCCTTTTGGGGAGGCCAGTAGTGTTAGCTGGGGGCAGTTCTTGCACTCAGGTGATCATGAGAACTGCAGCTGTGGCTGTCTCTTCCACAGAGGGTGCAATTGGGAAAGTTTCTTGCACTTGCCCCTCCTCTTGCACATCTGCCGGGCACAATCTGGAAATGCCAGAAATAAACGATGCCACAGGTTTCCTGAATGAGAAACATTCTACTGAGCTGCTCTACCTGTTCTGAGCCACTGCTATTATCCAGCCACCTCAAATGAAATTAATGCCATTCCCACCGGGGTTTTCAGTTACAGACCATGGCTCACCATTACTCTCAGTACAGTCAAGGACAGATTTACATTCTGTCTGCAGAACGAAAGAGTTACATTAATATCCACACAGAGTTTATGACAGGCATTTCAACAGCTGTATGGCCACAGAGAAGACATGTATTTGCAAACAATAGAAAAGACACCAGGACAAATTCAGGTTGCAGTCACATCAGTGTAAACTTGGAGTAACTCCACTCATTCCAGCAGAGTGGTTTAGCTAAGTAAAGGAAAGCTAGACAGACTCGGAAGAGCTGTGGGAGGTTTAACTTATTGCTGTTTGTAGATCATTTTGAGATCCTCAGATGAAAGGTGGTACACAGGGCAATGAAAATGTTTATTGCAATTGTGACAATCCTAGGACCTCATGGAGACCATCAGAAATAAGTCACTGTGAAATGTGACTATGTTGCCCTCTAATGGCTGGCCACAGCAAGTGTTATAACCTTCTGGTGACTCACAGCTAAAGGAGCTCTCTGAGGGAGGGCTTTCATTTTCAGTACTAAAGGACCAGAGTTTGATCTTCACGGACAACCCATACCATCTGTATGTACGCAGGCATGGTTCACTCACAGCTACACCCTGAAAATTATTGTTAAAACAACATGGGATTCTTTGTTTAAATCCCACCCCCCACAGCTTTCAGGTGCAACTTGCTCAATTTTTACAAGAAAAAGATTACTTTTTTAACTTAACTAATGGCCCTGCAAACCCCACCCCCCCCCCATTGCCAAACCTCTAACAACATCACCAGCAGTAAAGGATTCTGTAGGCCACTGGTTCCCAAATTGGGGGCGCCCCCCCCGGGGGGGCATGAAGAAATTCCAAGGGGGGCACGAGACTGTCCAGCCCTTGAGCTCTCAGCTGGCCCCTCCCCTACTGTCCACCCTCCCCCCCGGGCAGCACAGCTTGCACCAGCCCACCTCCCAGGCTTTCCAATAAGCCAGTCCTGCCGCTCTGAACATCCTCAAGGGGGCAGGGAGTGGGGAGGGGGGGTTGGATAAGGGGCAGGAGGTCCTGGGGGGGCAGTCAGGGGACAGGGAGTGGTTGGAGGGGGCGGAGGTTCTGGGGGGCAGGCAGGGGACATGGAACAGTTCGATGGGGCGGAGATTCTGGGAGGGGGGCAGTCAGGAGACAGGGAGCAGGGCAGGTTGGATAGGTGTGGGAGTCCCAGGGGACCTGTCAGGGTATGGGGGTGTGGCTAGGGGTCAGGGCAGTCAGGAGACAGGGAGAGGGTTGGATAAGGGGAGGGGTCCTGGGAGTGGGCAGTCAGGGGACAAGGAACAGGGGGGTTGGATGATGGTAAAGGAGAGGTGGGGCTGTGAGGGTTTCTTGAAAATTAAAAAGGGGGTGTGATGCCGAAAAGTTTAGGAACCACTGCTGTAGGCAGTTCAGAATTCACAATTTGGATGCGGATGCAGTGAGCACAATGGAATCCAACTCACTCGCCTATAGTTGTATTGGATGTTTAGAGCTAACAGCTGCAATGACTTAGTTCCAACAGTACGGTCAGCCGGTGGGACTTGGTGTTATTCAGGAGCCAGCACGATCATCCTCACATCAGCATCTTCAGCTAGGCAGGTAACCCATGAGTTGCTATAAACTCTCGGCTTGGCTGGTCCACACTGCTCCGTCACTTACAGTTCCTGTAACCATATGTTGAGATTTGGTAGGTAAATGGATTTGTTTTCCCTCAGAAACACCAATCAGTAATAAATCAGCTGTGGCTTGTAAGTATCTGCAGCAGAATATTCAATTAGTTTGCAGTGCGTTCCTAATCATAATTAATTAGGGCATTATGAGCTCAATCACAGGGACTAAAAAGTAGCAAAAAAACTCAGTCGGATAACTAAAATGGCTGGCCACCTGAGACCAGTGACTGACGCTGTCTCTCTCCTGTGTTGCTCTGTTCACAGCCCTCGCTGCTCAGGCAAGGAGCCTCTGAAGCACCACTAAGATTCCAAAATGAGATGCTAACAAGCACACAAATGATGTACAGGCAAGGAACTGGCATTTGCTAGAGGGCGTGAGGCTGGTTCTAATTAGCAGTGGGGTGCACTTGTGCTGACCTTTGCTTTCCTCCAGTCATCCTCTATCTGGCACAATCATTTCTCTCAGGCCTGCGTAGACATCTAGCTCTATGAAGAGAGCAGAATGGCATATTGAAAAGCTTCTGAAAGGTGGCTGGTGTTTGCTGAGAACGCGTCGCTCCTCTCATTTAAAACATTTGCTCCCGTTGGATGGAAGACGGACCAAGGTGCAGATAACAGAACTCACTCTCATTCCCAGCACCTGGGGTCTTGTTTTCAGCACCTGTTGCCCTTTGGTCTTGGCTTCCTGTGCCCCAGAGTTGCGTACTTGTGCCTGTCTGAAAGGGTTATGAAACAGTCTCCCTGTATCTCTTCACTTCATTCAGTCTCTGTTTCTTTTCAAATCTCAGCTGAAAACCACTCTTTTCTCTTTTGCCTCAGCCCCACCATTTCTTCCCTGAGCTGTTATTCGTTCCTTAACTCTGCACAGTATGTCTTGGGATGACAGAGCTTTTATGGGAAGATGTTATAGAAAAGAAAGTTGTATTGTCTTATATTCATGTAATAATATAACAGTTCTCTGTGAGGAGGAAGTGGTGATAAATGCATTAGATTTTTTGTTTGGTAGGGGGTGGGGAATTAGGCCATGTCAAGGTTCCTTCCCCACTCTGAACTCTAGGGTACAGATATGGGGACCTGCATGAAAAACCCGCTAAGCTTATTTTTACCAGCTTAGGTTAAAACTTCCCCAAGGTACAAACTATTTTACCTTTTGCCCTGGGACTTTATTGCTGCCACCACCAAGCATCTAACAAATATATAACAGGGAAAGAGTCCGCTTGGAAATGTCTTTCCCCCCAAAATCCTCCCAAACTCTACAAACCCTTTCCTGGGGAAGGCTTGATAAAAATCCTCACCAATTTGCATAGGTGAACACAGACCCAAACCCTTGGATCTTAAGAACAATGAAAAAGCAATCAGGCTCTTAAAAGAAGAATTTTAATTGAAGAAAAAGTAAAAGAATCACCTCTGTAAAATCAGGATGGTAACTACATTACAGGGTAATCAGATTCAAATCTCAGAGAATCCCTCTAGGCAAAACCTTAAGTTACAAAAAGACACAAAAACAGGAATATACATTCCATTCAGCACAACTTATTTTATCAGCTATTTAAACAAAACAGAATCTAATGCATATTTAACTAGATTGCTTATTTGCCCTTTACAGGAGTTCTAACCTGCATTCCTTTTCTGTTCCCGGCAAAAGCCTCATACAGACAGAGAGAATCTTTGTTTCTCCCCACTCCAGCTTTGAAAGTATCTTGTCTCCTCATTGGTCATTTTGGTCAGGCGCCAGCGAGGTTATCCTAGCTTTTTAACCCTTTACAGGTGAAAGGGTTTTTCCTCTGGCCAGGAGGGATTTTAAAGGTGTTTACCCTTCCCTTTATATTGATGACAGGCCATTTAAAAAGAAGTGTGGTCTTGTTGCATAGGCACTGGACTTCAGCAGATGTGGGTTCTTTTCCCAGTTTCCTCAGATTTATCATGTGACCTGGGGCAAGTCATTTACTCTTTGGGTGGAGATCTGCAAAATGGGGGGGGGAGGAAGAGGGTAAAACCCTGGGTCTGTTTTGTCTATTATGACTAAAGCGCTTCAGGGTAGGGTTTGTCTCTTATTATCAGCACTTTGCACAATGGGGCCCTGATCGTGGCTGGGACTTCTAGGCATCCCTGTAATACAAAGAAATAATAATAGCAGCTTTAAAATAAAAGCATAGCTGTGATTGAAGAGTAACTGCCTTAAGGATTTGAGGGGGACAAAAGGATTGAGTAGCTGTAGTACCAAGGGTGGAGAATGGAGCAATGCCATGCTGAGCTTCAGTAACTGAGATTATCTCTTGATAAAGCTGATTGATTGATTACCAGTTATGCATTTGTCTGATGGATTTTGCCTCTGTTTTATAGAAAAATCCACTAACAGACTGATTGTCTCCAATTTCTTTATTTGATGGCATTTTCATTAGGGTCCATTAAATCTGCAACTTGCTACCTACAGTCTGAGATGAGAGCATTGTGGTTTCATTATGCTAAGTGGCACCATTTCTGCTCCCTGACTGCAGGAATATAGTAACCCTTAGCATCAGGATTCCAGGGCCACTGTTTGTGGAAAACAAATCTAACATTCTCTTTCCACAAGTTCTTGAGCACCTTGAGCAAGCTTCAAATTAACTTTCCTTCATGGGCATTTCAACAATTAAATCTAACCATCTTAAACAAGATGATGGATGTTTGAAAGCGGCATGAATGTGGCCTAAGTGAATCCATTTAGAAAGCCAAGAATATTTTCAGCTGGTTGTATTCAGCCACCTCTAATCATTATCCTTGCCCTCTTTGGTGCGGAAAATCAGAATTCCTAGGCAATAGTCAGAAGGAAAGGAGGTGCTGGCTTAGCTATGGAGATACTCACATGGTCCCCATTCATCACATAATCAGTATACCTCACTAACATTAATACACTCATCCTCACACCACCTGAAAAACAGAGAAGTATTATTCCCATTTCATAGATGGGAAACTAAGGCTCAGCGAGATTAAGGCCATGCCTAATCTGTGGACTCTACACATATCCAGGTGCACCATTGTGCCATAACCACCCTATCATCCACCCAGAAACCCCTGAAGGGTGTGTCTCAGAACAAGCAGATGCTGAGTTAGCTAGCATGCCTGAGGGGTGTGGGTAAGTACCAATTAGTTGTAGAATGGCCCCCTACACAGCCCACTCTGCAGTGCAGAGACAGGTAAGGAGCAGGTACCAGGTCTCGAGTTTTCATAGTCTTCCATCAACATTCCCACAATGCAATGGACCCTTTTCTACCCTTACACAATCTACAAAAAGTCCCTTTCCCCATGCATGTTCCAAGAATAGCATGGTGCATTGACCACATCCGATCACCTTTCTGCTGCACTCTATAAAACCAAGAGCAGCAGCATAGCCCACCAATCATACCAGAGTCTGATAAACCTTTGGGTAGACCACATCATCCTTCACAATTTGGGCCAAAGCAGCAGGAACATACACCTGTACTGGGAAATTTCACAGAAGCTGTCAGAGTTGGGTATTCACTGGACCCCATTTCAGTGCAGGGAATGGATGAAACACTTGAAATGGCTGTACAGGAGAGCCAGAGACTCTAATAGTCAGTTGCGGGGGGGGGGGGGGGGGGTTGTACAAGATGACCCTTCTACAAGGAGCTTCATCATGTGCTGTCTACTGAGCCTGCTCACTATGTCCTGCTGAACACAGATGGTCTAATTGTCCAACAGGAGTGTTAGGAGGAGGAGGCTGGAGGGACTATCAGAATACCAGGAAAGTGAGGAAGAGGCAATTCTGCACCTGTACCCAGAGGCCCCCAAGGTCATAGAAGCCCCGCAATGATGAGCCTGAAGAGAGACTGGGTGCCTCAGCAAGTCTGACCCCCCAGTCTGGTAAGTTACAACCCCACCACCTTATTAGCCATTGTGCAACTGCCCCGCGAAGAGGGGTCTCAAAACAGTCTTTAATTACAATTGGAACTGGGGAGAATGATTGGTTAACTGGCTCAGTACAGATGTATTCTTCCTACCCAGCAATCCCTCTCCATGTCTTGAAAGTGTGCAGGTAGATCTGACAACAGGGATCTCTGAACAGGTGTAAGTTGTGGCAGGCACTTAAGACAAATCCAGGCAGACAAGGGCTGCACTTGATGCCATCACTAGAAAAATCCCACACAGTAAATAGATTCCAGAGAAGCTGAGAGGAAGGGATCGAGTCTGCCATTAATTGCATTATTCAGCGAAGTACTTCAAGCCTCACTAGGTAGCAGATAAAATTCCAACCATCCCTAGCAGCCAGTAAGCGACACATAAAAGTGTTGTATAAAATAGTGCTAAGTGGCACTCCCCATACAGTTGTAAACTGGGATGAAAATATAAAGTGACAACCTATTCAATATTGCAGTGTCTTCAATTATGTCACTGTCACTGTCAAGACTTAGGGCAGCTCTGCACTGCAAGCTGCTTCAGCAGCACAGCTATGCTGCTATAACACCATAGTGTAGACAACTCCTTTTTTTGATATAGGAGGCATCTCTCAATGTAGTTAATCCATCTCTCCCAGAGGTGGTAGCTAGGTCAATGGAAGAATCCTTCCATCGACCATAGCTGTTTCTACACCAGGTCAACCTAACTACAGTACTCAGGACACAAAAATTTTCCTCAGCCTGATCAATGTAGCTCAGTTGATCTAATTTTTTAAGTGCAAACTAGCCCTTATGGACAGTTAATCACAGCAGATGGGATGGGATACATACAGGTATCAACAGTGACAAGTATAAGCACATTGAACAATGAATGCATGCATCATACCAGAGTCACAACTGTCAACAGTGAATCCCCACCCCAAGTTGTAAACCACAATCTTGGTACCCTGTAATGACTGCCTTTAAAATAGATGTGCAGTGTGATATGCATAAATGGACACAGAACTTCAGCAAATGCAAATCAGAGAACAAAACCCTTTTAAGGCAATTTTGCCCCATTTGTATGTCTGTATTTTCTATCATGTACAGTTAAATCAGCTTCACACGAAGGCTTTAAAGGTGACCCTTATGAGAAGCACTTGGCAGATGTCATCCTCTGCCTCCTTCCAGGAGATGTGAATATATTGCTGTCAAGGATCCTTCCCCACTCTGAACTCTAGGGTACAGATGTGGTGACCTGCATGAAAGACCCCCTAAGCTTATTCTTACCAGCTTAGGTTAAAAACTTCCCCAAGGTACAAACTTTGCCTTGTCCTTGAACCCTATGCTGCCACCACCAAGCATGTTAAGAAAGAACAGGGAAAGAGCCCACTTGGAGACGTTTTCCCCAAAAAATATCCCCCCAAGCCCTACACCGCCTTTCCTGGGAAAGGCTTGATAAAAATCCTCACCAATTTGCATAGGTGAACACAGACCCAAACCCTTGGATCTTAAGAACAATGAAAAAACAATCAGGTTCTTAAAAGAAGAATTTTAATTGAAGAAAAAGTAAAAGAATCACCTCTGTAAAATCAGGATGGTAAATACCTTACACGGTAATCAGATTCAAATCTCAGAGAATCCCTCTAGGCAAAACCTTAAGTTACAAAAAGACACAAAAACAGGAATATACATTCCATTCAGCACAGCTATTTTACCAGCCATTAAACAAAAGAAAATCTAACGCATTTCTAGCTAGATTGCTTACTAACTTTTTACAGGAGTTCTGAAGAGCATTCCTGATCTGTTCCCTGCAAAAGCATCACACAGACAGACAGACCCTTTGTTCCCCCCCTCTCCATCTTTGAAAGTAACTTGTCTCCTCTTTGGTCATTTTGGTCAGGTGCCAGCGAGGTTATCTTAGCTTCTTAACACTTTACAGGTGATAGGGTTTTGCCTCTGACCAGGAGGGATTTTATAGTTCTGTATACAGAAAGGTGGTTACCCTTCCCTTTATATTTATGACAATTGCATCCCTAATTTCTCTAGCCTGCCTGGACCCAGGACTAGTATGCATGTGTGTAGGATCCAGCTACCTCTACAGAGCTTGCAAATTTGAATTGTCCAGCGCCCACTTGGGATGGAAATACTCACCTTCCCAAGTGTTATGCTGTAGGATATGATCATACAAACAGCATTTGCAACACTGGCAACCTGATGGGTTTGTAAACAATGCCAACAAGACTTTAGCCTACCAAACACGCATTTGACCACCATCCTGCAACTGCTGAGTTTGAAACTGAATTCCCCTTTTCCGGGCGCCATAATGGTTTCATGAGCCAAGGCAGGAGTGAGTATGTGGGGTCCACCAAACTAACAGTTGGTGCAGATATACCATTATAACCGTATTGTCTCTGGGAAACAAAAGCCCTGCTGTCCCCTTCAAATACAAGCCTGATCTCTTCAGCATCCTGTCATTATGAACCTTTCCCATGATTTCCATATTAGTATTCATAAACCTGCCTCTATAGTCCACCAAACCTTGCAGGACAATGGACTGGTATCTTTTGCTGTTCACATACTTGCTGCTTGTAGTAAGCAAACAAGCACCAGCAATAGCCCCTGATCACTTTGGGAATCCCAGCCGCTGAAAACCAGCTATTATTTCTGGAACATTTATTATGCCAACCACCCAAGGGTAAGCCACAGTGTTAATTGCTTCACAAACCTCTACAACCATGACACCAACAGTGGGCTTTCCAATCCCAATGTGGTTTGCAATGGACCTATAGCTGTCCAGGGCAGCCAGCTTCCACAGACAATAGCAAATCACATCTGAATCAGCATAGCTTCCCTCAAGCTAGTATTCTGGTGCTGGATGATTGGTGCAAGCACCTCATGTAATTCCATGAAGTTCTGTTTCCTCCTGTGGGAGCTCTGCAGCCACTGCTGGCCATCCTAGGTCTCCAAGATGAGGTTTTTCCTATCATTCCAGGCTAGCTCTCCTGCATCAGAAGCAATGGTGCACCATAATGGATTACATGGTGATAGCAGCATTCAGTGTAACTGTCCAGTGTGACAAATGAATTTTCATCATCCCTCAAGGCCACCTGCCTTCAAAGGGTCAGAAATTTCTGTCAAAATGCCATTCAGCATTTTGCCTAACGTGTACTTCATTGCATAAATATTTGTCCCATAAGAAGGAACAGGGTCACCTCAGCCAATTGACCCATGATTGTGATGCACTTTAGCACATGTAAAAGGGAGAGGCAACTTAATCTGGAAGTACCATCGACAAACGTGTGAAGGCAGGGAATAGTACCAACACCATCTGGCAAGCAGTCCTAGCCTAGAGTGTCTCCGTGTGATGCAAACAACCCTGAGATATAACCCTTGTAAAGATAGTGCTAACTTGTGTGCCTACAGCAGCAGCATGGATCTGGGTAGATGCGTGTACACTGTGTTCTATATGTGTCCATGTGACACTAAAAGCACCCCATATTCCCACCTTACACACTATTGTAATAATCTTGATACAATATATGCCTTCTGTGGTATCATTTAAAAACTCACTGATCATTAATATTGTCGTGTGATGTATGTACATGACCAGTATAAAGAATGATGAATATATGCTGCTGGAATTATAACTAAAGTGTGTGTGAACCAGGTATGTCAGGTGGAGTTGTTAAAACAGGTCTATCCTAAATAAAGGAATGATTGCCTACCTCAATTTACATTCAAGCAGTAAACTGACCCATCAAACTAACAAGGAGTGGAGGCAAACCTCACACTGACAAGTGAGGGGAAAGACAGCATGGCATCTACAACCAGCTGGAGAGAGGAGCTTGTTTTGAGTTTTGCATTACAGAATAATCAATTTCAAAGGTTCAAAGGTTATTATTCTATAAAGACTGGGGCTGATCCTCCAGTGATATGCAACTAAATCAGCTGATTGTATACAATATTACTGTAGTATATAGTGTGTAGAGTGAGGTTTTTTCTGAAAGCTAAAGACACACTGGTGATTAATATAATTGTAAAAGTTATTACACTATAGAAGGAATAATGAATACTCATGGATATGTTTTAAAGTATGTGGCCAAACAAAGGAAGGAACTAATAATTTCCCACTCAGACAGGGGGGAGGGGAAACAGCTATTTACCTGTCTCCTTTGTAAATTAAGTGTGGTATAATCAGAAACAATAAAGACCTATTTACATAAAAATCATAAAGGGGGATGGGTTTCAGAGTAGCATCCCTGTTAGTCTGTATCCACAAAAAGAAAAGGAGTACTTGTGGCACCTTAGAGACTAACAAATTTATTTGAGCATAAGCTTTTGTGAGCTACAGCTCACTTCATCGGATGCATGTGGGGGATGGGAGGCCACAGAAAGGGAAGAACAGCATGAGGCCATCCTGACTCTTGAAACAAATTCAAGGACAGAAGCCATCTTTGGCATCCACCACTAGATAGAAAGAGGCCAGGGTTCTTGCAAGCTGAGAAAGATGGGCAAAGGGGGTGGGGGTGTGAAGCCTCTGGAACTGAATATAGATGAGAAACCTGCCTAGGCAAAGATCTTTCTCTTACGACGACAAGGGAAGCGAGCACTTTGTACTTTTGTAGAAGGTCCTGACCGAGGAAAAGTCAGCCATGAATCGGAAGAAGAACGACTGGTGACAGGAACTATCTAGCTAGATTAAGTTTTAGACCTTTACAAGCGTATTTTATTTTACTTGTAACTATCTTCATTCCTTATGCTTGAAGTCACTTAACAAAATACACCTAGGATTAATAAATTTATTTCATTTTTACCATAAACCAACTCATTGCTGTGTGTAAAGGGAAGGGTGTATTTACCCCCAGTTAAGTTAATAAGCTGTGGTATGTGTGGGTGTCTTTATAGGAACAAAGAAACCCATGTTATTTCTCTGAACTGTCCGGAAGAGGGCTGGACATTGCAGAGCACATGGTTTTTGGAAAATTCAGGACTGGGCATATGTTGGGGTCACTCTGCAAGTAGCAAACAATGCTGGTGGAAGCTAGAGCGTGACTGTAGACGGGGTCAGAGCTGCTGAACCAGGGCTGTCTAGCACACAGACACTCAGCACGTGACCTGTATGCTGATCATCTGGTTGTGAGAAGCCCAGATTGGGAGCTACACAGCTAATCATTGTGAAGCACCCAAGATTACAGGGCAGGTGGTAACCCTTCACTGGTCTGGATTGCAGCCCAGAATGTGACAGTCCAGCACAGCACATGCAGACTCTCAGGGTGGATTTGGCTGGTATGCAGCCGTATGAATTTGAGCCATTCCTGGGGTATACATGCCAGCCTGGGGTATGTAAAGATAGTATAAATGATTTGTCACACAGGAAATGTGTGGTAAGACCAAGAATTGAACACAGATCTCCTGAGTACCACTCCAGTGCCTTAACCAGAAGATCCTGCCACACTTTGTTTCACTCATCTAGGGCAATTGTAGGCCTTTGGAGTGTTGACTGTCTCTTACCACACATATGTAGTGCGGTGGGGCCCCAATCTCAGCTGAGGCCTCTAGGCACTACTAGGTAATACAAATCATCATCATGATCCCAGAAATCCCCACTACATGCTGCAGTGTCCAAGGCACTATACTTGTACCATGTCCAAAGCCTGAGCTACACCTAACAACAACAGGATGACAGGTTTCAGAGTAGCAGCCGTGTTAGTCTGTATTCGCAAAAAGAAAAGGAGGACTTGTGGCACCTTAGAGACTAACAAATTTATTAGAGCATAAGCTTTCGTGAGCTACAGCATCCGATGAAGTGAGCTGTAGATCTAATAAAATCTCTAAGGTGCCACAAGTACTCCTTTTCTTTTTGCGAACAACAGGATGGTATTTCAAACCCCAGACACAGATTTACCAATGACCTCTGTGCTGCTTCAGCAGCAGAAGTAATATCAGTATCATTACAACTGGTCAGAAAAGTTTAAAGGATAAATTTTTTTCATTAAAATTTGCTGATTCACTGAAGTGAAATATTTTGTGAGAATGAGATCTTGGCCATGTCAATAACATTCCATAAGAGATTAGGCAGGCTTCCATCAGAAACTTGCCTGGTTTCCCATCCCATTTCTCAGCGGCCTGTCTGGCAGGCTGATGGGGTGCTAAATAAGGAGACGAAGTTTGAAAATATTTGAAAATAGCCAGAGCCTCGCGAACCAGCTGAGCGGCAGCGAACCAGCGGAGCAGCGGGGACAGCAGAGCAGCTCACAGCAGGAGTTTGCCTGGGACTGGTAAGTATCCGAGTGTGTGTGTTTGCTTGCTGAGGAAGTATCCGAGGTGTGTTTGCTGGGAGGGCAGGGAGAGAGCCTGAGTGAGTGTCTGATTGGCTGCTAGCCTGCAGGGGGCGGGCATTAGGGTGTCTGTGTGTTTGCGTCAGGGAAGCCTGGCTGTTTGAAAATAGCCAGAGCCTCGCGAACCAGCTGAGCAGCGGGGACAGCAGAGCAGCTCACAGCAGGAGTTTGCCTGGGAGTTCGCCTGGAGTGAGCCCATTGAGGCTTACATCTTGCCAACGTCTCTGAGGAAGCTCATAGTAGGTAGGTGATATGGAAGGGGGGGGTTCAGCTATTGTGACCTGCACTGGATGTGCCATGTTTGTCTTTCTTCCACAGGACAGAAGCGACTTTGTCTGTACAAAGTGCAAGCTGGTCTCCATATTGGAAGAGAAGATTGAAGGTCTGGAGCAACAGGTAACGACCCTGCGTTGTATACGAGAGACTGAGGATTTTCTGGACCAAACTCAGGATAGCCTTCTAGGGGCACAAAGCTCTAAAGATATAGAGCAGGTTGCACAGAGGAGCCAAGAGGCCAGTGAAGAAGCTTGGCAACATGTGACCTCCAGAAGAGGTAAGCGGAATGTCCGGGTTCCAGTAACACAGACACAGGTAACTAACCGCTTTCATGTCTCTCCACAGGTACCAATGCGGAGAGTGGACCAGATGATATGTCTGGGGGGAGAAAGCAGAAGGAGACCCCGCTGGTTGGGAGGCATGAGATGCGATGTCCTGAGGTTGGGGGTTCCACGACCACCACTCCCAAGAGGAGAAGGCGGGTGGTGGTGGTCGGGGACTCTCTCCTCCGGGGGACTGAGTCATCTATCTGCCGCCCTGACCGGGAAAACCGAGAAGTCTGCTGCTTGCCAGGGGCTAAGATTCGTGATGTGACGGAGAGACTGCCGAGACTCATCAAGCCCTCGGATCGCTACCCCTTCCTGCTTCTCCACGTGGGCACCAATGACACTGCCAAGAATGACCTTGAGCGGATCACTGCGGACTACGTGGCTCTGGGAAGAAGGATAAAGGAGTTGGAGGCGCAAGTGGTGTTCTCGTCCATCCTCCCCGTGGAAGGAAAAGGCCTGGGTAGGGACCGTCGAATCGTGGAGGTCAACGAATGGCTACGCAGGTGGTGTCGGAGAGAAGGCTTTGGATTCTTTGACCATGGGATGGTGTTCCATGAAGGAGGAGTGCTGGGCAGAGACGGGCTCCATCTTACGAAGAGAGGGAAGAACATCTTTGCCAGCAGGCTGGCTAACCTAGTGAGGAGGGCTTTAAACTAGGTTCACCGGGGGAAGGAGACCAAAGCCCTGAGGTAAGTGGGAAAGCGGGATACCGGGAGGAAGCACAGGCAGGAATGTCTGAGAGGGGAGGGCTCCTGCCTCATACTGGGAATGAGGGGCGATCAACAGGTTATCTCAAGTGCTTATATACAAATGCACAAAGCCTTGGAAACAAGCAGGGAGAACTGGAGGTCCTGGTGATGTCAAGGAATTATGACGTGATTGGAATAACAGAGACTTGGTGGGATAACTCACATGACTGGAGTACAGTCATGGATGGTTATAAACTGTTCAGGAAGGACAGGCAGGGCAGAAAAGGTGGGGGAGTAGCACTGTATGTAAGGGAGCAGTATGACTGCTCAGAGCTCGGGTATGAAACTGTGGAAAAACCTGAGTGTCTCTGGATTAAGTTTAGAAGTGTGTGCAACAAGAGTGATGTCATGGTGGGAGTCTGCTATAGACCACCGGACCAGGGGGATGAGGTGGATGAGGCTTTCTTCCGGCAACTCACGGAAGCTACTAGATCGCATGCCCTGATTCTCATGGGTGACTTTAATTTTCTTGATATCTGCTGGGAGAGCAATACAGCGGTGCATAGACAATCCAGGAAGTTTTTGGAAAGCGTAGGGGACAATTTCCTGGTGCAAGTGCTAGGGGAGCCAACTGGGGGGAGCGCTTTTCTTGACCTGCTGCTCACAAACCGGGTAGAATTAGTGGGGGAAGCAAAAGTGGATGGGAATCTGGGAGGCAGTGACCATGAGTTGGTTGAGTTCAGGATCCTGACGCAGGGAAGAAAGGTAAGCAGCAGGATACGGACCCTGGACTTCAGGAAAGCAGACTTTGACTCCCTCAGGGAACAGATGGCCAGGATCCCCTGGGGGACTAACATGAAAGGGAAGGGAGTCCAGGAGAGCTGGCTGTATTTCAAGGAATCCCTGTTGAGGTTACAGGGACAAACCATCCCGATGAGTCGAAAGAATAGTAAATATGGCAGGCGACCAGCTTGGCTTAATGGTGAAATCCTAGCGGATCTTAAACATAAAAAAGAAGCTTACAAGAAGTGGAAGGTTGGACATATGACCAGGGAAGAGTATAAAAATATTGCTCGGGCATGTAGGAAAGATATCAGGAGGGCCAAATCGCACCTGGAGCTGCAGCTAGCAAGAGATGTCAAGAGTAACAAGAAGGGTTTCTTCAGGTATGTTGGCAACAAGAAGAAAGCCAAGGAAAGTGTGGGCCCCTTACTGAATGAGGGAGGCAAGCTAGTGACAGAGGATGTGGAAAAAGCTAATGTACTCAATGCTTTTTTTGCCTCTGTTTTCACTAACAAGGTCAGCTCCCAGACTGCTGTGCTGGGCAACACAAAATGGGGAAGAGATGGCCAGCCCTCTGTAGAGATAGAGGTGGTTAGGGACTATTTAGAAAAGCTGGACGTGCACAAGTCCATGGGGCCGGACGAATTGCATCCGAGAGTGCTGAAGGAATTGGCGGCTGTGATTGCAGAGCCCTTGGCCATTATCTTTGAAAACTCGTGGCGAACGGGGGAAGTCCCGGATGACTGGAAAAAGGCTAATGTAGTGCCCATCTTTAAAAAAGGGAAGAAGGAGGATCCTGGGAACTACAGGCCGGTCAGCCTCACCTCAGTCCCTGGAAAAATCATGGAGCAGGTCCTCAAAGAATCAATCCTGAAGCACTTAGAGGAGAGGAAAGTGATCAGGAACAGTCAGCATGGATTCACCAAGGGAAGGTCATGCCTGACTAATCTAATCGCCTTTTATGATGAGATTACTGGTTCTGTGGATGAAGGGAAAGCAGTGGATGTATTGTTTCTTGACTTTAGCAAAGCTTTTGACACGGTCTCCCACTGCATTCTTGTCAGCAAGTTAAGGAAGTATGGGCTGGATGAATGCACTATAAGGTGGGTAGAAAGCTGGCTAGATTGTCGGGCTCAACGGGTAGTGATCAATGGCTCCATGTCTAGTTGGCAGCCGGTGTCAAGTGGAGTGCCCCAGGGGTCGGTCCTGGGGCCCGTTTTGTTCAATATCTTCATAAATGATCTGGAAGATGGTGTGGATTGCACTCTCAGCAAATTTGCGGATGATACTAAACTGGGAGGAGTGGTAGATACGCTGGAGGGGAGGGATAGGATACAGAAGGACCTAGACAAATTGGAGGATTGGGCCAAAAGAAATCTAATGAGGTTCAATAAGGATAAGTGCAGGGTCCTGCACTTAGGATGGAAGAATCCAATGCACCGCTACAGACTAGGGACCGAATGGCTCGGCAGCAGTTCCGCGGAAAAGGACCTAGGGGTGACAGTGGACGAGAAGCTGGATATGAGTCAGCAGTGTGCCCTTGTTGCCAAGAAGGCCAATGGCATTTTGGGATGTATAAGTAGGGGCATAGCGAGCAGATCGAGGGACGTGATCGTTCCCCTCTATTCGACACTGGTGAGGCCTCATCTGGAGTACTGTGTCCAGTTTTGGGCCCCACACTACAGGAAGGATGTGGATAAATTGGAAAGAGTACAACGAAGGGCAACGAAAATGATTAGGGGTCTAGAGCACATGACTTATGAGGAGAGCTGAGGGAGCTGGGATTGTTTAGTCTGCAGAAGAGAAGAATGAGGGGGGATTTGATAGCTGCTTTCAACTACCTGAAAGGGGGTTTCAAAGAGGATGGCTCTAGACTGTTCTCAATGGTAGCAGATGACAGAACGAGGAGTAATGGTCTCAAGTTGCAATGGGGGAGGTTTAGATTGGATATTAGGAAAAACTTTTTCACTAAGAGGGTGGTGAAACACTGGAATGCGTTACCTAGGGAGGTGGTAGAATCTCCTTCCTTAGAGGTTTTTAAGGTCAGGCTTGACAAAGCCCTGGCTGGGATGATTTAACTGGGACTTGGTCCTGCTTTGAGCAGGGGGTTGGACTAGATGACCTTCTGGGGTCCCTTCCAACCCTGATATTCTATGATTCTATGATTCTATGAAGTCCTGAGAGCCCCAGCTCCCAGATTAGCGGCTTCTTGGCACTCCAGGCTCCCAGGATTGCTGGGTGAAGAACAGTAATTTTGTTTTGTTGAGCACTTGGAAGTATTTGGTTTTGTTCCAAACTGAAATGAAAGCAAACTTAGAAATCTTGAAATCCTCCATTAAACACAATTATAGATGAACTTGTACAAGAAAACAATATTGGTGAGCACAATAGGCAGTGGTCTCAGTGCAAAAACAGCCTAGGTTTGTCAAGCCTTTTTTTGTGGGGTGGGAAGGACAGACACATTGTGGTAGAGAGTTTTAAGGAAAGTCTGGAAGTAGGATAACGAGGTACCTTTGTGGATGTTCACAGCAAGCTCCTCCCAAGCATGTCGTCAGCAGGGGAGATAGCATGAAAGGTGCTTATTTGAAAATTTAACAAGTGATTGCTGGAGGCTGTAGTACTGCTGACATCATTAATAATACTCTTGCATCACAAAGGGAGTAAACAAGCCATGTGGATCCCAACATCCAATGTGGATGAGGGAGACATAGGGCTCAGTTGCTCCATGTGCTATACGGGAGAGGAATCTCATCAGGGAAGTATGTTTTATTCTCGTATTCCTAAGGGCTATTACAAATAATGGAGAGTAAGAAAAAGAGATTAAAATCCATAAAAAGCACTTGACAGGGTCCGTTTTTAACATCACTATTGATTTCTGAGCACCCAGCCCATGTTCATTAAGCTGGGAGAATTATAGCCACCCAATCTGGACAATGGAAACTTTCTCTCTTAAACAGACTCGTGATATATAATTTGGCTTTAGTTACTGGAATAGTCAGTGATTTCCCTTTTGTGGTAGCTCCGATTTCACATATTAAAATTATACAGCTCTGGAGTGATAAATAATCTCCACTCCAAGAACGCTTTCTTATGAGCACTGTAATACTATGTTAGTGTATCAGTCACACCTTCCTAATGGCTTTTTGATTCCGGTCATTTTCCTTTCCTTGTCCTCCACTCCATCTTCCCTTCTTCCTTCAGTTTTATTTTCCAACTCACACCCCGTGCCAGGTCTTTCCATGTAGACAGATCCATCTCCCTAGCTTTCTTATGAACAGGAGAGACTCAAGCAAGGCAGGTCTGTCCCATGGGTGAACTACTTCATTCTTCTCATGGTGGATTTGTTTTTAAAGCTGACATGTTAGACTACTGACCACCAGATAACAACATGCATGTTGTGTGTGGAGGGGGCCCCTTCAAATGGATTTGTATTCTTTTACTTTGACTTGCATGCAGAATACACCCATATATGTGCAAATGTGTTAGAACATCGAGGTCCCCTAGAACTGCAGGAAGGCAGCAGGGCCCAGTAGATGTCACAGTGGGCTAGGAACAGGAGACCTATGGTCCCTTCCTGATTCTGTCATTGACCTGCTGTGTGAATGCAAAGCTCTTCACCTCTCTGTATCTCTGTTTCCCCACCTCCAAAATAGGGAGAGTGATATTTACCTTCTATCATAAAGTGTTTTGGATTCTGCACTGCAGAAAAGACAATATAAAGCTTCACATGCCAACAAGGTTAACTCATCTTTCAAAATGGCACCAGTGGACACATCTCCACTGTTAGGATCAATAATCCCCATACAACACCTTTCAAAATCTATGGGTCCTAGACAAATGTCTCTGACAACATGCAGTGTACTCATCTAGTTGCCTAACTGCCCCAAAAACAGATACATGGGTGAAACCAGACAATCCCTACGCTCTTGAATGAACTCACATGAAAATAAAAATAAGACAAAAACACCATATCACCTGTGGGCGAACACTTGTCACAAAACGATCACTGGATATCTGACCATTCTGTCCTTGTCCTCAAAGGAAACCTGCACAACACCTTCAAAAGATGAGCTGAGGAGCTTAAATTTGTAACTTTGCTAACACACTACAAATCATGGTCTTAATAAAGACACTAGATTTGTGGCTTATTACAACAATGTGTAACCCCCCTTTTTCTGTCCTATGACCGCAGAAGTATTATCGGGCCACTTCATCTTGAACAGTCCCTGAGAATGTGTTAACTACTTATACGAATTCTGTTCCACCTTGTATTTAGCTGTGACACTGAGGAACTTTCCTAGACCTGAAGAAGAGCTCTGTGTAGCTCAAAAGCTTGTCCCTTTCACTAACAGAAGTTTGTCCAATAAAAAATATTACCTCATAACCTGGCACTGACATGGCTGCAAACAACCATCCTTCCAAGACAGGCAACGTTGGAGTACCACACAATTCTTTTACATGAGACACAAGGTCTGATCCTGCTCCCATGGAAATGAATGGAAAGAACCTTATAGAAGCAGGGTCAAGTTCTTCATAACCATGTTCCTATCAGCCCTCTATAGACATTATGTAAAAAATGGCATCTTCTTTCTAAAATGTTCTGCTGGCTTTGTGTAGCCACAGTCACATCCACTGACTCTAAAACAACATTATATTAAGTTTTACCTTTTTTAGCCCTACAGAGCCCAGACAGCAATGAGAGGGGGAAACTGGATTCCATTCCAGTTCATGCCTCATTAAGAGAAGTGTTAATGAAGCTCCACTTCTGGAATCTCATTACTAGTCATGATGTCTGAGTCAGAAAGAACCCAGCTGGCCAGTCAAATCCCAGAGTGAGGTTTCAGTACTGGCATTTAGAATACTGCTGGGTAACATATAATCTGAGTACATCTGATATTGAAGTCATGAAGGCTATGTCTACACTAAAAGCTAGGGGTGTAATTCCCAGCTAGCATACACGTTCTCACACTAGTTCAATGATCACTAGCCTGAGTATAAATAGCAGTGTAGGCCACAGTAGCTTGGACAGCAGCAGCATGGCTTAGCTGTGCCAAGTACATACTCATCAGGTTCAGGTGGGTTTGTACGCGGCATGGCTAAACTGCCCATGCTACTGCAGCAATACTACTATTTATACTTGTACCCAAATCAGTGTACATGAGCTGGGAATCGCACCCCCAGCTCATAGTGTAGACTGTAGCCTGAGATACAAACATTGAGACCAGACAACTAAGTCATGTTTACTCGGTCACTTTGCAAAGAGTTTGTAAGAATAGGGGCTCAGCATCTTTGAGCAAAACTGTCCCTCCTCCACTTTCATGTATCATGCTATATACTAGTTGGTGGCTGCTTTTTGCCCCAGGAGTGGTTGCATTTCAGAGATGCTCTCTATATCCCTTGCAATGTCTAGTGGATGGAGCACAGATATGTAAACCTAGAATACTTGAGCCTATCTTCCTAACTGTTAGGGGCCATAGAGTTGTGAGCTAGTCTCTGCCACTTACTCGGTGCCGCCTTAGCCAGGTCACCTAATATCTCAGTGCCTCAGATTCCTCATCTGTAAAGTGGAGCGAGGTAAGAGCGGTAAAATTATCTGCCTACCGCACAGAGCTGTTGTTAATGGGTGAAGCCTCACATTTGTATAAATGCCAACTGCTACTACATAAAAGTGACAATTGCTATGATGTATGGATGTGAAATCTTATCACAGCACATGTGTTTGCACTAAGTGCTGAGAGTCTGGAAAACTGGCTGCTGCATCCCATCTGGCATGAAATGATCACAGACCCAAAACTTGCCTTAAACACAAGAAATGGAAATATGTGCATGGGATCCTGTGTATTTGGAAGCCCCTTGTAGACCTGCACTTCGTGGGCTCAATAACCCCTCCAGCCATGGGCCTGAAAGGGGAGGAAATTTTTACACACACACACACACACACACACACACACACACTCTCTCTCTCTCTCAACTGCCCAGTATACCCATTTGGCTGCAAGGGACCCTGAAAAATCACGTAGACTGCATATATTATGGGTGCGGCTGGCAGCAACACTCATTAAACTTTTTTGGAAAATTTCAGCCGAAATGGTTAAGCCAATTCTGAACAAGGTTAGGGAAAATACATTGGTTTGCCCATGTTAAAAAATCCTGGCACATTTTCTTTGAATAGTGCAGCACCCTCATGCTTTGGGACAGGGAGTTGAAATTTGGCAGGTGGGTAGCCTGTGTGGCAGGGCTGTGCCTTTTGCCCATCACTGTGAAAATTCTCCCAAACCGTAAGTGTTGGGGGGAGGGGGGAATCAGTTTGCACATGCTCAGAAGAGACTTTTATTTTAGCACCTATATTCTCTAAAGATTCTGTCCACTCTGGGCATGAACCTGGCTGGGCTGAGCAGAACTGGGGACAAGGTGGCAGTGGATTGGGGGAGAACTGGTAACAGCTGGGCAAAGACTGGGACTGGAATGAGAAGCCTAAGGAGTGGAGACTGGGATTAGCTCAGTGAGGAGAACTGAAGTAGAACAGGGAGCCAGAAGGGGGGAAGTCACCCAACAGGATAGAAGGGCTCAAGTGTGGGGGGGAAATGGGCAGAAGAATATGTGCCCAGTAGAGTACACTCTCCTTCTGAACCTGAAATTGAAACCAGAATTCCTGAGTCTCACCATTCTTCTGTCATCAGCAAATAGCTGTTTAATCCTCTGGTAGAGTGTCCCAAAGTACTGGTCCACATATAGGATGACAACTTACTACAGCTGTCAGTTACTCTGTTAGCTCTAGTAGCAGAGCTCTGTGCAATAGATCTGTCTACATCTGGAGCTGGGGGTGTGATTCCCATCTTGAGGAGACATAATCAAGCTAGTTCTCATTGGTCCAACACACTAAAAATAGTAGCCTAGCCATGGTAGCAAGGGTAGTGGCGAGAGACGGGAGGCGCTAGCTTCTCTGAGTACAAACCCACTCGACCCCACAAGTACGTACTCAGGCAGCTAGTCCAGGTTGCTGCCTGAGCTACTGCAGACATACTACTATTCTCAGCTCTCCTAGAGCTAGTGCTAGTTTGTCTACCGGAGCACCAAGTACCGGCTCCAAGTGTAGACATACCCTATATTTTCCAGACTTGCTGATGACCTTGTGGGTGTCAATATGATGCCATTTTATACCCCAGTGTAGATTCAATTACAGAGACTCAGAACCAGAAGAGAGAGCCCATAATTGGCTAACACATTGAACTCTGATCCACAAGACGTCTCCAAAGTCAGCAAATTGCAGTAAGGTTTTAGTGGTGTCTCCTGAAAACAAGGAGCTTCTTAATTTTGGCCAGCGGCAAGGATACTGACAAGTTCTGAAGGGAGTTTCATCCAGCCCTCCTTTAGAATGTACACAATACATAGAGCCATAAAAGTGAACATTAAAATGATCAGTGCTTCAGGCTGTGTGATATACATCAAGGGCCACGCTTCCACCCCCCAGCCCCCTCTACACACAGAGCACCTTCGCCTTACCAGTAGTTTGATGCATGCTGAAGAATGTCTTACCCAGTAGCTCTCTGAACGTAAGAGTTTATTGTCCCCTTATTTCAGCAAACAATAGCCAAATCTGACCAGACCAGGGCACGGTTCTCTCTCCTTCCCCAGTTCCTGCCATGAATATTAACTATTTAGTGTAGCTTGACAGCAACTGTATAAACAGGTAATTGATAGCATCAGAGTGAATTGAGGGCAAAGTGGCTATAATCTGCATTTGTCAGGATGAAAAGAGGCTCAGTAGTTCACTGCAAACATAAGCACTATGGGGCAAATAAGATTTCCCTGGCTAGCATAAGAAAATAGACTGACATGACAGAGAAAGGAGACCGGGAATGAGAGAGAGTTGGAAAGAAACATTTGTTGACATAAAATATTTGGAAAATCCCTACAGATTTCCCTGGTGTGAATTCAGAGTGGAGAAAATTTTCAAAAGCACTTCAGTAGCTTAGGAGTCTAAGTTATTTTCAAAAGTGATTTGGGCATTTAGTGTCTACCACTGACTTTCAGTGACAATTAGACTCCCAAATTCCTAAGTCACTTTTTAAAATGGTACTTACGCACATAAATAATTTGGACCCAGATTATTGAAAGGTATTTTGTCATTGCTGCGTTCAGTGTCTACACCTAACTGATTTAGAAGCCTACATCCCTTTAGAAAATGAGATTCAGGTACTTAGGAGTCCAAAGCCCATGGGATTCAGTGTCTAAATCCCTTTTGAAGACATACAACCTTTGAAAATGAGATTTAGGCTTCTCTGTCAATTAGGTGTGGTGAGGGCGAGTGCAGCCATACCCAACTATTTTTAAAAATCTGGGCCTTCGGTTCTTGAAAATTTTACTCAGCCTAGTTCAACTACCTGTGTGGTCAAGCACTATACACTGCCTTTTTTCTGTTTGACTCCCACCAAACATTCCTGGCCCACCCAGGGGCCAGATCTTCAGCCAGTATCAAATGTTATAACTCTCTTCACTTCAGCTGAGCTATGAGGAGTATGCAGTGCCCCTGTGGTGCTGCTGAACACATTTGGGGAGAACATATTTGAAGCACTGTCCAAGCTTCAAGATACATCTGCTGTGCTTCTGGACAGTGCAGGCATGCCCTCATGTTCCATTCATTTAACTGGAAGCTTTGCTGTCCTTGTGCAGTATAGAAAACTCTGTGGCTCTATATACAAGTGGGTAAAATAGGTACCTCTTTCAAAAATAGATAAAGAGGTCCTAGCCCCCAGTCCTATGGCCTACCAGCTCATTTCAACAGAGATGGTTTATTTTGTTAGCTGGTCACCCATTTCATTGTTGTTCCTCTATGATGTATGCCACCCATTTCTAGTAACTCACTGCTCTTTCACCTATCAATTTAACCTCTTCATTTCTAGCTGTACCTCTGTGAGCCACCTTCAGTAATTCAATTCATTGCTCTCTCTGGTATTCACACTCATCGCATGTGTAGTAGCCCCCCTCTTTCCCAGTTTTGTTGTCTGTTAACTAACAATGTGTGTCTATTGTGTGTGTGTGTATACACACTCACACACACACACAGAGATTAAAGCCTGATCCAAATACACTGATGTTAATGAGAATCATTCCAGGACTTCAGTGGGCTTTGGATCAGGCCCTTGATCTTCCTTCATAAATCACTCACTCCAAGGCTCATCTCTGCACTCTTTCCACTTACTTTCTTTTCTCTTCATTTATTAAATGAAACAATGCCGTGATTTTGCCTCCTCATAGCCTGCAAAATAGTCAGGTCTCCTTTTCAAGTTGAGCTTTCTTCATGCTTTCAAGTGCAGCCAAAGTCCTTCCCTAAAAAGGCAGCAAGATGTCTGGCTGATAGAAAGAGGAAGAGGGGGGAAAGAAGAGCAGACTTCTAAGCAGAAAACCCCAAATTTCTCAGCCATATGGATTATTAAGATACATATGCCACACATTCTACATCTGCAAAGGGCAAAGCGAGGTGAATATGAGACCTGTAATTCCTTGTAATTCTTTTTGAAGGCTTTACTGTGTGGATCTGCTGTCCAATTACCTGTAGGGCAGCAAGGAGATTAGAAAGGGAAAGAATTCTCTGTGTCTTACAAAGGGACTTAAACCTGAAGAGAGAGTTAGAAGATTTAGCAAGCTGAGCAGTGTGGTATTTTAAAAGGGGACAGACAGGATTTTCCCATATAGCTCCAGGGCTTCAGTTTCATTCAAGCCACCACATTTTCAGAGACTTGCGTGGGGTGGGAACTGGCCACCCCTACTTCACCCTGTCTTGCCTTTCATGGGGCTCATACAGCATGAACCCTGTGCACCTACGGTATGGGTAAGTATGTTCTATCACTTACTTTGATAAATGACAAAATGGGCTTGGAAGGAGCCGAGGCTTAAATTCCAGACTGGCTTCATGTCACTTGTGTGAATCACCATTGTCATGGAGGGTTATTTTCTAAGAATACCAGGATCATGAGCCACTCTTACACTGACACAAGATGCTTCATGTTCTGTGGGATCCAGTGCTTAGATTTTGCTTTCCTTCCTATGTCCCTTCAACAAGCTTACATGCAAAGCTGCCCTGTTTCCTGGTGCTGACTGTCTGGGATACCTACAAAATGGGTCATCAGTAACTCAGCTATGAGGCTGTCCCCTATTCTCAGCCAGTCAGAATTGTTCCAACAACATAGTGTTTCTGTGTAGTGGTTCATTAGCTGGGAGTGTTGTCATTGACTATCCTGGAGTAGGTTTGACACCTGGCTGGTATTTGACCAGGCTGGCCGGGTTTTTAAGGATTTGCCAGTTGCCAGAAAAATAATTTAATCTGCTGGGTTTTTTTATGTGGGTCTAAAGATTTGAGTTATCACAATGCACTGGGATATGAAATGTTAGAAGTTCCTGTATCCAGCTAAAGGTGCTGCAGTGTTCCTACTTCTGCAGTTTAAGTGACTACAGATCAAAACAGTTGAAAATCCAGCAGCTTTCTACCCACCAACCCGTTAGCACACTGCATGTGTGTGTGGGTGTGTTTGTGTGGGTGTGTGAGAGAGAGAGAGAGAGAGAGTTGGAGTCATGCAAGAGTGAGGAGACCTGATGTTATCAATCAACTGTGTGTTCTCTTTCTAGATACTCTAAGTGGTTGTTGAAGGGGAGGGTCGCAGAGTTGCCTTGTGGTTGGGGTTCCAGTGGGCTTGCCTTGTGGGGGGGAAGATGCTAGGCTTTTATTTGGGGGGGAGTTGCATTTCAAAGGTGGTAACGGAGTGGTATTGTGTGCGCACATGTTAAGTTCTGGAACTTAACCATAACACTAGTTTTCCTGCATACGCAGTTTAATTTAGTACTTAAAGAGTCAAACTCACTTCTGTGCAGCAGGCCAGCACAAGGCCTATGTTCCACTTAAGACCTGTTCTGATATCGGAGTCAACTTCTCCAATTGTGGTAATGGGTAACAATGGCTGGATCTGCAAGCCCTCAGCACGGGGCTATCCTATTGACTTTAAGGGGCGTAGGACAACATGTAAATATTTGGACTGCTGTAGCATCTAGAGCCCCCCCCCCATTAGGGATCAGAGCCCACCCTAATGACTCCTAACACATAATTTAATGTCAAGGTATGAGCACTGCTCCCTCATCTTCTAAAGGCTCTTTGCCCTTTGCACAGTCACCTAGGGTTAGCCTAACCTTTCTGAGCTAAAACAAGCTGTCCACAGCAGCATTATGTACCAGGGCTGGGGGAAATCTCTTCAGATGATTCAAGATTCCTTCCAAGTGGCTGCCTCCAGGTTTGTTTTAATAACTCAGCTGTTTGAGTATCATTAAAATGGGTCTTACTGGAGCCTGCGATAAGACAGTGATCAGCACATGAACCAAAGTGACTCACTCCACAAATTATATTTGCCTGTATGTTAGGAGAATAATGAAGCCACTGCTGCAAGGACTTCTACTGGAGGGGAGAAGTGGAGGAAGTAATGGGGAGGCTAGAGAGAGGGCAGCCAGAGGAGCCTTGACAGGCCGGCCCAGTTACTGCAGTAGGGTTTCCCTCCTGGAAACTGAGGTTCAAATCCTGACACGTCACGTGTCACCCACGTTTATGAGTTGCAGGGGGAGATCTCAAGCTTGTCCTTACTTGTACTACACTGCTTGACAGGTTCTTCTCAAGAGCGGCCTGAGAGGCATAGCAATGGATGCTGCAGGTTAGAATGTGTAGCACCTTTCATAGAATAGGGGATGCAGGATTCAGCTCCTTTATCAGGGCTGCTGGACACAGCCAGACCCTGTGGTTATCCCCACTCTGTCTAGATCCTTGTCTAGACAGCTTGTCCTGCCTAGTGTCACCACAGAAGGTCTCTGTGAGCCTGGACTAAGCATTCCTGGAAAAGACCACTGACTGCACTACAGAAATCAGGTGTATTGACACAGCTGCAGCAGTGTGAAAGTACAGAGCAGGACTGATGTACCGAGGCAGTTCTATGGAGAAAGCTTGTCCAGCACCTACCTGTAGTGATTCTGGCTCTAGCCAATGCTCCCCTTCAGGAGCACAAAACTCAGTCAGAAATGTAATTTAAAGGAATACATCAAAGAGCAGACTAATGCATTCCCACCCTGTGTGCAGGGAAGACACAGAACATCTTCATTCAAACGCTGCAGATATAATCAGCCATTCAACAGGAGGAGAAAGTGAAGCCTTCCTGACTAATAACCAGCATTGTGCCAGAGGGGGCTCTCAGTGGAACTCTACAGTCTGCAATTAAAAACCCATGACTGGCCAGTGACAGCTGACTCATGCTCCCAAGGCTCAGGGGCATTTTAGTTGCAGTATAGACCTTCAGACTGGAGCCTGAGCTTTAGAATCCTCCCCCCTCGCAGAGTCCCTGGGCTCAGGCTGGATCCTAGGCTCTAACACCTAAACCAGGGGTTCTCAACCTTTTTCTTTATGAGGTCCCCTAATAAGATTTAAAACTCCATGGCCCACCTGTGCGACAACAACTGGTTTTCTGCATATAAAAGCCTGGGCCAGCGTTAGGGGATAGCAAGCAGGGCAATTCCTGGGGCCCCATTCCACAGGGCCCCCACGAAGCTAAGTTGCTCAGGCTTTGGCTTCAGCCTCAGAGCCGTAGGCTTCAGCTCCATGCAGCTCGGCTTTGGCTTTCTGCCCTGGGCCCCAGCTAGTCTAATGCTGGCCCTGTTTGGAGGACCCCCTAAAACGTGCTTGCAGCCCCCTAGGGGGCCCCAGATCCCTGGTTTAGAACCACAGATCTACACCACAGTTAAACAGCCTCTAAGCCCGAGTCTGCTGGCACAGACCAGTGCAGGGGGAAGGGGAAGGGGCTTTAATTGCAGTGTAAATATACCCTCGGGGGCTTAAGAGCCACTCACTAAAATCCTGCCAGCACACTGAAAGGAAGGTGAAACTAATTTCCGGCCTTTGATGGAATGAGCCCTCCCGGGATAGTGCTACACCACCCGTCCAGAGGAGTTCTCTCTGGTGTTCATACACACGCTCAGAAAGAGCAAAGACCTGTTGGATTTTCCCTTAACAGCAAATGGAATTTTTTTCAGCAACACTGACATTTTCACAAGGAAAATTTTGATTTTGCAAAAAGGACATTTTCCATCAGAAAATTATTCTGCTGGAACACTCACCTAGCTCTGCTGCTAAGACTGCTCCTGCCAGGTTCATTTTCATTGGTCCCCGAGGCTGGTTCTTTCCCAGCACAGTTCCCCCAGGACTGTGTGGGCTGGGCCAAGAGAAAGGTCACTCCTGCACAGTATTGGGCCTAGAAGATGCTGGAGGGCATGGTTGGTCCCAGCTGGGCCTCATCTTTCTCTCTCTCCCCATGCTGCAGTACTTTCTGCAACGGCTTGTGTCTGCTACTAGCTTCAGTTTCTTTGACTGGCCTTCTTTCTCCCTCTCTGGCTATGGTTATAGCTGAGCGCATACTTCAAAACAATAGTCCACCACTGTTCGTCATGGATGTTATGGGAGAAGTCTAGTGGTTAAGGCACCAGACTGGTACTCTGACACAGATTCACAGTATGACCTTGGACAAACCCTTTAATCTCAAGTCCTCAGCACCGCCATATGTAAAATAAGGATTATAATACTTCTCCCACCATTTGTCCTGTCCCAAATGATTTAGGAGCTTAGGCTGAAAGCTCTTTGGGGCAGGGATTGTCTCTGTGTACATACAGCACCTAGCTCCAGGAGGCCCTGATCTTAATTAGGGCCTTGAAGTGCTACTGTAATAGAAACACGAATAGAATGAATTTGCTTCAACTGCTGTGCTTTCCTGTCCCACCAACTAGTTCACAGGAGGGAGGTAGGAATGGCCATGTAGCATGGCATCTGGCCAATCAAGCCAACCAACAGAGCTCAGTGATCATGTGTTACTAGCAATCTACTCATGGAGAAGAGAAAGCAAGTGTTATCTGCAGAAAACACTCAGCAAATAATTTTGAACCAGGAATAAATTTGAAGTAACAATAGGTTGTTTGAGCAGTTCAGGAACAGAAAGAAAGTAAGAGCTGGAATTCATCTAATTAATTATTCACTGTGAATTACCTAACATCACCTGGTATTTATATAGCACTTTAAACATACAAAGCACTGTACAGGCAGTGGCTTCATCTACATGACAAAATTGGCACTGGTTTGATGACTGATTCATGTTAAATCAATGTAGTTAAACTGGTGCAAACTCCTATGTGAATACTCATTTTCATAGATTCCAAGGCTAAATGGGTCCACTGTGATCATCTAGTCTGACCTCTTGTATAATGAAGCCACAGAACTTCCCCAAAATAATTCCTAGAGCAGATCTGTTAGAAAAACATCCTGAATGAATTTAAAAATGGTCAGTGACCCTTGTTAAGTTAATTCTTCTCACTTAAAAATTTATGCCTTATTTTCAGTCTGAATGTATCTAGTTTCAACTTCAAGCCATTGGGTCATATTATACTTTTCTCTGCTAGACTGAAGAGCCCAATATTAAATATTTGTTCCACATGTAGGTATTTATAGATCAGTCAAGTCACCCCTTTACCTTCTTTGTTAAACTAATTAGACTGACTGTAAGAGTGATTTATTGCAATTTAACTAAAACTAATTTCTAAATTACTTAAACTAAACTGAAATAAGTTTGGTTTAAATCAAATCATATGCCTACACTGCGGGTTGCACTGGTTTCGAACTCACAGTTTAAAAATTACACTTTAAATGGTTGCTACCTTTTCCCATATGGCGAAGAGATGAATTTTCAAGAATGCCTAAGTCACATTAAAAGTCAATGAAACTTAGGTGCGTTGGGGATCAATTGATACCTAACTGCCATTGATGTCAAATACTCTTTGAGGACCTGGGCCTTAGGCTCATAATCACATTGGCACTTTTCAAAACATTACCCAAAGCCATTAACTCCTCACAACAGCACAGCAAGGTAGGTTAGTAAGTAATATCCCTGTGAACAGAAGAGGAAACAAACAGAAGTGATGTGACTTGCCTGAGATCAGAAAGTCAGTGGCAAAACAGGGAGAACTCCGCATCTCCACACTCCCAGCACCTTGCTCATTACTAGCGCCGGTCAGAAATTCTGATGGAATGTCCATAGAGACAGTTGGATTTTGGTGATGGTCCAAATTTCAGTGCAGGTCTGAGGGAAACTGTCTGTTTTCCTGCCAGCTCCCCACACAGTTCAGCAGTTTACTTGGAGGGAGTCTGGGCTTCCTCACTCGCAGCTCTTCAGCAGCCACTGGCTGGACAAATGGGGAGCAGGCATCCTGGAAGCCCTGGGAGTGCTGGCTCTAAAGCTCTCAGGTTCCCAGGGCCTGCAGGTCTGGGGCCACCACCCATGCACAGTAACTACCATTCTCCACACACCACTAGTCGTTACTCCAAACTATACGGCTTCTAATTATAGAGAAGAGAAAATAAATGAGTAGCTTCACCATGCCTTCATCATTTATTACTAAGTAAAGAGACTGGGTATAGCATCTACAGTGCCAGGCCCATTGTAGATAGGCAAGAAGGACAATCCTTGTCCACAAGATTTTATCATCAGGATAATCTACTAGGAGGAATTAAATGCCCTGGATACCAAGGGACAAAGGAACACTTCCTAGATATCTGGCTGGACACTCAGCAGGGCTTGAACCAGAAAAGCTGGGTCTGGAAGGTACCAAAGAGATGTTACGCTCACTCCTAAGCCAGAATTCCTGCCCCCCTGGAACATTCTGATACGTCAATATTTCTTTTCATCCTAAATAAAAATGTAAAAACACAAACATTTTGAAGAATAACACACAGTCTGAAAAGTTTATATTTGGAAACACAAACATTTTGTTTCTAGTCAGTTTGGCATTAAACTGCATCTTCTTGACCTACCCTGGTGCCTCATGGGAGATGTCATTCCAGTCCCTCGTTCACCCCATTCTCCTGTTTGGGCTAGGTTTGCTGGCTGGACTACATCTCCCAGAATGCACTATAGCCACAGAACTCCCATGATGCACAATGGTAGCTCAGCACCAGTCCCCGAAGAAAGAGCTCAATTTTGCAGAAGCCACATTCCATCACAAGGGCATCTTGACAGAAAAGTCCCAGCAAGCTCATTGGTTTTGACACTTCTGCCAACAGAGAAATCATAAGCAGACACTGCTGAGTCTGCCATTTTGTTTATGACAAGGGTTGTAGTTTTTTTAAAAAGAAAAAGAAAATTGATGAACCCATAGCTACAGATTTGGGTGTCATGAGCACAGCATTCCTCTAGCTCACCATAATGCAGTGAGAGAAGAATCACATCCTTTGATGGACCCTGTCATAAATATAAAGGGAAGGGTAACCACCTTTCTGTATACAGTGCTAAAAAATCCCTCCTGGCCAGAGGCAACATCCTGTTACCTGTAAAGGGTTAAGAAGCTCAGCTAACTTGGCGGGCACCTGACCCAAAGGACCAATAAGGGAACAAGATACTTTCAAATCTTGTGGGGGGAAGGCTTTTGTTTGTGCTCTTTGTTTACGTGGTTGTTCTCTCTTGGGACTGAGAGAGAGGCCAGACAGAAATCCATCTTCTCCTACCCATCCTAATCGAAGTCTCCAATATTGCAACCAGTATAGGTAAGCCAGGCAAAGCAGATTAGTTTATCTTTTGTTTTATGTGAATTTTCCCAGTGTTAAGAGGGAGGTTTATTCTTGTTTTCTGTAACTTTAAGGTTTTGCCCAGAGGGGGATCCTCTGTGTTTTGAATCTGAATACCCTGTAAAGTATTTTCCATCCTGATTTTACAGAGGCGATTCTTTTACCCTTTCTTTTAATTAAAATTCTTCTTTTAAGAACCTGATTCATTTTTCATGGATCTTAAGATCCAAGGGTTTGGGTCTGTGTTCACCTGTACCAATTGGTGAGGATTATTATCAAGCCTCCCGCAGGAAAGGGGGTATAGGGCTTGGGGGGATATTTTTTGGGGGAACATGTCTCCAAGTGGTCTCTTTCCCTGTTCTTTGTTTAAAATGCTTGGTGGTGGCAGCATACTGTTCAAGGACAAGGCAAAGTTTGTACTTGGGGAAGTTTTTAATCTAAGCTGGTAAGAATAAGCTTAGGGGGTCTTTCATGTGGGTCCCCACATCTGTATCCTAGAGTTCAGAGTGGGGAATGAACCCTGACAGGCCCCTTATCAGCTCAATCCAGCCCTGATCAGAAGTAACATTTTGGGGAAGGGACACGTGACAAAGAGAGGGAGATGAAAAGATTATGCAAACTGTCAACAAGTATATGACCAAGGTTTCCCAGTCCAGACATAGGAGGACCCAGCAACTTTCCACAATTATGTGTCTAAAAAAGTCCTTTGTGGAAGAGCGAACTCATCCCTAGAACACACCTTTACGGCATAGCAGCTCTTTCTTCATCTAGTATCCCCTGCCAACAATCACTATGGCCCTGACCTGCAGGGGTCTCTCTTCTCACAACTCAGCCCTCCAGTCAGGTCACAATTTGTTTCTACCCCTTCTAGGGTAACAAAGGTCCAACTAAAAGCTCAAAATGTCCCAACAGCAAAGATACTTCTGCCCCATCTTAGTCTGTTCCTCAGCCTATCCCTGAGGCTCGGTCTTCAGTCCCATCCTGGGCTCAAGAGTGCATACATCAGGCTTGTACCCCCTTACTGAGGGCTGGTAGGGAACCGAGGCTCACCTATTCCTCTAGAGTTATTATCTATTCAGGTTTTCCTCAAGATCATCCCCTTTTCAAGGTAGATGTCCTAGGAAATCTGTAAGGGTGCTCAGTTACACACTGCTAGCTGTGTGATCTTATAGGTTGAGGATCACCTCAATGTTCCTGGCTTTTGGACCTCAGAAATGGCAACCCTATACTGCTCTAGGGTCTAGCCCAGGACCCCTATGTTAAGAAGCTAGGTTTATTCCTTCAAATATGCTACTGTTTCTTTGGGCTATTTCCATTTCCAGCCTCCCTTGTGCTGCTTCCCTGCAGTCTATGCTTAACACAGTCTCTCCTCTGATTCCCCAGCCTCTAGCTTCTCCCTAGATCCTCCCTGCTGAAACACCACCCCTTAGGACTGCCTCTCTGTGCCTTCCCAAGGCCCACCACAGGGATTAATTCCCACTCAAAGACCTTCTTCAGTCTACCTTCCCCAGGCCCTCTTAGAGATAGGAAACTCCCTACCTCCTCTCTCCTAGGTCTATCTTCTCAGCCTACCCTACAGCTTTTGATTTCCTTCTTTCAAGAAGGCCCAAATCCTCCCCAGCTAGACCTAATAACAAGACACACCCTCCAGGTGCAGCAAAGTGGGCTAACTGAGCTTGCAGAGTCCAATTAATCCTTTGCTCTCCCCTGTGCTGGAGTAGACACACCATCACAGTCTTATACGGTCAAAGTTTGAAGCTGATAGAAAGTTTCTCCCTGCCATTCCCTTTAAACCTGGAGTTGGGGGTTAGTCTGGGGGTGTAGGGGGCTAGTACTTAACTCATCACAGGTGGCCCAGACCTACAACTATTAAGCCTTATAATTGGCACATGCAGCTAGCTTTGTGCTTTCTTTTACTCAGGGACACAGTGCTAACCTGCTCCCTCCTTCCTGACCCTCAATGAGGACACAAGTGGGATGTCTATAAGAGAGCAGGAGACAGAGAAGATGAAAATGCGGTGGGAGGAGGAAAAGCCTGTGAGTCTGGAGGGGAGTAGTCAGAGGTAGGGGAATATAGAGGCAAGAGAGTGATGGGGGACAAGTGAGTAGGAAGGAGCATGTGGGGAGCAGGAGACTGACATGGCAGGAAGAGCAAAGGTGGACAAGAAGATATCCTGGGGCAAGTGGGGGCAAAAGGAGAGGTTACTCTGAGGGGATGGGAATGAATGAGTAGAGAGAGGTACAATAAGGAGTAAGGATGTAGAGGGCATGTATGGTAGCTCCCATGCACACACCAAATCTGAACCCAGATTCAGAGCTGAATTTTGTTTCTGGCATTTGCCTTCAGAAAAGGTACTGGAATGGAACTCAGGAAATCTGGTTTCAGTTCTTGGCTCTGACACAGGCTTTTTGAATGACCTTAAACAAGACACTTAATCTCTGAGCTCAGTTTTGCACTTGTTAAAATGGGGATAATAGTACTGCCTTCCTTCCACCCTGTGTCTTATCCATTTAGATTATAAGCTCTTTGGGGTAGAGATTCTCAGACGTTGTGTACAGCACCTTGCACAAGGCGGCCCTGATCAAAGCTGGGGTCTCTAGGGACTAGTGAAATACAAACAATGAAAAAATAATAATAAACCAATCTAAGCCACCACACCTGCACAGCTCAGACTTAAGGGATGTTTGAAATATGGACCCAGGTTTTGTGATTTGAACCCATCTAAAATGCAAATCTATAAATGCCATGGATAGCATGTGCCATGGAAAAAGAAAAGGAGTACTTGTGGCACCTTAGAGACTAACAAATTTATTTGAGCATAAGCTTTCGTGAGCTACAGCTCACTACGAAAGCTTATGCTCAAATAAATTTGTTAGTCTCTAAGGTGCCACAAGTACTCCTTTTCTTTTTGCAAATACAGACTAACACGGCTGCTACTCTGAAACATGTGCCATGGAAGAGCCATTATAAACCTGGCCAAAAAAAATTCTTTGAAACTTTTCTGACAAAAAGATGCTGTTTTGTTGAAACCAAAACCTTTCACAAAATGGAATTGTTGTTTTCCAGTCAGTCCTAATTATAATATATGGCCACTGTGAACAGAAGGCCACTGCTATTGGGAATTAATATGGTTCCTTATAATGAAATCAATGCCAGTACAGCTGCAAAGACAAACAACAGTCATGCAGGCAGCTTTAAGGAAGATTTGGTAACTTGTTTCAATGAGACAGTTAAAATCTCACTCATTTAAATTGTCACAGCTCAGTAACTCTGGAATTTAAGTGCTGAAAATGGTCTGACTCCTCAGCAAAAACTCCCTGCTAATTTTTCAGAGAACAAAGAGAGCAAACTTTTGGAATCACAGAAAAGCTCCAAATGGATAAGCAGCTTGGATCTTGTCCATCCGATACAGGACTAAAAAACACCACTGCAGTGGGTTGAATTCTAACCTCAACAATCCTGTGCGTTATAAAGGACCTCCAGTTGTTGTCCACATTCTGGAATAGTCCTGATTCAGCAATTGGTGTACCTACATCAGTATAAAGCTCCAATGTAGAAAAGGACATGCAGAAGTAAACCTCATGTAGCTCAATGGGAGCAACCTCTGTTACTTCAGTGGATGCGTAGTCTTGCTTGCCTTAGTCTGCACTTCAGGGTAAGAACCAGTGCAGCTACACCAACTGTTGAATCAGTGCTGTTCCCAGGTACAGATCCCTCAGAACAGTAAGAAATGCATTTCTTTCAGGCACTCCTCCATTTCCTCCTTGGCCCCTGTTCTTCAGCCTCTCTTAGGGATGTGCCTAGCATTCTGCCATTGACTTCTATGGGAGTGGTGGATGCTCAGCAAATATAGGCCTTCTCCAGAATCTCCCAGTCACTGGGAGGACATGCTCTCCACATATGCACTCTTTTCCGCTGCAGTCTCTGCACAAGCCCTCCCGAGCTCTCCATCTCAAGCACTTTCCACCCTTTTACTCTACCCTATGGGCACTTTCTTGAGTTAGTTTCCTCATGCGGAGGTCACATTCATGAGTCTGGTTAACATTATCTGCACAACTCACTCCCAGCAATGAGGTTCCAATACGTGGGTATAATTATCAAGTGACAGCCTGAAACTGGAGACTCATTAGAGATTGGATGAGCTTCAGGGAATACTTTTCCTCCTACTGTCCATGCTAAGACTGAAAGATAATGGGAGGTCATGAGGAGGAACAAGGTGGCTTCATGGGGAAAATGGTGTGCAAAAATCCCTATTGGAAATGCCTTTAAATAGCAGCAAGTGAAGAACAGCTCCACAATGTGGAATCTATGCTCAGGGAGTCTGGGCTATGCCATAAATATCTCAGGAAGAGTAAAGATTACTTTGTTGACTCGGGGAGTTAGCTAGGATAAGGGACTGCTTATGAAATGTGGAGTTTTTCTCTTCTAGGCAGCTACAGGCCCAGACTGGAAGTGAATGAAAGTTGGTGGCCTGTGTGAAATGAGTTGGTGAGTCTCCATTCACTTCCCAGTAGATAGGTGTCCCGTGAAACAAAAATTACCACCACATGAAAACTAATTGGCCTCTTTCTTGGCAGTCTGAGGAGAGAAGCCATGGACTGAATGAGAGTAGGCCACACCAGGGCAGATATGAGTAAGACATCAGCTGGTGTTATGGAGGGGGCAGAAAAGGGGGGAGGTTCATCTAAAATCAACTCAGAATGATTTTTGTTTTTGTTTTTTTCTTTATCTTTGTCAGTCATTTTGGGATGCTTTTAATCCTTCTTCTTCTTCTTTTTTTTTTTTTTGGTTGTATATTATTAAAATAAACCTAGCTAAATTTGGAAATGAAATGTCTTTTCAAAACAAAATAAATAAAATTTACATTTTGACATTATGAAAATATCAAAGTGAAACTTTCTGACTCAAGTTGGCTTTATTTGATTTGTTGTTGTTTTGTTTGGTCAAAAGTATTTGCCAGATTCCACCTGAATTTTCAAATAGTTTCAGTTGACCTGAAACTGCATTTTTCAGTAAATAAACTATTAGTCCAAAAAAAAAAAAAAATTCACCCAGCTCTGCTCAGAAGCTCCTACCTCACATGCCAGTGATCAGGTCACTAAGCTACACAGCCTCTCTAGTCTTGTTGAACCACAGAAATCTGGAGCGTTGGTTCAGATAAGAACCCAAAAGTGTATCTAAACTTTTTAGGTCAGCAAAATGAGGCTGGGAACCTCAGGTTTTTTCACCAGATTTCCAATCATTCTCCTTACAAGCTTACTACCAATACTATTGCGATGGGCCCCCCATAAGGATTATGGAAATATGCTTATATATATATATATATGACATAACTGGAATATGTTTTATTCTACATATGCTATGTAACATATCTATGTAAAGGTTATGATCTACTGAATCTATTAATCCTATTTGTATGCATGTATCATTTCTGTATTCAAAGTTATGAATATTGTCTGTGTACTGGCTTGATTTCTCAGTAACCTTAGTAGAGCATTTGGTCAGTTCCTTGAGAAAGGAATGTGCAAATTAGGTGCCCAATCAAGAAACACTTAAAGGACAATGAATCTTGTAAAACTCCAATCCACATAAAAAGTCTACCTGAAGACATTCAAGGCAGCATGTGAACCATGGCTGCCACCTGTAGGTTCTGAGTCATGCATGGACGTGTGACTTGCCCATGTGACTCCAAAACTCCATCTTGAGCTGGGCTTTACATAGGAGAGAGCAGGGGGTCTCCATCCACAAGCGAAAGTCTATTTAAGCCCATGGGAGACCCTTCTGTTTTGTCTTCAGCTGGCTAAAGAGAGAGCCTCTCCACCCCCAACGATACCTAAAAGAAACTGGAACAAAGGACAGTAACTACAGGGAGTGTGAGTGATTGCTGGACCCAGACTAGAAGGAGACTAGTCTGTAAAAGGAAGCTTACTGGAACTGGTGAGGTTTTATCTGTATTCCGTTTTCTTAGACATAGACTTGCGTGTTCTATTTTATTTTGATTGGTAATTCACTTCGTTCTGTCTGTTATTACTTGGAACCACTTAAATCCTACTTTCTGTATTTATTAAAATCACTTTTTACTTATTAATTAACCCAGAGTATGTATTAATACCTGGGGTGGTGGCAAACAAGGGCTGCGTATATCTCTCCATCAGTGTTATAGAGAGTGAACAATTTATGAGTTTACCCTGTATAAGCTTTATACAGGGTAAAATGGATTTATTGGGGTTTGGACCCCATTAGGAGTTGGGCATCTGAGTGTTAAAGAAAGGAACACTTCCTAAGTTGCTTTCGGTTAAGTCTGAAACTTTGGGGCACATGGTTCAGACCCTGGGTCTGTGTTGGAGCAGACTGGTGTGTCTGGCTCAGCAAGACAGGGTGCTAGAGTTCCAAACTGGTAGGGAAAGCAGGGGCAGAAGTAGTCTTGGCACATCAGTTGGCAGTTCCCAAGGGAGTTTCTGTGATCTAACCCATCACAGCTATAAAAAAGTCACATGACAGCTAATTGCATAGTCCTCCATTAATTTGGGAAATGCTAGAAAATTATTTACCCCATGCTTCAATATTAATGTTGGTAATGCTAGAGGTTTCTATCACAGAAATGGTAGAAACATAGGGATGGAAGGGACCTCAAGACATCATCTAGTCCAGTTCCCGAAGCTGAGACTGGACTAAGTAAGCCTAGACCATCCTTGAGAGGTGCTTGTCAAACTAAACCATTCAAAAAAAAACCCTCCAGTGTTGGGGATTCCACAGCCTCCCATGATAATCTGTTCCAGAGCTTAACTATCCTTACAGATAGAAAGTTTTCCTAATATTTAACCTAAATTTCCCTTGCTGCAGATTAAGCCCATTACTTCTTGCCCTACCATCAGTGGAAATTGATCACTGTCTTCTTGATAACGGCCCTTAACATATTTGAAAACTATTATCAGGTTCTCCCCCACCCCCAGTCGTCTTTTCTCAAGACTAAACATACCCAGTTTTTTTTTAACCTTTCCTCATAGGTCATGGTTCCAATTGCTCAGGACCTTCCAGCTGAGGATACTCCTCCTAGTTCTCACTCACTATCCTGTTGCCCACTGGGATAGAGGGAGAGAATCCAGACACATGCCATACCCCATGTAAGGGGAAAGGCAACCTCAGAAAGAAGAATGGGAAATGGGGGGTGACAAGATAACCAAAGGGGAGGTTCAATACTCAGGGGCTGAATACCCCCCAAAGCTCCTCCCCAGAGGAGAGAGAGGAGGGACCACCTACATCCCCACATTTCATCTGAAAGTTCTGGGGAAAGGGAACCAGGGCCATGTCAGCCAGGATGGATGGGAATCTATGAGAAATGGCTGCTATGAGACCAATGACCTCCGCTGGGGACAATCCTGACCTGGGTGATGTGAGACAGGACTGGGGGAGCACCCACAGGAATCCCTGCCATCTGCATCAATGACTGATGGCCTCTGCATCCATTCAACCCATTCCTGACTTGTGCAGCTATCCCTCAGGATCTCTTTCCCCAGAGATCTGAGACCCACAGCTTCTCCCCTTGCTCCAGCCAACAGATCACCCCAGGCTTGGGAACTGGCTCAGTACAGGTGTGCAACCTCCTGCCCCTTCCCAAACCTGCTGAGACCAGAGCCCTTTCCAGGTAGGGAGCCAGTCATGGGAAGGGAGGAACACACAATCCCTCTGTGTGTGTGAGCATTCACTCGTGTCCAAATCTGAAGATGTACATACAACCCATCTGCTCCCCCTGGAAGCTCTGGGGATGGACCAGCATCTCCACTGTGCCTCTGAATCTCCTCTCCCATGGTAGGGGCAATGGAAGGAACAGTCTCCCACATTGGTTCTGGGGACAATGGATCTGATTCTCAAGATTCAAGGACCAGGCAAGAACCCTGAGCAGAAGGCGACATGGGCACCTCAGACTCCCCAGGCTCTAGTACCCAAGGGGACAGGAATTCTAACCTAGAAAGGCCACAGTCCCACAATTCTCCTGCACAATGTCCCATTAGAGAGTTTTCTGACCAGCATCCAAATGAGCCCACTGCCCCCTGGTAAAATACACAACCAACACCTCAAAGGAGGCTGGCTACAGTATGTAGACGTGTAATATGGAGCCTGGCAGTTTTTACACTAATTTTATTCCCTTCCTAGTCCTAGAAGCAAAGCAAGAAATTTTAAAGGGCAACAATGAGATTGATATCAGCTCGATAATGTCAGTGAGCTGTGAAAACTTGGGAAATGTCAAATTTGTCACAGTCCTATCAGCTGTGAATCCAAAACTAAGGACCATTGGTCAAGCAAAAAGTAATGATTGGGATGACTCCAAACCACTTCTGTCTAAACCCATCGGCAGTTGTCACTGAGATGTTCCATGAATTGTGAAAAAAATTCAGATTAGATTTTGTAAAATTGTCTTTCTACATGACAAATTCCTTAGAAGCCCCTTATCTTACTGTCTTCCTTCAAAGCCAGCTTCCTTTTCCCCTTTCTCATAAACCATTTTCTCAGCTCTCTCTCACAGCTAACCTCCTAAGTATTTTGTTCTTTCCCTCACAAATTATTATGTGGATCATAAATCCTCCATTTTCTAGGTAAAACACAGAGGGCCTGATTCTCATTTACACTGTCTCTTTTTCACACCACTCTGGCAGGGAAAAGGGGGCTGAAAGTGTGTAAAACTAATTCCCACATCCTGTAAAGCCCTATACGCTGCTCGAGTGATGTAAAGGGGCTTAAGTGTAAATAATAATCAGACCGTGTGCCTAACTGCAATAGGTCCTGATTGTATTATTTATACTACAGTACTGCCTAGAGGCCTCAGTAAGGATCAGGGTTGCACTGTTCTGGGCTTGGTATACACATGTAATCCAAAGACAGTCCCTGCCCCCAAAGAGTTTACAATCAAGAATCATGGTCCTACAGTTAGATCCACATGCGTGGACCTTCATGGAGTGCCACTTAATTCAGTGGGGAGCAACACAGGCACCAGGCAAAGTTCTATTGGCTGGATCAGGGCCCAGGTTAATGACTACTGAATATGTGGATGAAACAAAGAAATGCGTATGGTGGTTTAGGGCAGTGGTTCTCAACCAGGGATGAACAGGTTTCAGGGGGTCCACCAAGCATGGCCATTAGACTCAGTAGGGCTCAGGGCAGAAGGATGAAGTCCCGCTGCACTGGATTACAGCCTGGGGTACCAAGCCCCACCACCGGGGGCTGATGTCAAAGCCTGAGCAACTTAGCTTTGCAGTGCCCCCTGTGGTGTGGGGCCCCAAGCAATTGCCCTGCTTGCTATCCCCTAACTCTGGCCCTGGCTTTTATATGCAGAAAAACAATTGTTGTGGTACAGGTAAGCTGTGGAGTTTTTATACCATGCAGGGTGGAGGGGGAGGCTCAGAAAGAAAAAGGTAGAGAACCCCTCGTTTAGGGAAAAGGAGGACAAGGTAACAACATGAGCCTGTTTTCACAGACTAGCAGTGCAACGTTCAGATCTGAGTACAAAGTTCTCCAGTATTCCAGGCCATTAGGAAGCTGCATTTTTTCTTTAAGTGAAATAATAAACCAAGTTTCTTTACATATAAATATTTGTCAACTAGACTTTTGAAGTCAGCTGTGGCTTTATGGATTAAATATTCCTTTCAACAATACCTTTGGAGAAGACAGGAACCACCAGCAAGCATTAACTTGGTTGTCAGACCTCAAGTTGGAAACTTTAAAGTGTCTCCTGAATATAATAGCTTGCATTTTGTTAATTTCCTTTTAATTAGCTCTGCTGAGATGCCTTTTTCTCTGGGCCTTGACATCTTACAATCATATTTAAATGAGGTTTTGGCAATGTAAAAATATGCATTGGTGACACAAAAAGAGATTCAGACAAAGAGATACCTCCTGTGAATGTAATGCTTTTCTTGCTGCACTCCAGAAACCCAGCTAAGGTTCCCATCACTTTAGTCTCTGAGCACCTCGCAAGTTTTAATGTAATTATCCAAACAACACCACTCTGAGGTAGGGCAGTGCTATTGTGCAGTTAGGGAAGAGAGGCACAGAAAGATTAAATGCCTTTCCCAAGGTCACACAGGAAGTCTGTGGTTAAGCAGATACATGAATTTCAGTTCTCCAAGGGGCAGGCTAGCACCCCAACCTCTGGCCCATCCTTACTAACCCAATTGGTTCAACATCTGGCTCACAGAGTTTAATTAGGCTGAGCTTTTTCAAAGCCAGATAGGGGATTTGGTTGCCCTATTTTTACTATAGGATCATAATGCCTAGGAGCCTTAGCCAAGGCCCAGGACCCTATAGGAGTCAGGCATCCATAACCCTTAGGAATATTGAACATCTGAGCCTTACCACTCAAGAGAGAGATCTTGGAGTCATTGTGGATAGTTCTCTGAAAACATGCCGTACAGCGGCAGTCAAAAACGTTAACAGAATATTGGGAATCATTAGGAAAGGGATAGATAATAAGACATAAAATATCATATTGCCTTTATATAAGTTCATGGTACTCCCACATCTTGAATTCTGCATGCAGATGTGGTCACCCCATCTTAAAAAAGATATTTTGGAATCTGAAAAGGTTCAGAAAAGGGCAAACAAACATTATTAGGGATATGGAACATCTTCCATATGAGGAGAGAATAATAAGATTTCAGCTTGCAAAAGAGATGATTGGGTGGGGGTGGTGGTATATGAAAGAAGTCTCTACAATCATGCTCAGTGTAAAGAAAGTAAATAAGGAAGTGAGGAGTCCAGTGGCACCTTAAAGACTAACAGATTTATTTGTGCATAAGCTTTTTTACTCATGAAAGTTTATGCCCAAATAAATCTGGTAGTCTTTAAAGTGCCACCGGACCCCTCGTTGTTTTTGTGGATACAGACTAACACGGCTACCCCTCTGATACTTGGTCCCATACAAGACACTGAATTTAGCCGTATGAAGTAGAAATCCATCAACCTCATCAAAAAACTCTCATAGATACAGACAGACATCATCTTCCTCTCCAAGTGCAAACAGATGGACATCATACCACATGGACTGAAGGTAAAAAATTCATTGCAATTGACATCCTACACTGACTATGGGGAGAGATTGTGCCACAAACTCTCAAAGAAACTGAGGAACCACCTGATCAGCATCCTGTACAGCAGACAGGAGATCAAGAATGAGCTCTCAAAATTGGAGACTCTCATACAAAGCCAATCTTCCACACAAACTTCCACGTGGCTGGACTTTACAAAAAAGAGACAAGCCCTTTACAACACACACTTTACTTCTCTACAGAGGAAAAAGGACAGTAAACTATCTAAACTCCTATATGCCACCGGGGGCTACAACAGTGGTACCCTTAACTTACCCAACAACATTGTTAATCTATCCAACCACACAATTAGCCCAGTGGAAGAGTCTGTCCTATCTTGGGGACTCTCTTTCTGCCCCACCACCCCCACAAACATGATACAGTTCTGCAGTGATCTGGAAGCTTACTTTCGCCAACTCTGACTCAAGGAATGTTTTCAGCACACCACTGAACAATGTACTGACCCACAGGAACCCTCCTACCAACACTACAAGTAGAAGAATTCTGTATGGACTCCTCCTGATGGTTGAAATAACAGACTGGACTTCTACACAGAGTGCTTCCGCAGACGTGCACAGACTGAAATTGTGAATAAACAGCATCACTTGCCCCATAACCTCATCCGTACAGAATGCAACACCATCCACAGCCTCAGAAACAACTCATTATAATCAAAGGAGCTGACAAAGGAGGTGCTGTAGTCATAATGAACAGGTCAGATTATGAACAGGAGCCTGCCAGGAAACTCTCCAACACCACATTCTACAGACCACTATCCTCCAATCTCACTGAGGGGTAACAAAAGAAACTACACCATCTGCTCAATAAACTCCCTGCTATAGCACAGGAACAAATCCACACAGACACACCCGTAGAGCCCCAACCAGGGGTATTCTATCTGCTACCCAAGATCCATAAAGCTGGAAACCCTGGACACCCCATCATCTCAGGCATTGGCAATCTTACAGCAGGATTATCTGGCTATTTGGACTCTCTCCTCAGACCCTATACTACCAGCACTCCTAGCTATCTTCAAGACGCCACCAACTTCCTGAGGAAACTACAATGCATTGGTGAGCTTCCTGAAAACACCATCCTGGACACCCTGGATGTAGAAGTTCTTTATATCAATATTCCACATGAGGATGGACTACAAGCTGTCAGGAACAGTGTCCCTGCTGAGGCCACGCCACACCTGGTGGCTGGACTTTGTCCTCACTCACAACCATTTCAGATTTGGGGACAATTTATACCTTCAAATCAGTGGTACTACTATGGGTACCCGCATGGCCCCACAGTATGCCAACATTTTTATGGCTGACTTAGAACAACGCTTCCTCAGCTCTTGTCCACTAGTGCCCCTCCTCTACTTGTGCTACATTGATGACATCTTCATCAATATGGACCCACGGGAAGGAGGCCCTTGAAGAATTCCACCTGGATTTCAACAATTTCCACTCCACCATCAACCTCAGCCTGGACCAGTCTACACAAGAGATCCATTTCCTGGACACTATAGTGCAAATAAGTGATGGTCACATAAATACCACCCTATACCAGAAACCTACTGACCACTATATTTACCTACATGCCTCCAGCTTCCATCCAGGTCACATCACACAATCCATTGTCTACAGCCAAGCCCTAAGATACAACCGCATTTGCTCCAATCCCTCAGACAGAGACAAACACCTAACAAGATCTTCATCAAGCATTCTTAAAACTAAAATACCCACCTGGGGAAGTGAAGAAACAGATTGACAGAGTGAGATGGGTACCAGAAGTCACCTACTATAGGCCAGGCCCAACAAGGAAAACAGCATGACTGGCCATCATGTACAGCCCCCAGCTAAAACCTCTCCAGCACATCATCAACAATCTACAACCTATCCTGGAAAACAATCCCTCACTCTCACAGACCTTGTGAGGTAGGCCAGTCCTCACTTACAGACAGCCCCCCAACCAGAAGCAAATACTCACCAGCAACTACACACCACATCACAGAAACACTAATCCAGGAACCAATCCCTGTAACAAACTCCGCTGCCTACTCTGTCCCCATATCTACTCTAGTGACACCATCAGAGGACCCAACCACATGAGCCACACCATCAGGGGCTCATTCATCTGCACATCTACTAATGTGATATATGCCATCATGTGCCAGCAACGCCCCTCTGCAATGTACATTGGCCAAACCAGACAGTCTCTACGTAAAAAAATAAATGGACATAAATCAGACATCAGGAATGGTAACATACAAAAGCCAGTAGGAGAACACTTCAATCTCCCTGGACATTCTATAACAGATTTAAAAGTAGCCATACTTCAATAAAAAAAACTTCAAAAACAAACTTCAAAGAGAAACTGCAAAGCTACAATTCATTTGCAAATTTAACACCACTAATGTGGGCTTGAATAGGGACTGGGAGTGGCTGGCTCACTACAAAAGCAATTTTCCCTCTCTTGGTACTGACACCTCCTCATCAATTATTGGGAGTGGACCACATCCACCCTGATTGAATTGGCCCTGTCAGCACTGGTTCTCCACTTGTAAGGTAACTCCCTTCTCTTCATGTGTCAGTATATTTATGCCTGTATCTGTAATTTTCACTCCATGCATCTGAAGAAGTGGGTTCTTTAGCCACAAAAGCTTATGCCCAAATAAATCTGGTAGTCTTTGAGGTGCCATCGGACTCCTCGTTGTTTTTGTGGATACAGACTAACACAGCTACCCCTCTGATAAATAAGTGTTATTTACTCCTTCTCATAACACAAGAACTACGGGTCATCAAATGAAATTAATAGGCAGCAGGTTTAAAAACAAACAAAAAAGTATTTCTTCACACAATGCACAGTCAACCTGTGAAACTCTTTGCCCGAGGAGATTGTGAAGGGCAAGCCTATAACTGGGTTCAAAAAAGAACTAAATAAATTCATGGAGGATAGCTCCATCAATGGCTATTAGCCAGGATGGGCAGGGATGGTGTCAGAAATGGCCAAATGGCTTCTGTTTGCCAGAAGCTGGGAATGGGTGACAGGGATAAGCAGAAATGGCCAAATAACATGGAGATACAGTTCATAATAAATTTGCTGCTAAGTACAGGGCAGGAGGCACTTGAGCAAATCAGGGAATGTTGTAGACAGTGGGCTCCATTCTGGGGGCCAGATCATAGATTCATAGATTCATAGATACTAAGGTCAGAAGGGACCACTCTGATCATCTAGTCCGACCTCCTGCACAGCGCAGGCCACAGAATGTCACCCACCACTCCTATGAAAAACCTCACCCATGTCTGAGCTATTGAAGTCTTCAAATCATGGTTCAAAACTTCAAGGAGCAGAGAAGCCTCCCTCCAGTCAACCATGCCCCATGCTACAGAGGAAGGCAAAAAAACCTCCAGGGCCTCTCCAATCTGCCCTGGAGGAAAACTCCCTCCCGACCCCAAACATGGCAATCAGCCAAATCCTGAGCACATGGGCAAGATTCACCAGCCAGATACCCAGGAAAGAATTTTCTATAGTAAATCAGATCCCATCCATCTAATATCCCATCTCAGGGGATTTGGCCTATTTACCCTGAATATTTAAAGATCAATTACTTACCAAAATCCCATTATCCCATCATACCATCTCCTCCATAAACTTATCGAGTAGAATCTTAAAACCAGATAGATCTTTTGCCCCCACTGCTTCCCTTGGAAGGTTATTCCAAAACTTCACTCCTCTGATGGTCAAAAACCTTCGTCTGATTTCAAGTCTAAACTTCCTGGTGGCCAGTTTATACCCATTTGTTCTTGTGTCCACATTGGTGCTGAGCTTAAATAATTCCTCTCCCTCTCCTATATTTATCCCTCTGATATATTTATAGAGAGCAATCATATCTCCCCTCAACCTTCTTTTAGTTAGGCTAAACAAGCCAAGCTCCTTAAGTCTCCTTTCATAAGACAAGTTTTCCATTCCTCGCATCATCCTAGTAGCCCTTCTCTGTACCTGCTCCAGTTTGAATTCATCCTTTTTAAACATGGGAGACCAGAACTGCACACAGTATTCTAGGTGAGGTCTCACCAGTGCCTTGTATAACGGTACTAAAACCTCCTTATCCCTACTGGAAATGCCTCTCCTGATGCATCCCAAAACCGCATTAGCTTTTTTCACAGCCATATCACATTGGCAGCTCATAGTCATCCTATGATCAACCAATACTCCAAGGTCCTTCTCCTCTTCCGTTACTTCTAATTGATGCGTCCCCAACTTATAACTAAAATTCTTGTTATTAATCCCTAAATGCATAACCTTACACTTCTCACTATTAAATTTCATCCTATTACTATTACTCCAGTTTACAAGGTCATCCAGATCCTCCTGTATAATATCCTGATCCTTCTCCGAATTGGCAATACCTCCCAGCTTTGTATCATCTGCAAACTTTATTAGCACACTCCCACTTTTTGTGCCAAGGTCAGTAACAAAAAGATTAAATAAGATTGGTCCCAAAACCGATCCCTGAGGAACTCCACTGGTAACCTCCCTCCAACCTGACAGTTCGCCTTTCAGTAGGACCCGTTGCAGTCTCCCCTTTAACCAATTCCTTATCCACCTTCTGATGTTCATATTGATCCCCATCTTCTCCAATTTAACTAATAATTCCCCTTGTGGCACGGTATCAAATGCCTTACTGAAATCTAGGTAAATTAGATCCACTGCATTTCCTTTATCTAAAAAATCTGTTACTTTTTCAAAAAAGGAGATTAGGTTGGTTTGGCACGATCTACCTTTTGTAAAACCATGTTGTATTTTGTCCCATTTACCATTGACTTCAATGTAATTAACTAATTTCTCCTTCAAAATTTTTTCCAGGACCTTGCATACTACAGATGTCAAACTAACTCTCCTGTAGTTACCTGGATCACTTTTTTTTCCTTTCTTAAAAATAGGAACTATATTAGCAATTCTCCAATCATTCGGTACTATTCCTGAGTTTACAGATTCATTAAAAATTCTCGCTAATGGGCTTGCAATTTCAGGTGCCAATTCCTTTAATATTCTTGGATGAAGATTATCTGGGCCCCCCGATTTAGTCCCATTAAGCTGTTTCAGTTTTGCTTCTACCTCTGATATGGTAATATCTACCTCTATATCCTCCTTCCCATTTGTCATGCTACCATTATCCCCAAGATCCTCTTTAGCCTTAAAGACTGAGGCAAAGTATTTGTTTAGATATTGGGCCATGCCTAGATTATCTTTAACCTCCGCTCCATCCTCAGTGTTAAGCGGCCCCACTTCTTCCTTCTTAGTTTTCTTCTTATTTATATGGCTATAGAACCTTTTACTATTGGTTTTAATTCCCTTTGCAAGGTCCAACTCTACTCGACTTTTAGCCTCTCTGACTTTATCCCTACATCTTCTGACCTCAATTAGGTAGCTTTCCTTGCTGATCCCTCCCATCTTCCACTCCCTGTATGCTTTCTGCTTCTTCGTAATCACCTCTCTAAGATGCTTGCTCATCCAGCTTGGTCTACAACTCCTTCCTATGAATTTTTTCCCCTTTCTTGGGATACAGGCTTCCGATAGCTTCTGCAGTTTTGATTTAAAGTAATCCCAGGCCTCAACTGCCTTTAGATCCATAAGTTCTTCAGTCCAATCCACTTCCCTAACTAATTGCCTTAATTTTTGAAAGTCAGCCCTTTTGAAATCAAAAACCCTAGTTGCAGATTTATTTTTGTTAATCCTTCCATTTAGTTTGAACTGAATTAGCTCATGATCACTTGAGCCAAGATTGTCCCCTACAACCATTTCTTCTATGAGGTCCTCGCTACTCACCAAAATTAAATCTAAAATGGCATCCCCTCTAGTCGGTTCAGCAACTACTTGATGAAGGAATCCATCAGCTATCGCATCTAGGAAAATCTGAGCCCTATTATTATTACTAGCACTGGTCCTCCAGTCTATATCTGGGAAGTTAAAGTCTCCCATGATCACGCAGTTTCCATTAGTATTTACTTTATTAAAGACATTAAAAAGGGCTCTATCCATAACCAAATTAGATCCCGGAGGTCTATAGCACACCCCAAGCACTATCGCAGGAGAGGCTTTACTAGTTTTCTTCCCCAATGTAATTTTTGCCCAGACAGACTCTGTCTTATCCATTGCATCGCTTCTTATTTCTTTACATTCTAACTCATCGTTGATATACAATGCTACTCCACCCCCTTTACCTTTGTTTCTGTCTTTCCTAAACAGCACATACCCTTCAATACCTGTAGTCCAGTCATGACTACTATTCCACCATGTTTCTGTTATCCCTATAATATCTGGTTTCACTTCCTGCACCAGTAGCTCTAGTTCCTCCATTTTGTTACCTAGACTCCTCGCATTGGTGTATAAACATCTTAATTTTTGCTGTTTGGCCTCGCTCACATTTTGTACCCTATTAGGCACAGTCATTCTACAGCCAGTATAACCTATTAGACTAGTATCCACACCGCCCTCGCTCCTTATATACATTCTCCTACCCATGGCTGTATCCTTTCTTACTTCATCTTCTTCCCTCTCAAAGCTAAAATCTGGCGTGGAGATTTTCTGGACATCTCCCATCCATCTCCCCCCAATTCCTAGTTTAAAGCTCTCTTTATCAGTTGTGCCAGCCTCGATCCTAGAAGTCTATTTCCTTCCCTACTCAGATGAAGTCCATCCCGAGAGAACTGACCTCTGTCCGTGAATGCCTCCCAGTGGCCATACATCCCAAAGCCTCCTTATAGCACCACTGCCTAAGCCATCTGTTGACAGTCATAATCTTGTCACACCTTTGTTGCCCTTCTCTAGGAACAGGAAGGATCCCGCTAAAGATCACCTGAGCCTCAATTTCCTTAAGCGTCTTCCCCAGCCTAGCATAGTCTCCCTTGATACTTTCCAGCGAGAATCTGGCTGTATCATTTGTTCCCACATGAAGGATAATTAGGGGATTCTTTCCCGCTCCCTTGAGGATCCTTTTCAACCTCAGGTCTACATCCCGTATCTTAGCACCCGGAAGACAGCACACCCTTCTATTCTCAGGATCAGCTCTAGTTACAGGCCTGTCTATTCTTCTCAATAAAGAGTCCCCGATCACATAGACCTGCCTTTTCCTGGTGACAGTGCTATTCTCCAGTCTCTCCCCTGCTCCCTCTGGCTGCAAGTTCTTTCCATTCCTATTTTCCCTTACAATTCTCTTCAACCCATCCTGTATCCTCCTGGGGCTCATATTTGGTGTAGTCTCCCTTGACTCTTCCCCTTTTTCTATAGGGCTAGCCTCTCTTCTCTTCTTCCTTACCCTTCCACCTTCAGCGACTACCTGCTGAGCCCCTTCTTCATTTTCCAACTCTGCAAACCTGTTCCTAAGCTCTATTTCTCCTTCACTAGCCCGTCTTTTTCTCTGCCTGGTTCTTTGAGTCACATGTTTCCACTGACCACTTTCCTCATCCAGTCTCTCCTCAAAATTCCCCAGCCCTGCTTCCATCCGTGAGTCTGAGCTTTTCCCTTCAGATACCTCATATCTTTGCTCCATCATCTGCTCAAACCCCTTCCTAAACTCAACCAGACTTTCCACCTGCATCTCCAAACCTCGGATCTTTTCCTCCATCAGCTCTATCAGACGGCATTTCATGCAGACAAAACTCTTACCGGTTCCCCCCTCCAGGATCATGTACATACCACAGCTTCCACATCCAGTCATCCTCAATGTGTCTTTCACTGCAGGAGTCACTCCCACAGCTTCCTCTGTATCTGTCATCTCCTTCCCACCTAAATCCTGTTAATCTGGGAAACACAAGCCACACCAAAAAGACCACCCCCCCAGCAAAAGCAAACCCCAAACAAGCACAATACAAACTCCCACTCAAACTCCCCTGTTTAGAGCTCTGTTTGCTAGCTCCTGTGCCGCTGCAGCTGTCTGATCCTCTGCTTGGATAAAACAGGATGGCTCCATTGAAGCCAGTGGAGCTATGTGGTATTACACCAGCTATTAGAGAGATGCTGGATCTACAACAGTGTAAATAAGGTAAGAATCTGACTGTCAGTGACCAGGACCTGGTCCATCCTGCTTAGATGTCAGAGCAGGAGTCGATAGTCAGGAATTGAAGTCCAGGGTCAAAGTCAGAGAATCCAAGCTGCGGCTCAGAACTAGGTTCCCCGGAGTGAGGCGACACAGGGACAAGTTTGGGTCTAAGGCAGGAGCTATCACAGCTATGGGCAAATGCTTTAAGCAGCCACTGAACTACTGCTGCTCCTGTGCTTAAGACCCTTCCCACCAATCAGGCGGTGTAGCCAGTTAGGTAGCCTACTACAGACTAGCTGTGCCTGTTAGCATGCCCAGAGACTGGCTGTGCTGCAGGCCCTGCCACTAGATACGGACTCTCCAAAGGAAAGGCATGGTCTGGATTCTGTGGAGTGACACCAAGTGCATTCATCTGTGTTGTTGGGGAGCTCTCGCCCAGAAAGCATGAGACAGGTTGATGGGATAGGATGCATATGGAGAGTGCATGGTAAGTGCACAAGCAGCATGGGCTAGAGCCCATGACTGGGCTGGCTGTGCCCTTGAGAGTACACCCATGCAGAGGGAAAGAGAACTTGTGGGTGGAGGGCTCACAGCAAAGAACGTGCTGTGGGAGAACAAAGATCAGAGCCGCAGCTAGTACCTCACCTGGGTGCGTATGTGACTGGGGGAGAGAATCCAGGTCAGAGATGAACTCCGCAATGTCCCTGCAGAAAGAGCTGGTGCTGACACAATACATCATGATTGATGTGCTGCCCTCCCTGGCTGCCGCTGAGCCCTCTGAAAACTGTCCATGGCCCATTGTGGACTGGACTCTGAGTATAACAGAGACACACTGCATTATGACTGTGAGATGTTCAGCCAAAGTAGATTGAAATGCCCCATCTAGTGCTCTGCATTGGCCAGCAGCTGGTATAACAACCATACCCCTCTCCCTAGCACGCAGTGGAACCTTCACCTCCTGGTCCACAGATCTTCCCATCACATCAGGCAATGGCAGGGTGTGTCTACACCCCATTGCTCATCCTGCACTCCTGTCATCTCACTCCAAGCTCGGCTTAATTTAGAGACCACTGAGCTCCCATTATTTAGTAATCATGATCCCAATCCTGAATGGGGTTGAGGTAGCTCATCCCCTCTCTCCCTCATCAATCTCCACAGGATAACGTCCTGGGTCTTATTACTCGGAATGCAAATTGCTCTCCCCTCCTTTCAAACAGGTCTTCTGATCTCCTCCCATTGTTGCTCTGGTTTCCCCTCCCCGGCATGCAGGCAGTTAGGTAAGCGCACAAGAGATAAAGTTAAAGCTAATTGCAAGGAATATAAAACACAATAGATGTGCTGGGAATCTCTGTAGCAATACCCTTGGGCACTCCTATGTTGGCTGCATAGCAAAGCACCTCAGATAAATTGCTGGACTGGGAATACATGAAGGAGACAATAATGGATTACTAGCTACAACCACAACAATAAATAAATTAAAAAAAAAACCCAGGCTTCTGCTTTTGTTCATTATTCTTATAATCTTAGGTTAACAAAAACTCAGGTCTATGATGAGGATAAAATATTCCCCCTGCTGCCCCCACCTGCCTCCCAATTACAGTTTTGAATTAGTGTAGTGAGCTGCCTAGGGTGGTTTGGCCAGAACCCAAGCTCAGAAATCACTCATCCTTGACAGAGGCTGCGGTGAGTTAGAGATGCAGCAAGTGGGAAATCTCAGCGATGGGCTGGCCACATGCCCAGAGAGAAGAGGCAGTTCCTGCTTTGTCTAGGCCCTGTTCCTAATCAGAGTCGAGAGCTCTGCCCGCTCCCTCCCTCATCTCTGTGATGTACTCCTGAAGAATAAAAGGCTGGCAAGCCTACAGGAAGAGAACAAATGTGGACATGCAATGCCAGAGGAATCCTTGGCTTTTGCCTCTTGCATCAGCAGTATCTTAGGAATTCAGCAGGTCACTGAAAGATTTACAGAGGATACTGGCTGTTCTCATCAGCCAAACGGCTTCTTCTGAACGCAAAGGGTCCTTTTCTGAGAGATACTGGGACACCACTGACACTGATGGGACCTCAACACTTCTGAGGCTTTGGTTTTACATAATTAACCAATGGTATGTTTTTCTATACATATAATTTCCCCTTTGAAAATCTTTTTAATGTGCTTGTTATATTGATTTTCCCTTAATTGAAAGTGAAAAAGAAAAGTTTCCTGGAGAGAGCACAGTGTCTCTCCCTCAGCAACATAGTTCATGTGAATGCAGAAGGGCAGCTATTCCCTGAGATAGCCAACTTCTAGAACTTTAAAGGTGCAGTACACAGAAAACACAATCACAACAGCTACATAGCCGAACGCATCACACCTTAAACATTGCTTTCAGTATGCCACTGACCCAATTTGAGCTTATTAATTACATTCATAGGCTTCCCTGGAAGAGTTTCTGAGGAGTAATTTCAACAGGGAGGATGTGGAGAGTGGACTGTGTCACCGAAAGGGTTTGTTGCTGGATTCCTTCTCTTGCTACAATTAATGTGACATTTGTACAGCAGCTCTCGTCACAGAGAGTGACCTACAAACTCATTAAACCAGATGATGTCATTCCCAGTGTGCAGTTTCAATGGTGGAGGAAGTGATCCCTGGGTATAGTTTGGATTCTATAGAGCTTTGGGCTGAAATGTGCTATAGCGATAGAAGAGGTCCGCTATTACAGGGTCCGTTTTTATTGAGTAGCCTGATGAAAAACCCCAACCTCACAGACAAGGGGAGCCAATGATGCTGATGGCAAGGTAATGAGATCTGATTCAGTTGCTTTTTTCTTCCCCTGTAAGCCTGTCACTTCTTGCTGTTTGCCATCAGTGAGCCTAGATTGATATATTAGCGATGAAGACAGGAATGCTCTTTAGTTTGCTCACATCCCAGACAGACAAGACAGACAGAATGCAGTCATTTATTCATATTTAGAGACACACATAGTGCCTTTCACATTCAGACATTCAGAATAATTTCATATGCTTTAAGGGCTATGGTGTTAAATACTGCTTCTGAAATGAGTGTCTAGTCAAAAGGACCAGTGATACTGGAGCTCATATGCAGAGAGTTGAATGTGAGGGACCAGATTAATCTTGGGTATAAAACTGCACTGACTTCTGTGGGAGCGGAAAGTGCCCAGCATCTCTAAGCGTTAGGTCACTCTCACTCAGGTGCCTAAAAAGGGGTTGAGTTACTGTTGTATTCATGTAGATGGACTATATGGGCCTAACGTGTTAACGTAATGCAGTCGCTGTCCAACATTAAACAGAGTTAAACAAGGTGTGGGGTTTGTTATACAGGGACCTCAAACTGCTTAGGATCATGGCAAATACACCATTCAAAATCCTTTTAACCTTTTATTAAAGATACAGAAAAGAAGGGAAAACAGTTAGAGTGTTTGAAATGTAAAGTATTAAATAAGGTTTTCATTTTAACAACATCTCTTGTTCCCTTTAGCAGGAGAGAATTTTAGGAAGACCAAAACCCCTTGTTTGACAGTCTCTTAGATGGCATCTGGGATAGTAATACCTGTTGTTTGGGGAAGAGAGAAGTTAGTTGAGATGAACTGTTGTTGCTGCTGTTGTTGAAGTCCAATCCTGTTGCATCACAGGTGGTGTTCGGGACATAGCTGGAGTTGGTAGTTAGTGATGTCATCTGAGTCCCTCTCTCTGGTCTGAGCTGGTCAGGACATCCCTCGAGATTAAGACAAAGAAGGTTGTGGGTCCCAGGAGATGGTGGGGATGGCAGCCATGATGGTGAAGTTTGCTCCAGTAGTATCCGTCTGTTCTTCCATATGTTCTTCTCAAAGACTCTTTCTTTAAGGACTTGCAAAGGGAACGGTGGGTGGGATAGCCCAACCCTTGTTTTGTCCACCACTAAGGCCTAATATCTGACACACCAGTTTGGGTTCCTTAATTTGCAGAGCCATGTCTTCTGTTTTTACCAAACATAACTCAAGATCTATGTTAATATCATATCTGGAAGCCTTTTTGTTTAGACTATTTCAGTATTGGTCTCCCTGTCTAACCTTTTCTCCATCAACATTTGCTGTTATAGGTGGTTGTGACATTTTATGAACTTTTACATACTTTTTACAGTTGATCTTACCATCAGGATAATTTTGTAGGCCCAGCTATTACAACAGATCCACAATTGAGAATGAGGATATCATAAAAAAAAAAAATCGTTGTGAGAATGTTCCCATCAGCAGTGTCCTCATCACCATTGGGAAAAGGTCTTATTATTTAGACAGACTGACTGACAACTATGAATCTTTGCAGATCATTTGCAAACAGAAAAGTGGACTCCTTCCATTTACAGAGCTTAGGTCAACACCTGTCTACTCATCTCTGAAAGCCATACACCCATCAATAGAGTTTATCTTTCCAACACCCTTCTGAGGTGGGGAAGTACTATCCCCATTTTACTGATGGGTAACTGAGGCATAGGGTAGATAAAGTGATTTACCCAAGATTGTCACACACTGAGTATGTGTCTGAGCCAGGAGTTAAACCCAGGCCCAGTCCAATGTGCTACTCACTAGACCATCCTTCTTCCCATCAGCTAATACATCCAGAAACAAAAGTGCACAGAAGCTAGGTGATTTAACCAACCACCTGTAGAGCCCAAATAGCTAATACTCACAGAGACCAATTCACAATCATCAACCCACAGAGTAAAATATGTCCATTTGCCAAATAATCATGTATAATGAAGACATTCATGGCAATCATAACTACCGTTTGTAGATATTTTCCAGCAGAAGGAAGGGTTGAATTTATCAGATGAGTGATTCACAATGAATAATTTCAAGCAGCCCTAACAGATGAGCCCGTCTCTGAAAAATTCTACATGGCAATTCAGATCAATGGACAGAAGAGTTCAAAGGCAGGAAGAAGCCAAGAATCTATTGAGCAAAACAAAACACTGATGTAAGATCCTGTTTCTTCTTCAATCCATTAAATTACAGATACAAAACGAAAACAAAACTCCCGCACGGAAATGGACATGTCTCTATAGTAACGGATAGAGGTATTTACTGGGAAAAGTTCCATTATCGTGAGATTCAGTAGGGCCAGCCAATGTTCCTCTTTAAAGCTGAGCAAGAAGTGGTTTTCCCATCGCAAACTTTTTTGAGATCTTGAAAACGGTTCCCATTCTGCATCATGACAAAACTGAGATGTTTGAAATTTTTCATGAAAAAAAAATGAGAGAAAGAGAGAACCCCTCCACCCTAGAATAGCCAATAGTCTAGTGGGTAGGGACCTTACCTAAAACATGGGAGACCGGGTTCAAGTCCCTACTCCAAAGTAGGCACAGGAGGGATTTGAACCTGGGTGTCCCACATCCCAAATGAATACCTTAACAAATTAGTGCTTGTTGGGAGGGAGGCTGGCTTTCTCCTTTTCTTAATCAGCTCTATTCCTGTTCTTCTTTGCTTCGGCAAACACACAACACCAGTCTGATCACTAATTTCTCCTCTTCCTAGACAGTTAAAAGCTTCACTGTGATGTCAAGATCTGATCTTTTAATGGCACAACTAATGCATCTCTTTCCATCCCTAACAAGCCATGGTAAGAACAGATCTATCTAAGAATATCCCAGTTGAATGTGCACTGAACTCTATAACTGTAAGAAGGAGACATTAACTTTTTGGTCATATGCCCAGAGGAAAAAATATTCCCCAGCCTTGTGGACTATCATCCTCTGGAAAGCAAGCTGCATCTAGCAGATACCCTCAAGGACAGAGAAAGGTATGTCTACACTCCAAACTTGGGAGAAGAAGGGGGATTCCCAAGCCAAGAAGACATACATGCTCTAGGTCTGCTCCAGTAAGTGTGCTAAAAATGGAGGTTGCCTCAGCAGCTCAAGCGGTGGGAGAGGCTAGCCGCTCCAAGAATGTGCCCAGTATCTTGGACAGGTTGGTGCTTACGGTGGATAGAATACACTAGCTCATACAGAGCTAGCGCAGGTATTTCTCCTTTAGCTGGGAAGCACACCCTCAGCTCAAAATGTAGACATACCTGAAGTCGCACAGGGATTCAGGGTATATCACCTACAGCCTTCTTTACAGTGGTGTGGAGCATCCATAGCTCACTGAATTCACTGGCAGTCAGCAACTCCTGAAAACCACAGGGCATGCATTTTTGTTTCCCCAACAGTAAAGTAAGGCTAGTATACAGTGAGAGCACAAGGATGTCAGGAGACAATCACTGCTCATAGTAGGGCTTAGAGAGCCTTGGATGAGAGGGACTTAAGAAATGCTAATGATTAAATATGAATGTGGAGATTGGAGTGGTGGAAGGCTCCTCAGAAAATTCTTTGACTGAATGCTAAATAAATAAATAAATAAATAAATGGCAGTAACAGAGGCTTCTATCTGAGAGGCCAAATGAAATATGAGAAGGCTCCAAAATGGGCTGGTAAGCTTATCAGGAAGGAAATGAACAGAGCATATATCTGGCTGTCTCCAGGAGATGCAGAAGGTGCCAATACCATATCTGCTTCCAGGACAAGGAGCTGTGGAGCTGCACAGAATGACAATAGCTCTCATCAGAGAAGAACACAAAGGGCCTGAGAACTGATAAAAAAAAAGCAGCCAAGCTTTTCATTTTTGCAAGTGCATCCCCTCATTATATTTTCCTTTAAAAAATATCATCTTTTGACCGAATTAACTGCCAGCGACAGGCTGCTGGCTTGACAGCCCTGGAGACTGAAGACTTCTCTAGTTATCTGTAGTGCAGACAAGGGCAATGCAAGCTTCCCTCAGGCAATACTTTGGCAAAGTGCTTCCTCTACAGAGGAGAGAAGGTCACTCAGTGCACAATCCATCCTTGATCCCTCTGCAAGGACATCCATGAATGCAACGTGGTCTCAATGGTAGTTTTTGTGACTTGTGGACACCTCTCCTCTAGAAGAGGACAGAGAGCAATCAATTCATTTCACATAAGACAGCAAGCAGCCTCTAATGAGTTATGTTGTTTTTTTGCAACAGTGACCTAGTGGCGTGGTATGTGCTGAAGAATTACAAACCTCCGCTTACACTGCAGTAAAAGTATTATTATTTGTATTAAAGTAGTGCTTAGAGGCCCTAACTTAGGTTACTCATTGCGCTAAGCCCTGTGCAAACACAGAGTAAGAGGCAGTCCCTGGACCCAAGAGCAAAGAAACAAAATACACAAAGAACAGGGGGAAAGAATGAATATTATCCACACTTTTACAGATGGGGAACGGAGACATAAAGAGACTTGCCCAAGGTCACACATGAAGCCTGTGACAGAACCAGAAACTGTACCCTAATCTTCTGAATCCCTGTACACCACTCTACCTACAAGACCTTTTCTTCCTAAAGGCTACACAAACAGCTGACTATGTTGTGTAAAATAACATTGAGAGCCCCACTGTAAGCAAAGGCTGCCTCAACAACATGTCCAAATCCCCCCCTTGGGACTCTGAAATAGGCCTTTATATAATGTTGCAACACTCCTGATATTATCACAACCTTTGTAATATTTGGTATATTTCTGAGAGCCCCAGCTCCTGGAGTCATGTGCTTACACACAACTAGAGCTGGTCAGGAGTCTTCTGTTGGAATGATTTTTCAATGGAAAAATGCAGGTTGGGCAAAAATTTCAAATTATGCCAAAAATCAATTTTCTGTCAGGAACATTGTAATGAAATATTTTGTTTCGGGTCAGTTCTAGGTGAATTGGAATATTTCAGTTTGTTGTTAAACTAACCCAAAATGTTTGGTTTTGCATTATTTCAATGCTAAAATGCATTTCCCTATTTTGACATATTGCCTCATGGGAGTTTTAGTTTGGGACCCCATTCTCATCTATGGGCTGGGTTCCTGACTGACTACATCTCCCATAATGCAATGCAGACATTGCTATGAATAGGCTGTGTGGTCCAGCAGGTGCATTATGCTTGGGGGCATGACTGCATGTGCATCTTAGGAGATCATACAGTCCAGACAGGGATCTTGGCTCATAGAGAAGAATGGAGGCATTAGTCTTCTGACCTACAGCTCCTATGAAGCAATGCACCACAATGGGGAGATGCAGTTTAATGCTGAGCTAACTTGAAACAAAACATTTTGGGTCAATTCAACAAAACATTTTTATTCATGAATGTCAGAATGTTTTGTTTCAATGAACTGTGTCAAAATGAAACCCTGCAGCACTTCCAAATCAAAGTGGTTTGTAGTGTTCCATTCTAAAAAAGTTTTTTTGATATTTCACCTTTTCATCCTGATTGGAGACAAAAACAAACGTTGAAATATCAGAATTTACCTCTCTTTTGGTATTTTTTGTGCCCTTTCATTTTGGGTAATGACTAGATATCATGAGGCTTCTAGCCCTTCCGGACTGAATGTACATCAGAACTACCACTAAACCAGCCTCCCTTGTGATCATTTGTGAATTCTGTTTCTGAATTAAATCAGAACTTTCAGTGCTGTGTGGAAATGGAGGGGCAGGGGAAGTCCACTGTTATGAATGACATTTACTGGCTTCCCTTTCCTATCTCAGCAGAGTCCAAGTGTTGTGGACTGACAGTGGATAGGCCAGAGGAGGACCCAGGAACACAGAATGGAGATTGTTTTAATATAGCCACAGCAGAATTACATGCACAGAGTAGACCTGTATACAATTCTAACCAGATCAGCATTGCTTTGGGGATGAGACAACTATTGTTATTCATAGCACTCCCCTTATCCCTTAAAATAAATATCAGCAATGTCTTTTAAATGACAAAAATATATTTAAATGCCCATATTCCACAGCATTATATAAAGGTCATCAAGACATATCCCTGTAAATAACTTTTGAGCAATATGTTTTAAATGCCAAACCATGGGCCAGATGCTCAGTTGTGGCCCAGTAGTGTTCAGTGTAGCTGAGGTAGAATAGAAGAGAGGGGGCTCATAAAATGCCCTCTGTGTCCCCCCAACCCTGGATCCATTCTGCACTGGACTGGTCCCCCAGCACAGGTTAGAGCAGCCTGGTGGCTTCTTTAACTTGTGCCAGCTGTGAATGGCCCCCAAGGGGCTGTTACTGCAGCCAGAGATCAGTGGGGTGCAGGAAGATGTAGAAGAATGACTCACCAGGCAGCACACTCCCTTGAGGCTCAGCATGGCATAGCAGGCTCTCCTCATCTGGCATCCCTGGCCAACAGTCACTCTGGCCCTGTGATGATCTACTCTTTCTTATGCCTCAGATCTCTGGCCAGGTCACTTATAGCCACTCCCCCTTCTGGGGACAGGGAGGGGGCAGACAGGCCAACCAACAAAAATCCTGTAGCGTCCCACCAAGTCTAGACTCTCTAGTGCTTCTACCTCTGGTCTCTGGGGTCTTTGCACCCCCTTTCTCAGTGTGCTGTAGAGGAACCCAGGCCCTCCTCCTGTTACAATTTTTCCAGTGCTCTGCCCTCTCAAGCCAGTCATCATATAACATTTAATTTAAGGTCACATTCTTCTGATGTGCCTTCTTTGCCCCCAGGCACAATACACCTTCATCTAGACCTATCAATTCCTGGGCCACAAATACATGACTCGCACCCAGTCCCCATGGACTCAGACTGTTTCCTTGCACAGGATCTCCTGTAGATCCTGTTGCTGCTCCTCTATCCAGGACAGTGACTTCTACAAATCCAACTGTAGTTCCCACTGGTTTTGTTGGTTCTTGAGGAGCTGCTGGAGGACCACTTGGATCTGCTTTGCCGGCCTGATCGCTTCTGTAAGCTGGCACAGAATATCTGGTGACCATGACTGATCCTCCATATAGCAGCTTGGGAGGGCAAATCTTTCTTCACCAAAGAAGGCTTCCAAACACTTCAGCTCTGTCTTTTTTCCCCCTTCAAAGCTCCAACCAGTCTCACTCTTCCCTTATTTCAAGGGCGATCATCATGTCGGTACTCTCCACCACATATAACCGGGCAACCTTCCTCACGAGCCTAGGGAATTCTTAGTCACATCTAACTCAGTCTTTAGCCCCTCCCTCCAACCTCCATTTATTGTCCAAAAAAAGCAAAGAATTCACAAAAGAAAAACAAAACATCCAACTGGGACTTTCTATCCAGCCACATCTCCCCGGGCTTCCCGCCTGGACTCTCCCCACACCAACAACTATTACAAGAGACTGTCCTTTCATGCAGCATCTCTCTATACTCCCTCCCCTTTCCCACAGCTCTTTTTAGGGAACACCTGTCCCCTTTTCTGCTGCATCTGAGTAATGAACTTGCTGGCCCTTGGCCTCTGGCCCTTAAAGGGCAGGCCACTCTGGCTGCCTACACTGTGATAAAAACCCTGGAGCACCAAGTCTTTGTGCCCAGGTTAACTGACTTGAGCTTGCAGGGCTGGGGTTTTGGAGCTAAAAATAGCAATATAGCTATTTGGGTTTGGACTGAAGCCCAGGCTCTGAGACCCTCCCCCATTACCAGATTTACCCGTTACTTTGGGGCACGATCATTGATAAGGGTTACTATTCTGGGGGGCAGGGGGGGTGTCTGTAATTCTATCAACGTACTGCTTGTGTCACTTGTGTTCTCATATGGAGCTCTACGTCTCCCTGCTGCAAGTTCCCTCCCAATGGAGCTATCCTGCAGGACCCCAGAATCAGACGCACGCACACACACATTAACAGAGCACATCTGAGAGGACCGGGTTAATCAGCACTCTCAACCATATCCATTATATGTCCCTGGACTCAGTAGGCTGGGTCGAGCAGCACTTCCAAGCTGCCACCCTCATATGCCCCAGGTTCAGCACGTCCCTATCCCCATTTTCATGTTACAATTGTTCTGGTAGTAACCCACTTGATGACCAAACCGCACATGATTTTTGGGCACTGCAAGGATATTTAGCTTAGGTACGAGGAGCGTTGCTGCAGAGCAAATGGTGAAGCCAAAAAACACCCACAGGGGAGGGGGGAAGAGAGAGAGAAGTAACCAGCTTAACCATGAAAGTTATTTATTGTCAGGTAATAACTATACAAGGGGAGCCAAACAAACAAAAGAGTTATATTAAATCTAACTTAAATTTGATTATAAAAGTCAGGTTTAGAAAACTATAACAGATCTCACAAGTCAGGGTCAGAAGGCTAGAGAGAGAGAGAGTGTGTTCTCACCACTCCATGAAGCTTGAATCGATCGGGGTTCCAGGTAGTGGTGGTAGCTGAGGGTCTGGAGTGCTGGAGACTGGCAGAACCCCCAGCACGATCAGTCAGGAGAAGATGAAGTCCCAGTGGAATTGATGGAGTTTTTGGATCCAGACATCAGAGCACTTACTTGAGCATGGGTAGGAGTTTTTGTAGGGAAAGAACAATGATTCAAGGGAGAACACTAGATTTGTTTATGGGTAAACTGATGGCTCAAGGGAGTATACCAAAGTTGTTTTGTTCAGGTTAGGCAATAGGAACTGCTCATTCCTGGCTATGGATCTTCCTTCAAGGGAGCCCACAATGCAATTAGGCAGCTTCAGTATTTTGGATACCAATAAAGGATTTATTATTAGAATTGGTCTGATAACTACTGAGCTGGGTGTGTGCAGGCTTGGGTTCATTAACATCTGGAGCAGAGATCCCCCATCATGCAGTGCTTCCCTGCTTTTCTGGTCCCAGAGTTCAGTGCAGTTCTTGCCTTGGAATCTCTGTTCTCCATTCTGTATTCTAACGGGGATGCCTCCCTGTCTCATCTTTGATGCAAATGAGGCTAGGGTAGTGTCCTTAATCCTGTCACCCTTGTCCGGAGGGGTTTAGGTGTGTCTCCCGCTACCTTTTCATTGCTTTTTGTAAGTCTTTCTTCTGACTGGCTTTGGCTCAAACAGAGGCTCACGGAGGAGGTCTTTCATGAGTCAGACAGACTGGATACTGCACCCTGGTTCCCCAAGAACACAGAGCTGATAGGTAACATCCCTCACGAGTTCTCATAACCTGGGCTCCAGCCCAAGCCCAAATGTCTACACTGCAATTTTGAAGCCCCTTAGCCCAAGCCCTGAAAGCCTGAATTAGTTGATATGGGCCAGCAGTGGCCATACTGCAGGTCTATGCCTGGGCTCTGGCTCAGGTTTTAGCCCTAGACTCCCTTCCATCCACACACTGATCAATCTGACTCAGGTCAGCAAGCACTGAGGACCTAGGTCCTAGGACTCTGCTCGGTGCGGGGGTGTCAGAGCCTGAGTCTTGCTGTGACTCAGGTCCAAGCCCTGTCATTTTGCAGCATGGACACAGCTCAAGCCATGGACCCAAGTCGGAAGGTCTGCATTGTGCAATATGGACTTGTTAGCCAGGCTGTGAGACCCTGGTCCAGCAATTGTAAGCCCAGGTTTATAATGCAGTGTGGATATTCAAGCACAGGTAGTTTGTAATGAAAGAGATGCCATGGCTCAAGCAATTAGGTGCTGGGACTCAAGGAATTTTTTTATATTAATAACTGAAGCAGCAAGCCAGAGGTGCCAGGGCTATGAACTGCCAAGCGTAGAGGTGCTGGGGCTCAGCCCTGCCTCAACTTAAGTACTGAGCACAGGCTTAGAAACACTGAGTCTGTACACCTGGGTTCCACAGACTTGGGTTTACAATGCAGCATAGACATACCCTAAGTGTATGTCGACACTGCAGTAAGAAGACCTGTGGCATGGCTACACCCTCTATGCTGCTTCCCCAGCTCTGCATAACCTGAGGATCCCGTTTCTGAGCAGAGGTCCTCCAGGGGATGTCTATGCCACTGGAGTGATGCAAAGCAGCTAAGAGTGCTGCCCAGGATCAGAACCTGTGCTTTTACATAACCTGAAATACCACAATGACGGGGTACGCTGCCTTAAACCTGCGACATGGTGGCTATGTCTACACTGCAATTACAAACCTAAGGCTAGCCCATGCCAGCTGACTTGGGCTCGCAGGGCTCAGGGTCAGGGGCTGTTGAATTGCATTGTAGATGTTTAGGCTAGAATTGGAGGTCGGGTGCTAGGACCCTATGAGCAGGGAGGATCCCAGAACTCAAGCTGCTGTCTGAGCCTGAATGTCTACACTGTAATTAAACAGCCCCTTAGCCTGAGCCGGGTCAGCTGACACGGGCAAGCCACAGGATTTTTAATCGCAGTGTAGATATACCCAGTCTTGCCACTGTCTGACTCTGCTCAATATACACTTACTCTATTTTTACATCTTGAACGTAAGCTGACATGCTTCCTGAATGTGGAAAGCCGTGAACAGTCTCTTTGTGAGACGACTGGGGTGGTATCTCAACAGCCTGTGATTCTGGTGGAGAAAGGATGGTCTGTAAGTTAGGGCACTAGCCTAGGCCATAATAGCCATGGGTTCAATTCTTTCTCCATAACAGACTTGCTGAACAGGCTTATGCACGTCACTTCATCTCTCTGTGCCTCAGTTCCCCATCTATCAAACAGATAATAATGTGTTAAAGATTGTGAAGTACTTTGAACTCTAATGATGAAATAGCAGTTACTCTCCATGGGACCCTCTTTAAATCAGTGGGCGAGAGTCTATTTTCATTTAGACCAGTTAAAAGCTGGATTTCTGTGGGTAGAATTAAGAGCAGACGTTGGCCATGTCTCTTAGATTTCCTTTGTCTGCACTTTCATCAGGAGGGGGCACATTTTCTTAAGATGAAACAGAAGCCAGTGAGAAAATGGCATCTTGAGGGAGAACAAGAGTATTAATAGTTTCTTCGCATCCACCATTCTCTGCTAAAGTCATATTACCCAACTGATTAAGGGAGCTGGTCTAAAGCTGTTCAATATTTTTAAGCAAGAACGTCTACCTGGACCAACATGGGCTTCGTTTGTTGTAGGATGATATCTGCATTTCTTTTCCACTCTTGTAGCCGCAAGGAAGTACTAGATCTCCAACTTCTACAGACTTTATTTTGTTCCCTGGAGGAATAGTTATAGCATACTTTATCCAAATCAGGTCTTGTACTTCCAGTCTTGCACATAAATGTCTCCTTATTAGTCGTTCAGCCCACGTACATTTTGTAGAACTACACTATATAGTCTTGTTTGATAAAATAGCAAGAAGCTATTTTCTGATTTAAATATCGTTTATCTCCCTTGACAGTTTTCATGGCAGTTTTAAAAGTTCTAACAAAACATTTGATTTCCCCATTAGAACTCAAATGGTAGGGGGCAGATAAAACATATTAAATTTTATTAACCTACAGAAAGTTATTGAATTCTGGTGATGTAAATCCAGGTACAATATCAGATATTAATTTTTCAGGTAATCAAAAAATGAAGCCTAAATGGCACTGTCTGCATTAAGAAAGGACACATGGCTAATTTATGGGCTCCTACCAAGATCAGAAAGTTGTCACCTAACAGACCAGCAACCTCAATATGGACTTGGTCCTGTGGGCACAGTGACCATCTCCAGGGATCCAAAACAAGCCTTTGATTGTACAAACTGATGAGGTTTGCAGTTAAGACTGGGTTTCTCCATAGCCTTCCCTAGCCAACTCTCCTAGGCACCTTAGAGTATCCCTTGCTGGCATCTTGTTATTCAGTATCTTACTGCCAAGCATGTGCTCTAGCTGTAGCTCTAATATGAACCACACCTGGATGGTTTTCCTGGATTCCTTTTAAAACCTAATGTAGTTATTCTTCCAGGCACCTGGCCAGATCCTCAGCTGCTGTAAACCCACCTAGCTCCATTGAGATCAGTGGCACTGTGCCAATTTGCACCAGCTGAGGATCTTTAATTTTATTGCAAACCCAATAAATTTCTGGATATTCTTTTGATTTCCCCATCTTTTACTGTATCAACTGACAACTAATTGCTCTGTTCTGAATCACTTCCCTGAGCAGTGGTTTCCCCTCACTGTCACTTGCTGTCTCTGTTTGCTTTTATCCATATCTTTCCTATATTTCATTTCTTCTTCTTAGCTTGTGTTCATGTTTTTTTCCCCAGGCTGCTTTCCTTCCCACACGTCCAGATAATGTGCACAGGCACTTGGCATATGTGACATTTCTCATTTCTATAATAGCATACATCAACTGAGTAGTTGTGTTTACCACAGTGAAAACATAGTTGCTTTGAGTTTATCTTATGAATTGGGGCAATGCACATTTTTAACTCATTTGCTTGTTTCTCGGCAATCTTATGCTTGACAGCTGTGTTCACAGCCTTGCTTGGTGGAAGGTCTGTTTTTGCTAGTAGCTCCCTTTGTATTGCAGATGAATGTATCCCACACACAAATCTGTCCCATAAAGCTGCCTCCAAAAATTGTCCAAAACTGGCAACTCTCTGCAATCTTTCTTAGCTCTGCTAAGAATAGTATCAAAGGTTCCCTTGGGTTTTTTGTTTCTTCTGATGAAATTTAAACGGTTCAGATCAGGTCCTCAGCTGATATAAGTCAGCATAGCATCGATGACTTCCATAGAGCTACATTGATTTGTACCAGCTGAGAATTTGACACCTAAGCTATTATCAGTGTCTCTTGCACCAGGTGTATTTTAACGAATTTACATCTTTTTTCTTAACATTTTGATGATGGAACATTTGGGATCACTAAGGTACTAACGATGGGCCTGATTCCCCACCGCCTTGCACCTTGCGTAATCATTTACACTGGGGAATTCTAATTCGGCAGCATTTTACACCCACTTGGCATCGGTGTAATTGGCTACACAAGCTGCTAGGTATGGGAGAATCAGCCCCTATGGGCCAGACACTGGAAAGGAAAGGAAAGCAGCTGCAAGGACATAGCTGACAATTCACCAAGCACGGGAAAGTCCCCAGCAGTCATAGAGTTGGTCAAGCTGCTCCAATCCTGCACCCTCCTCCCCCCCCCCAACCATGATATAAAGGGTCCTTCCAGACAGAGAAGGGTCTGGTTAGAGTGCAGTGTGCTTCTTTGATCCCTAATTAGCAGATGGTCCCTTGGTGCCATAGCCAGTCAACCAGCCAATGAAACAAAACATCTTTTTGGTGACTCTGGGGCCAGGGCCAGAGCTGGCTTAGGTGAGGGACCCAGGATGGGGGAGCCATAACTAACTTTGTTGTGGCTCCCTCTTAGCTGTGGCTGTGACCCTATATGCTTTCCCTTCACATACAGACAAAAGACTGCATGCAGACTTGATTCGCCACTGTATTATTCTAGTTTTATGCCGGTATAACTCAAATCTATTTCTTTTCTTACCACCTTCTATTGTATTAGGTACAAAAGTGTTCCAGTAGTCCTTCCCCATATTCGTTCCAATCTAATCTTTTTCTATCATCTCTTTGCCCATATGTTGTTATTTTCCCCCATAAAAAGTACCAATCAAAATACTTTGCTACTCTTTGCTTTCTCAGCTGCCTAGAAGATACTCAGCCAAGCTGTTTCCTTGGGTTATTTCTTTCTCAGGACACAGAAATCAGTCACTTATTGATGCTTTTAACTCCTCCAAGCTGTTCAGAGTTTTTTCTTTTCTTTTGTTGTGTTTTTTTCCAGTCAGCTAGCTGAATTTTCAGCCACAAGAACAGCAGTTACAACAACACCGTATTTTCCTCTTTCCTAAGGTTTTATTTTTCTTTAAGTTTGCCATAACAACATGACCCCTTTTGTTCACTTGAACATCTTTTTGCCAGTTTGTTGTTATCCCTCTACTTTGACCAAAGAGCAGAGACTGCTCCGCTTCATTCTGTATGGCCACTGCATTTTTTACTAGTACATATGGAGGTGTCAGCAGTATGGCACTTCTGGTGGACCAAGCTATTGCATCACTGAAGATTGCTTTTGGCAGGGAAAAAAAAATAGAATTATTTATATCACCAAGGCTTGAAAGGTCCTGGAAACTGAACTCCAATCTTACCACTAGAGATGGTCTCTCCAAGGGCAGCATTGAAACATATTGATGGGCAATGATGTTGTTTTTATTATTTCTTATTTATATTTCCATAGCACCCAGGCACTATGGACTAGGCCCCCATTGTGCTAGGCGCTGTACAGAACAAAAAGACAGACCCTGCCCTAAAGAGCTTACCGTCTAAGACGAGAGACAACAGATGGGTACAGACAGACCAACGAGAGAGCACAAGGAAATAGTCAGCATTGCTCATCAGGATTGGCACTAGTATCAGCACACCCGTTGCTCCACTACTGTCAAGTTTTCGTAAGCAAGCTGGCAAAGCGGGTTGTAAGAAAGGATTTGAATGAGGTAGGTTTGAAGATATTTACAGGGATATTTACAGTTCCAAGCATGTGGGCAACATGGGAGAAATCACAAAGGTGTCCTATTCCTGGCTCTGGCACTGGCCTGCTGGGTGACCTTGGGCAAGTCAAGTCTACATTCAGGGCCTCGGTTTCCTGATCTGTAAAATGGGTATAATGATACTGGCCTCCTTTGTGAAGCACTGTGAAATTTACTGATAAAAAAGTGCTATATAAGAGCTGGGTATTAGTATGAGTATTTTTTTAATTTTAGCATCATTGGCCAACTTGATTGGTGGAATTGGACGCTGTCAGTGGCCACACTTTAGCTGTTCTGTGGACAGAAACTTCTACCTACAGGTCTCTTTATCTGGCACCATTCACCAGCTCCAAACTCACTTTATTTTAACATAATACATAAATTTTGCTTTGATCTAGGAAGCCAGTGAAAATGTTGCAGGTGGTTTGGTGTCTGATGTGTCATCTCTCAGGCTGCTTTACATAGATGGTATTTTTTTAAGCTTACAGGTGACACTGTACTGTGAGAGGCTGCAGCTGGTCAGCACTGCTACTGTGGACTAGATTATAGCACAGCAATGGATTTAACAGCAGAGGAGACCTGCTGCCAGAGGACATGAGCTTTATCTACTTGGAGATTTGCTCGGGCATCTGGTGCTAATTTTGCAGGGCCAGGATGATCTTTCAGTCTTAGCCCATAGACAAACTAATGATCTGTGCTCACTATCTGCCTACAGCTTGTCTTTTAATTAACTGTCAGAGGAGCCATTCAATGAAATGCAGAATATGCAGTGAATTACTTGCAAAGGGGAAGAGCCAAGAAGGTGTCCACTGGCCTCCACTGGCAAAGCCTGGGAATTTGCTTTGTGGTAAATGTTGTGTCTTGGACTTCTGAATGCTAGGAGCTATTACACTTTGCCTTAATATTCAGGAAGGGTAAAATTCACCCAGGGCTACTGTAACCCACTGGTGGGTGGGTGTTTCAGGGCCACCTCTGTGCCTGAACTACTGAGGCTATGAATCTGGGACAGCCCTAGCTAAAGGGCTTTGACTCTTTCATTCAGGCTGTAGCAGCACCTGCTTAGTTTTGAAGTTCTCCAGTTCAATCCCTGGTGTATCACTTCAGGGAGGGGAGGGACAGCTCAGTGGTTTGAGCATTGGCCTGCTAAACCCAGAGTTGTGAGTTCAACCCTTGAGGGGGCCATTTAGGGATCTGGGGCAAAAATTGGGGATTGGTCCTGCTTTGAGCAGGGGGTTGGACTAGATGATCTCCTGGGGTCCCTTCCAATCCTGAGATTCTATGCTCAATGATAATACTTCTCTTTTTCATCCATGGAGCTCAAATCACTTTACAAAGCTGAGACAGCAACCACCTGTGACCCAACAGCCTCTTAATGCCAGCTGGCAAGGGAATGCAGAGGGGTTACAGGCATCTCATGAATCTGGTGAGTACATTCTAGCTCACCAATAAGTGTCAGGTGAGGTCTTGAGTAAAAACATTTGTCATTGTGGGCATCAAAATCATTGTGAAATGTATGTACAGATGCTATGTAAGGAGTTATGTACATACTGAACATACGTTCTTAACATCTATAGATACAGGTCACCAGCAAACGGTGAAAAACAAGTTTTCTGGCAGACAAGAGAGGTTTATTAACTATCTGTTCACATGTAAATTGAGTATTGTCTCATTCACAAAGATCTTCATATCACCGGTCTGAACTGAATGTAAATGAAGGACTGTAAAAACTTCAGAGAGAGGAATGATCAACACAGAAAAATAGCATGGGAGGGAGAATCTCATCTGGTGGGTGCACTTAAGAGGTTTGCTGGATTATATTTGGGGAGACCAAGGGGGTGCCCAGACACTCTTCTCTGAGGAAGTAAAAAGACAGAAGTTTTGCTTCATACTAAAAGGTTTCTTAGCCACCCTTGGTTGAAAACACTAAAGAGAAGTTCAGGTGAGATAAATTTTCTTTAGACAGGCAACGGTTAATCTGCTAGTTAAGTTTAGTCTCTAGAAAGCGTGTTATGATTTCATTTTATATACAACCATTTGTTTCCAATGTTCTTACTCATTAATATTTGAATCTCAGTTCTTTGATAATCAACATATTCTTGTTTTCTGTATAAATATATCCGAGTGCTGCATGTTTAACAAAATGTTGGTCCTGAGCTGCATCTCACAAGCTGTGTCCTGTTCTTTTGGGAACCGCAGGCCTGGTAGTTCTGTGAGTGTTTGGTGGAGATGGGGCTGGATACTGCAGGGAATGCTCTGAGGACTCGGGGGTTGGTGTGTGCCTATCACTACCCACACACAGACAGCAAGGCCTGCGGAGGCCTGGAATGTAGTGCTTGTGCTGACAGAGGCTGGTGGATTCAGGGAATTGATCCACAGATAAAGGCAGTGGGGCGGTGCCACACAACCCTGAGTACCACTGGGTAGCGTCACACCATTGCACACAAGGCCTTCTTTAAATCCTCCGTAGGTGTCTGCATAGGCCTCAGGACTAAAGTGGTGTGCAGATGTACGTCAGCCTTAAAGCATGAGCCACTTTATTAGAATACCTTTGTTATTCTGTGAACGATCATGAGAATTGGGAGAATGTATAGTAGTTGCAAATCAATACCTTGTAAATTAAAACAAATCAAGTCACTAGCAAAAGGGCTTGGTTTCTTTTCAGTTTTTACTCTTGGGCATAAGGGAGAAAGTATTTATTAATGAGATGTACGTCTGGTTCTTCACACTCTGGAATATACATGTTGGATTTGCACTGCTCTGAGGTACAAGCCAAACACCTTGATTAATCCTATCATGTGTTGTTTGAAGGCAAACTTCATTTTAAAATGGAAATAGGAGCTGAAGCTATTTTGCTCTCTTTGCCGACCTCCCCATCCCCAACCAAATACACATAAGGGCTGCTACTTTCAGTGCCACCATTCATAGCTGAAGGGTTTGCATCCGTTTTCTTCCAGTCTTCAGGAAGGAATCAAGGGTCATTTGGCATTTTGGCATAATCAGCTATTGAGGAGTAAGTCCAAGGTATAATTAAGCCAAGGATGTGGTAAGTAGAGGGTACTCCATTTCTGGTCAGAGCCTGGTACTTCTGTTGGATCAATGGAAGAGGTACACTGTATAACATGGTAATAGATGTACTTTTGCCCAACACAGAGTTGTAATTGATATAAGCTGGGTATTCAGTGGGTCATCCACAGAAGCCCTTGCCTCATTGAGCGGCGGAGCATGGTAAGTGAGGCAGGGATTCACAGGGTCCTTTGCTTCACTGAGCACAGTGACTGAGGTGGTGCCTCACAGGAGCATTTGCTTCGCGGGTGCGTGCTTTGCATGAGATGGGACATTCTGTAGGTGTTTAGCCAAATATTTCCAGCTAATGAATTTCCTTTCTCTTTAACAATAATACTCTAGACCACTGGTTCCCAAACTTGTTGTGCCGCTCGTTCAGGGAAAGCCCCTGGTGAGCCAGGCCAGTTTTTTTACCTGCCGCGTCCGCAGGTTCGGCCGATCACGGCTCCCACTGGCCGCGGTTCGCTGCTCCAGGCCAATGGGAGCTGCTGGAAGGGGCGCGGGCCTAGGGACATACTAGCCGCTACTTCCAGCAGCTCCCATTGGCCTGGAGCAGCAAACTGCAGCCACTAGGAGCCACGATCAGCCGAACCTGCGAACGCGGCAGGTAAACAAACCGGCCCGGCCTGCCAGGGGCTTTCCCCACACAAGCAGTGGAACAAGTTTGGGAACCACTGCTCTAGGCAATGCCATTAAAAAAACAATGTTAAAAAAACACTAAGTTTGCAGAATTAAGAGCTGATCCCCAGGTGCTTATGTGGGATGTAAGTGGTAGGTCCCAGGCTTTGTGCTGGTACCCTGCACAGGGGTGATTTTCACTCAGTGAGACACAGATGGAGTTAACATGTTGGAAAATTTGAACTGAATATTTGCTAGGAATATTTTGCAGTAGTCAACCAGCTTTGGTCCTGAGGCATGGGTGGCACGGAAGCCCTCCCCCGCCCTTTGGGGAGGCTAGACACATGGCCCCGCCCTACCAGCCCCGCCCCCACCAGCCCCTGTCTGCTGGGGCCCCAAGTGCCCCCCTGCAATTGGAGCCCCAAGTGCCCCTTGTTCGCCGGAGACCCGAGTGCCCCCCACACCGCTGGAAGATCCTGGCCAAATCATCCCAGGCCTCCCTCAGCCCCGACCACAGCACCAGGCCACCGGCTGCCCCCAGTGTCAACCTGGTCCCAGCACTGTGTCACTGGCCAGCCTCAGCACCGGCACCAGCACTGGGCTGCTGGCCTCCGGCCAGAGCTGAACTCCCACAGGCTTGGGGGAATGGGTGGAGCATGGGCAGAACCAAGGCTTGGCTTAGGGGAGGCTTATACCCACTGTCTATGTCATCAGAGTAAATTGAGATGTTACAACTGATCTTTTCCATTTCTGATTTCTATCATTCTGTGAACATAAGCAATTTATGTTATTCCAATAACTTAAGTGAAAGCTACCACTTCAGGCTTTTACTTTATATCCTTAGCAATTAAATATTGTTTGTTTGCTTTTTCTTCTGCCTGGAATTAAATCAGATAAGAAAACCTCAGGCCACTGATATCAGAGACATTGGTATTAATGGGAGATCCTGCTGGGAAAATGTTCTGTTCATATTGAATGTAGAGACAAGTACCTTCAAAATAAAATAATGTTTCTTAAACCTCTGTAGTTCAAAAGACAAAGTCAGAGGAATCAATAAGGAGACAGTTTTTGGAATATTTTTTCATGCAGTCGAAGATCTAAAAGCTAATATTGATTCACACTGGTTGGATTTTGATGGTTAAAAGGAGCCATCACAGAATTATCAAAAGTTTGAAAGTCACATACAGCAAAAGGAGTAATTAACTACTTGGTTAGAGAACATGTGTCTGCCAACTAAAAACCAGACAGTATAGAAGTCTTACAGTCTGCTGCCCTACTTTCATCTGATCCATGCTAGAGTATCTCATCAGATTTCACGTTAAATCCATCACAGAAAAAACACCCCTGTATTTTGTACCGTGGTTGATCGATAAAAAATACACTGACTACCCAAAAAACAAAAAAAAATCCAAAATTAAAACCCTATCCCAAGCATAGTTTTGACTCTGTAAAGGGAAAAATGCCAAATTCTGTGACTAGGCACTTCACCATTGCTATTGATTTTATGTGGGAAGAACTCAGATAATGTGATGATGAGTGGCTGTATAAAACTTTCAGATAAATGGAACACATGGCATGGATTTTAGCCCTGATATCCTGGCCAAATTCCAGTGTGGGTCACCACCACATTCTGCCTGCAATCTCAATCAGACATAGTATTCTTCTTCTTTTGCTTCCCTGAACAGTTGTGCAATGCAGCTGTCCAATAGTCAACAGAGTCCCACCCCAGAAGCAGCTGCAATGCAGTGATGAAGTGATTTACAGCAGTGGCTTTCAACCTTTTTTCATTTGTGAACCCCTAAAAAATTTTGAATGAAGGTGCGGACCCCTTTGGAAATCTTAGATATAATCTGCGGACCACCAGGAGTCCCTGGGCCAAAGGGTGAAAATACTGTTCTATGGTAACGACAACCTTTTGCGGACCCCTTAGACATACTCTGCAGACCCCCAGGGGTCTGCAGACTGCAGGTTGAAAACCACTGATTTATGGGATTACCAACCCTAAATGTTTAACAATTATGAATCAAGCCACCAAAAATCTTGAAATTGGCTTAAAAATCACAAGATTTAAAAATAATACATTTTCAGTTCTTTTTATTTGCTTTCTGGAGTTGAAGACTTTAGGGTTCAACATTTTCCAACTTTCTTCCAAAACTATGAAGGCTAGAAGCTTACTTTTTTAAATAAAGGCAGAGACTCTCCGGTAATAACATGATTCCAGTAGCTGGAGCTTTCAGAAAAACACCAGATACAGTGACACATGAAGATCTGGGAACATTGGATTTATACATATTGGGCCAGATACTCAAAGGCTATAAATCAGTGCAGCTCCACTGAACCCAATGGAGTTCCATCAGTTTAGACCAGCTGGGGATCTGCTTGTAAGTGCCTTGGTATCTTTGAAGGTAAGAGGTGCTATCTAAATGTCAGATGTTATGTTATTGGCAATTCATGCCCCCTTTCTCCCCCCAGTAGCTGGACTTGCTCTTTGTGTGTCCTGCATGTTACCTTGTGATCTGCAGACAGCAACTTTATGGCTCCCTGCCCTCCTCTGGTCAAGCAAAGCTAATCTCAGCTGGAAGCAGCTCTCTGCAGGTATTGCTGAAAGCAGAACAGATCAATATAATGGTTGTTTGTCTTTTAAATATTCATAGTAGATGTGCAAAATGCGAGGTGTGAAACAACATCCCATTGTGCAATGCAGAGGTTATGAGCAGAGGTAGAAAACCACTGAAGCATTATGGAATTGGCGCCCCCCACAGCAGCTGCTGCTTCCTTGCTGTGCCATGTGCACTCTGCCCTCTTGTGGAGCCGCCCCAGTCAGAGGCAGGGTCTGGAATGCCCGCTCCCTTCTCACGCCTCAGCACTTTATATTTTTGAGGTACAGTGCAAAACGTAATCCTCACAACAGCCCAGGATGAGGCTGCAGTGGATTCACCAGGGGCTGGAGGTGGCAGCATTTGGCATAGGCCCAGCTGATACCAGGGTTTGAGGCACTGAGAGCAATGTTCGAAGAAGCTCTGTCGCCCTCCCGATCACTCATGCACTGGAAGAGAGAAGCAACTCATTGCCAGGTGCAGTGTTGCCTTCCTTCTGCTCTAACGATTGCTCACTGCCACCCTTCTCGTGCTGTGTCCACAAGCTGACTTCTGCCTGGCACTGCCAAAATTCTCAAGGCCCTGTCACTCTGGTGTTACCCCCCACCCTTTCTCCTCTCACCCCTTTACTCTGACTCAGCTACCAGGCTGTCAGCTACTGTCAGCTACCTCCTGCTGTTCTAACACCCGTCCTTCATTCCTGACTATAGTTATTCTCCTCCTGCCCTTACCCCCTTCCTGAGCGGCCTAGAGTTACCTCCCTCCAGCCCTGTCCTGCTACTCGATCTATCTAGTGTTACCCACTTCCTGCCCTGCCCAGGCTGGCACTACGCCCATTTGCCCTGCACCCCGTGCTGAGCTGCCTAGTGTTCTTCCCTGTGCTGAGCTGCTCTTGATCATGACCTGCCTAGAAGCAAGCGACAACTCCTCTGAAGGACAAATTGCTTGTACTCAGTATGAACTCCACTTACCCGTCTTACTGTTACACTTCCTGTTATTTAAGGTAACAAAAACATAAATGCTCCACACTGAACGAGACTGATAAGAAAAGGAGGCAGCCAGTGGGGCATAACCGCTGAGGCCAAAGTGCATCCCACTCCAAAGATGCCAATGAATGAAAAGTAAAAAAACTGGGCCCCTCTTAGCCCTGGCTGACCCTGCAGGACTCCGGATAGTGACAGATTCCTTTTAGCTTGTAAATTGCAGCTGATATGACCAGATAATTGGGAAGGGAGCAGACGCATGTCACACTGAATTAGCCAAGTGACCATTTTTTCACACTGACAGGGATATAGAAACTCTTTCTGGATGCACAGCAGCAATGGTTCAGGTCTCCTGTTTCATTGTCTGCTCCTTTGGGGAGAGGGAGTGGCAGAGGTCTGGAGAGCTCCTGTGGACTATTTTATGGAGTTATTTTGAATTAATCAAGTAGGGAATGAAAGGTCCCAGATTAATGGCTGAATAAACTGAAATCCATCCAGGAACAAGATGGGAAATGTACACAGAATACATAGGCACAGCACAGGTGAATGGTGTTGATTCACTGGATGGTGCCCTTCCCTCTAAGGGTATGTCTACGCTGCAATTAGACACCTGCGGCTGGCCCGTGCCAACTGACTCAACTCACTGAGCTTGGGCTAAGAGGCTGTTTCATTGTGGTATAGATGTTTGGGCTTGAACTGCAGCCTGAGCTCTAGGAGCTTTCCACCTTACAGGGTCACAGAATCATAGAAAATTAGGGTTGGAAGAGACCTCAGGAGGTCATCTAGTCCAACCCCCTGCTCAAAGTAGGACCAACAGGTCCTAGGGCTCTGGCTCCAGCTCAAACATCTGTGCCGCAATTAAACAGCCCCTTAGTCTGAGCCCTGTGAGCATGAGTCAGCTGGCACAGTGTAGATATACCCTAAGTCATTATGGGTCCACTGGTCCAGCATTATGTTAAGGGGCATTTTACTCCTGGATGCACCATTGTTTGGCTGAGATGTCAAACCAAGGCACTGACTGTTTGGTCATTAAAGAGTCCGTGGCACTTAATGTAGGATTAGGATGTTTATATGATCATAATCAAATTCCAGCTCAAGCCATCAGAGATGAGATCCTGGCAGCCTAAGAGTTGGATATAGAATTTCCCTTCACTTCCTGTCCTAAGATGTTGTGTAGTATTGTAGCGCATTGTTAAATTGTTGATGTGTTCCATCCCAGGAGTGGCTATGATGTTATGGTGGGTGAAGTGTAGAGCTGTGTAGAAATTGGAATTTCCCTTCCACAGAAAATTTCACAGTTCTGGGGGGAAAAAAAATCATTGTGAATTGGAATGAGAAGTCAGACATGCAACATTTGCTTGGGGAGGGAGAGTTTCAAAAACTTCCATTTCAAAAGAACCAAAATAGAATTTTTCAAAAATTTCTGTCTAAGCTCCCAGGCAACCCACCAGGCAGGCTGTATCAGAGCTGGAAAGCCTGGAAGAGTGGGGGAGAGCTCGTAGGAAACTAAGCAGCCTGCCTGCCTGATGTCCATTGAATGTTTAGATGGAATCGACCCATTCCCACAAAAAATTTTGATCCCATCAAATTGGCATTTACTGATAGGAGAAACGTTTTGTCAGAAAAATTTCAACCAGCTCTAGTGAAGTGCGTATGCAGGACAAAGTTTTCCTCCTAGATTCCCAGACAGGGAGGTCATATATTTAATTTGGACTCTTCCATTTTAAATGAATCATGGTTGTTTTTTCACCATCGCTTGGCCACCTGTATTTTAGCTGCTGCCCTTTAACTGGCTATTGTCCAGCAAGCCCCGTGACCTCTCTGTACTCAGTGACTCATTCTGGCCTCAACAGTGATACCAGGCGACTCCCAAATGAAAGGAGACCCAGGATACTGATGTGTTAGCGAGGAAAGGTGTGATTTTAAGCCAGAGTGGTAATTTCATTGCATGGTATTACTGATTGCCACCTATAAATAGTTACAACAGGTAGAGCTCAGAGCTGCTGTCAAGATCAACCCTTCCCTTTATGCCGGCCCTATAACTCTGCTGTCTCATCTGCAGTATCCATAGCAACCACCCTGCTGGTTGTGAGACCCATGAAGTGCTCTATTTTTCTGCAGCAGTTCTTTAGAATATTGTATATGGAAGGGGAAAAAAGAACAACGAGCTGAACGGGGTTGGCAAGATTTTGGAGTGAGGGATAAAAGAGGTGGGGGGTGCTATTCACAGCAGTGGGCACTCCCGCACTGCAATGTCAACTGTCCCACCCTGCACCTACCATACTTGGGCCTTCTCAGAATAACAGGGCAGGTCCAAAAAGGCTCAGAGACTTAACTTTGGCACTAGTGACAGGCTAACATCAAAAGGGCCAGAGGTTCAGCAAAGTATCTAGAAGTTGAGCTGCTTCTAAAAACTGCTTGGCAGGGAATTTCAAAGCTATTTAAGGGACTCCCATTCAATGTAAATGGGAATTAGATATCTTTTAGCAGATATGAAAATCTCAGCCACTGAATTTGCAAAATTTGGGTTGGAAATCTTTGGAGAATAAAAATTCTCTTGCGATTCCTGATACATTGGGGTATGCAGGAAATTCTGCAAGACCAGGGCAATGCAGCAGTTCAGGCTGAATGTGCAAAGGCAGCACAAAAATCAGAAATAAAGGGGAGGAAAGACATTTCTGAACTTTTTTTGAATTTCCTGAGAGGCTGGATGTGAGCCTGGAGTTAGAATTTAAGTCCGTTCTTATTTTATCCAAACCAGTTCCCCATTTTCCAGAGGTACAGTATTTACTGTAAAGTTTGTCAAAATGTTTCCTATACAAAGTTTTTTAATTAAAAATGTCTTGGGTTTTTTTGCAAAAATTATTTTTTTAACCAAAAAATGTTGACTATTAAAAAATTTCCACTAAATTTTGCATAAGTTTTTCTTAATCAAAAAACAGTCTCTGAATCATTATTGCAATAGTTACCAACAATTTTTATTTGCCAAACAACCCGGTTTTTGGTGAACCAAAAATTTTGATTACAATTTCAAGAACTTTTCAATAAAATTTCCAGTGGAAAAAATATTGAAAGCACGTGTCCATTTTGAACCCTGAAACTGGAAACAACTTTGAAAGATTTTGCAAAACATATATATCATTTTTTAACGAGCCCTCTAGATTAGCCTTCCTGAAGAAGGTTCTTTTGTATCTTCTCTAACATCTTGCTACATTATAGTTGGGTGATAACACTGCTGTATATAAGGTTGAGAAGAGTTTACATGGTATCTGGGCCCTAATACTGATATCACAGTGTGATAGATTGGACTGAGTCCAAACCTGAGTGTGTTCAGATCAAAATGCAAGCCCTACTTTTTTCAAAAGCGTTACTGCAATATCATCTACCTAAGGGACAGATGAGAGAGAGAGGAGGAGAGTAAATTGAAACATGAGATAAGAAAGGCAAGAAGAGAAAGCACATCGCAAATGTGATGAGATGGACAGCTGAGATTATTTCTTTGGAACATTAATAATGCTACCTACATTGTTCTGCATGTGGCATTTAAACACCTGAGAGAGAGGTACCTTAGAAGAGAGGTACTTACAATAGATGGAAAAGATAAGACAGGTTGTCCAGAATAGGCATGTGGGAAAAAAGTTTTCAAAATTTACTACTCCAAGATATCAGTGGGTAATGAGAATTTACCATCTTTGCCAACCTTGTTCCCACTCAGCTTTCTTTAGAGACCAGAAACTTACAGTATATCTCATCTCCAGGAAAACTACTTCAGACAAAGAGCTAGGGCCTTTATAAAGTTATTGTTCTCAGAGGTAATTAAAACTTATATCAGATCTCACCAAGGAGTAAGGAGATACTGAAAGCAAATGGAGACAAAATAATAATATTAAAATAACCTCTTGCCTCATCTTCAATTAGCCATGCTGTCTCCAGCAAGTTAACTGCACGGTTCATCACTGACGAATAACTACCATTAAAGTAATGGACTAAAACCTATGAGACCGGGATCATTCATCGAGGGAATGTTTAGTCCCAGACCATTTGGCAGACAATGACAGAAGGAAAAGGAGCCACTCTCTCGCCAGTTTGGGTATCGACCGGCATATATGCTGAATGCACTTGCCCCAATCTCATAAAGTTTTTCCTCATGAGATAGCACTGTAAATATTTTTAACTGGCTTTGCTCTTCTAAAGAATGAGGCGTGACAATAAAAGCAGACCCTTCCAAGCAAGAGGGACATAAAAAGGGTCATATCATTCTCTCTCCTTCTAGCTGAGTTTATGAAGTGCTCGGGAAGATGGGGAAACTGAATGATCCAGAGACCAGATTCATATCGCAGTTAGACCCGTGTGAATTTGTATTAACTCCTCTGAAACCAGTGGGCCAGACTCTGTTCCCTTTACACCATAATAAATCTGGACAATATCCTGAAGACAATGGGCTAGACTCTGCTCTCAGTTAAACCAATGTACATCTGGAGTAATCCCATGAACATAGCAAGCCAAATTCTAGAGCCTGATTCTCTGCTCTGTTACACCAATTTTAGGCAGGGGTAACTCCCTTGGTTTCACTTGAGTTAGAGTAACATAAAACTCATGTAACCAAGTAAAGAATCAGACCTACAACCTGTTACCCAGTGTAAACCTGATGTAAACTCCACTGGCTAGCCAGAATAATTCATACCAAAGTGTCACCCCTACAGAATAATGACATATAAAATGTTCCCTAGGATTGTTCCATGATCCATTAACTTTACTACAGGTATAATCTAAGATAAATAAGGTTCATTCAAATATTAAAAAAGAGGTTAGTTTTTACAGCATTTAAACCTTATAGATCTAGAACAAGTATAATCATCTTCAAATTCTGAAGGAAAGGGGCAGGAGCCAACTTCACTCAGTTTTTATTATTTTTTTATTATTTCTATAGCATCAAAAATGATCCTGACAAATAAAAGACCCTGGGCCTCATCCTGCCCTGGTATGCACCTTGTGCAGTCATTTACACTCACTTTGCACAGGTGTAAATAAGTACACAAGGCACCAGGCAGTAGTGAATCAGGCCTTTTGTGTGAGTAGGCCCATGGGATTATTCCCAAAGGCAAGAGTTGCAAGATCAGGCTTTACATTTAACACAAGCCTGAGTCTCTTCTCCCATTGTTTTACACTGGGGTGACTGCATTAGCTTCAAAGGAGCAATGACATGAAGGAAGCCCCAGGCCCAACACAAACAAGTGATGGCACAGCAGCGATGGGGCGGGGCCTTTCGGGTGAAGGGCTACAGCAGTGCTTTGATTTGTTATATACAACTCTCAGCTGGGCTAGATCCTCAACTGCCATCAAGCAGCTAAGCTCCATCAATGTCAATAGAGCTAGGCTGATATATATCCACTGAGGATCTGGACCATTCTTTTTGTCCAGAAGGCTGTTGATTTTCTGTCTTTTTATTATAACAGAGTGCATGGAATCCAGTCTATGTGTCTGTGTCACTACCCCACACACCTGGGTGACCCCCTCATCTCAATGTAAGGCAATATGCTCTTGCTTCAAGGAGACCTAGCCCCATTTAACATAGACCTTTGGGTTTAGAAATATCCCTTAATTAAATGTGTGGTGCCAAGCTCTGCAAAAGAAGAATAAAACGATGAGAGTCAATCAGTGATGATGGGAAATGCTGCTGTGTAATTTTAATGAGGTTGAAATAATACACAATTTAGCTCAATTCAGTTTCTAAAGGGCATTATTAATGCACGATGTTATAACAAATCTGTGGCTGTCCAGGAACTCCATGGTACTTGTCATTATCATACAGTAACTCCTCGCTTAACGTTGTAGTTATGTTCCTGAAAAATGCGACTTTAAGTGAAACGATGTTAAGCGAATCCAATTTCCCCATAAGAATTCATGTAAATTAGGGGGGTTATGTTCCAGGGAAAAAATTTTCACCAGACAAAAAACTATATATATACACACACACAATATAAGTTTTAAACAAACAATTTAATACCGTACACAGCAATGATGATTGTGAAGCTTGCTTGAGGTGGTGAAGTCAGAGTGTGGAAGGGGTGGGATATTTCCCAGGAAATGCCTTACTGCTAAATGATAAACTAGCATTCAGCTGAGCCCTCAAGGGTTAACACATTGTTGTTAATGTAGCCTCACTCTACAAGGCAGCACGAATGGAGGGAGGGGAGATAGCATGGCAGACAGAGACAGAGACACACACCGTGTGTGTGTGTGTGTGTGTGTGTGTGTGTGTGTGTGTGTGTGTGTGTGTGTGAGCGAGTGAGAGAGAGATGTGCATTGCCCCTTTAAGTACGTGACACCATTCTAAGTACACTGCCTTTAAAAAGATCGGGAAGTTGAGATAGCAGCTGCGGCCAGCAAGCTCCCTCCATCCTGAGCCGTGTTGTCCTGTCCCCACCCTGCTCTATATGGAGAACGGGTAAGTGGGGGGGGCACCCTGACATTAGCCCCCCACTTCCCCCTCCCCTGCACAACAAACAGGAGGCTCCTGGGAGCAGCTCCAAGGCAGAGGGCAGGAGCAGCACACGGCAGTGGTGGGGATGGACAGCTGAACTGCCGGCAATTGACAGCCTGCTGGGCGGCCACTGCACAGGGAACTTAGGGGAATAGGGAGCTGATAGGGGAGCTGCCTGTCCACCCTGGTTCCAAGCCCCCACCAGCTAGCTGCAATGGGCTGCTCTTCCTGTAAGAAGTGGACAAAGATGGTGGCTGCCAAACCCCGTTATAAGGGAGCATTGGGCAACTTTAAACGAGCATGTTCCCTAATTGATCAGCAACATAACAATCAAACAGTGTTAACCGGGACAACTTTAAGTGCAGAATTACTGTACGTACAATGGCCACTCAGAAGCTCAAGAAAGCAGTAGGGATAGAGCTAAGATGTTCTGAAAGCAAAAGCACAAACTCCTTTCCACTTGCGCTAAAGGAGAATCTCCATAAGCTGTTAGCAGTACAGAGCCAATGGCACACAGTTGAGCAACTTGAGTCTATCCAGCAGAGGGAAGTGGTGCACATGCATTTTCACCATGTCATTACAGTAGAATGTAATACAATATAATACAGTCTGTGTACAGCCCACACTTATAGCTCTCTTTATAGTTGTTCATGCCATTGGTGCAGCTCCAGAAACAATACAATTTATTTAAGATGTTTGACCTACTTGTGCCTGTCACTTATTATTCCAGCAGAAGCTGAGCCCTGACACTTCTACTGAATTTTAAGAGAAATGTATTGCTTCACCTGAACAGAAAGGCTATGACAGAACTTCTGCAAGAAGGAAATGGGGTCAGTATGAAAGCCAGTGGGAGATAAAAGGGAAGGGAACACTTAGGGCTTGTCTACACTTGTCATTTAAAGCGGAAAAAGTCCCATGGGAGCGTCTACACTTGCCAATGACTTTTTGCAGTGAACCTTAGAAGTTTCACCGCAAAAAGAAAACCACCTCCACGAGAGGCATATCTCCCCTCTGAATTTTCCACCAAATACATCCGATGAAGTGAGCTGTAGCTCACGAAAGCTTATGCTCAAATAAATTTGTTAGTCTCTAAGGTGCCACAAGTCCTCCTTTTCTTTTTGCGAATACAGACTAACACGGCTGCTACTCTGAAACCAGCTCTTACCAGTGACGCTTTTGCAGTGATGTGCAAGTGGAGACATGTTCTTCCTGTGTAAACAGCTTTTAGCTTCCAGAGGATATCCCACAGTGCCTAGGTGACCACTCTGGCCAGCAGCTCTGCTGCTCTGTTGCCAGGTAAACAGGCGTCCACTCCTCCCCCTGTAAAGCCCCGGGAACTTTGAAACTCCCCTTCCTGTTTTCTTGGCAAGTGCTCACTTATCTGGCCAGGTGACAGTGGCTGCTCCACGATCCCCTGCGTGGAGCAATGCTGAGCTACTGGAGCTTATCAGTGTTTGGGGAGAGGAGACTGTGCAGGGACCCAGGATACGCCGTAATCAACCCCCCCTTCCCACAAGACCCATTGTCAAACTGGAGAGAGCTGCACTGTGGGACAGCTGCCCTAGAGCGCGGCTCTCATCCCCAATGGAAGTGCCGCTAATGTAAACAGTCTCTGAAGCCCAAGGAATTAAGGTGAGTACACAAACCAGCGCTTTACTTTCACCGGTTCCCTATCACCAGTGAAACTTGCAGTACAAAAAACTCTGCAGGTGTAGATACAGCCTTAATATGCGATTCTGAGCAGACGTTTCCAGCTGAGACCTGCCCTGCACCATCACAGATGCTCCCCTGCTTCCCTATATCATCCTGAGCAGTTTTCCCTCTGGGAAGAGCCGCCCTTGAGCATTGCAAGGGTCCCTTCCTGGCTCAGCCCAGCTCTGCAGCCTCCCAGCAACTCCCCTGCTTACTTTATCCCACTTTGAGCAGTGTGTTTTAGAAGATAGGATCAGCTGCTTCTTTCAGCTCTAGTCACTATTTTGTAACCAGCAGGTCCAGCAGACATGACCTGAACTTTGCATGGTGTAAAGAGGTAAAAATACCCACTGAAGGCTGCTGAGTTCAGTGCCTATGATGAGAACATTAGCATAGTAAGTAACTGAACTAATGCCATTTGTATTACTTTGGGGTACTTTGAATAGGATATGATAGGAGTCTTCCTAGACAGCCAGCTTGCACTATATATAGCATTAATGAGAGGTCCTGGAGCTGAGCCCTGGGAGCAGAGGCCATTGAGGGAAATGACTTTCTGAGACTCTCCTATCTGACTGTGCATTGAACATCACTCTATCTTGATGTTTCTTTTTCAATTGGCTGCTTGGAGTTGGCAGGCCATTTTAATGAGAGAGGTCATGCTGCTCTGACTTGCCTGGAAGTCAAGTTTCAGTGCAGAAGCCTTGATTCACCAGATAGCTTCCTTTGCAGGGTTAGAGACCATTCTGGGATTTATGGCACAAAAGCTGCAGACTCTTTAACACACACAGAGAAAATGAATGGAAACGATATGTCGTATAACTGCTTCTCACTGGCCTGCAAAATGCCCCAAATGACAAGTGTCACCCACAAAGCCCAATATCCACCCTCATCCCTTTGCCAGGGTCAACCCCAAACACGCTCTGGGATCTCTACTTTGCACACCCAGGGATCACTGCCCTACACTCCGCAGAATCCCCTCCACTTCTATGCCGGGGTCACTACCCCACACATCCTGGCAACCTTTATGCCAATGTCACTCCACACACCCTGGGATCCCACACCCTCCAGGATCCCCTCCATCTCTCTGCTGGGTCACATGCCCCGGGATCACCACCCACAGATGCAGGGAACCCTTCACCCTTCTGCCAGGGTCAACACCCCCACTGCCCATGTACCCCCCCTTTTGCCCCTCTACTGGGGTCAGGTCATTACATATCCAAGCCCTCAGCCCTCTCCCAGGCTCACCACCCCCACAGCCCAGAGTCTTTATCATCCCTCCCCAGGATCATTCACATAATTGAGATTCCCCACTCCTGCTCCTTATAGTTACTTACCCATCCCAGGCTCTTGCTTTTCTACAGAGCTCTCACACACAATGGCAGGGTCCCCTTTCTCCACAGTTCATTCACCCTCCTGTCCCAGTGTCCCTTCCTTCCTGTGCACTGCTGCATACAACACAGCATCCTTTTCCTTCTTGCGGCTCCCTCTCCCCTAGGGTTTTCCCATCCCACAAATCGCTCATTCACATGGCTCAGACAGATCAGTCACTCACCCTCTCACGCCTTCAAAGAATCAGAGCTAGAGAGCAAGAGGGACATGTTACTCCTGATACCATGACCACAAATTTCCAAGAGCTGACACTCTGAACAGCTTCCATCTGCTTCATTACAAAGCTGAGGTGCAGGTCAGGCTATTTATTAGATACTAACATTTAAATGGAAGCCGTTTTTGAAGAGCAAACTTTCCCAATGTTGCCTAAAAGTGATCAGATACCAAAAGCCACATGACAGATTTAACACTTGTCTCAGGTTTTAATAATTTGCTGACAGTATTGTTCTCTTTAAGACAAAACAGTTTATCTTGTTTGATTGCAGTGATTGATTGGAAGGAGGGGAGATCTCCCCTAGTAGCCTCTGACTCATTGCAGATTAGACTGTGATGCAAATGGGACACTATGGGTATGTCTACACTGCAGCTGACGGTGTACTTTCCAGCTCAGCTAGATGTACACACTAGCTTTGAACAAATTAGCACACGCATGGGCAAGCTGCCTGAGTACATACCTAGGGTTTTGGACAGAAATGTACTGGGGCAGCTAGCCCATGCTGCCATTCCCACTGCAAGTACATCTACACCTCCAGCTTCAGTGTAGCTATACCTGATGTCAGGTATGATAGACAGAACTGGTAGCACAATGTCTTGTAGTGACCATACAATAAATATATTTTACTACTAGGCTACTAGGGGAGATCTCCCCTCCTTCCAATCAATCACTGCAATCAAACAAGATAAACTGTTGTGTCTTAAAGAACACAATACTGTCAGCCTATTATTAAGGCTGCCCAACACTTCCCTTTATAAGTCCCTTTTTTCAATTGCTTAAGTTATAACTTTGCCAAACTTAAACTGTTTGGGATGAAATTTTCCCAGATGGGTGTCTGCTTGAGGCTGGCTGAATTTATTTATTTCATTATTTTAAATTTCAGCCAAAACAATCCATTTGTTTCACAGAAAGAGGTGAGGGGAAAATTTGCTGTTTTCCCCATATTAAAATGCCAAATCTACATGCTGTGCTGTTTAAAACCACTAAGGCATCCTCCCCTCCAGAACTTGCAACAGACCCAACGTTCCTGACTCCCAATGTTCCTCAGCTGTACAGCAAATAGCTGTGTAGCCCATTGTCTAAGTGTGCATTAGAGTTGGCTGAAAATGTTCTGTTGAAAATTTTTCCCAGTGGAAAATGGCTTTTTTGCTGAAATGGAAATTTCCTCAGGAAATGGCCATTTTAAACTGCATTTTGGGGGGTTTTCATAGAAAACCCTCTAATAATTTTGCAGGTTTGGGCTGCCAAAAACTTTTAAAAAATCAGTTTTTCAATGAACCCCCTCTCTTCCAAAAAAATTACAAATAAAATTGTCAACAAAATGAAAAAAAAAATTCACAGGAAAAACGCATTTCCTGACCAGCTTTAGCATGTGTCTCATCTCCCTGTAGTGGCTGGTCGACATAGAGGCTAATAGTTTACTACTTCCTTTTGCTCGAGTAGCACGGGTCTGTGCTCTGGATCTAAAGGTCCCAACCATACTGATGACCTACGAGTGTGTCAATATAATTCCACATCATGGAATTTATGATTTTTCAATCTTCTTTAAAAAAAACAAAAAAACATTAAGGGGAAAATATGGGAACGGGAGAAACCCTGACTGTGTCGTTAAAAATCTGTTTGATCATTATTGTATATTTATTGTACAGTCACTAAAAGACGTTGTTAAGGTTATTTGGATGCCTTTAATGTGTAGTTCTATACGTTACCATGGTTGGGTTTCTTTCCAGTTTAACCTTAGCTCTGAATTTCCTGGATTGAAATGCTTGTTTTAGGGATAACTACAACATCCCTGTAAAGTTTTATACCTGTAAATTACTGGCATGTACTCTCAACCTTAACTTCATCTTTATGTTGTTGGTTTTGGTTTGTTTGTTGGTCAGGGAATGTACATCAAATGTCTGATTTTGAACTTCACAGCATCCCTTGCAGTAACAGGAAGAGGAATAAAAAGAACAGCTGGTAAGGTAAATTGCTTTTTGGTATGAATGTTTATCTGTTTTTTAAGTCCGCTCCTGTGTGAAATTCCCCTTTGAATGAACCTTCTGCTGTTTCCTATTTAGAATATGTAATATCCACAGGATGTAATCGAAGACTGAGATTGAATATTGGATATGAATTGGCTTTGGGATGTTGAGCACACTGGAAATTTATGAAAAAAATAATTACCAGGGCTAGTAAGACATAGCATCCCAGCTTGTCATTATGCCCACTCTTAAAATGTAAGCAGTGTCGAGTTGGGTAACTATTTGGAGGGAGGACCTCCGAGGAATGCATAGATGCTGCAGAAAGTAGTTCTACTGGTTCATTAGATTGCACCCTTCCCTCTGACTCTGAATGTTACCTGAAGTAGAATTTAGCCAACCACAGACAGGTGGTAGAAGGTGTCAACTTTTGCAGGAGAAATATAACCAAAGCCCCCTCCCCCGAGGTGTAGTATTAAAGTTCCCATGGCACTTTTCCAAAGACTAGAGGAATTAGCCCCAGAGTCCCTAGCCAGTCTATCTCAGGTAATCCAGGTTTCTCTAAATAAAATTGAACTGGCAATTTCAGCTGGATATAGTATTCCCCTCATTTCCTGAATTGCCATATAGTGTTCTGGATGTTGTAAAACAGCAGCCATATTTCGCTTTAGCTGCATCTGCAGCTCAGTTGTAAATGATGAGAGCCATGTAAATAATTTCTACGTTGAGGCCTGTTGCAGGCCAAAGCTATCAAGGGACCAAAGCACCTGAGGGGTTCTGGTCAAACAAAGCAAGCTTCTCCTCCTTTGGGGTTTGCTTTCCCTGTCTTTCTTCTGGTAGGACAGATTCTGCCAGAGGAACTGAGTCAGTAACACAAGCTCTACTATTCAAAAAACAATGAGTCAAGCCTCAAAAAAATAATACATTCTGGGTCTCTTGTATTTTTTTCTGGTTTTTAAGCCTTTAGGTGTAGTCAGGGTCACATTCCCAAGCTTTTCTCCACAACCACAAAGACTAGAAATTTACAATTTTTTTAATGAAAGCTAAGATTCCCACAAAATCATACAGCTCCAGGAGCTGGGCCTTTAAGAAATGCATCAAATATCATAAGAGCAGGCAACGCTGATGATTCAAAGTGTCAAACAAACCAACTGCCCCTCCTAGGAGTTCTTTTTTCCTTAGGCTTTTTTCCTTCCATAAAGCCGATTGCCCACAAAGTGTCACAGTCTAAAACAAGCTTCTCCTCCCATGGATTTATTTTTGAAGAACTCAGGGGGGCAGGGGAGGGAAAGACCCTTCAACAGGCAGAGTTAGCTTCTCTTTTTCTGGAATAATCTCCACCTTTCTGGTTTACAAACTAAGAAAGCTACTTAAATACACCACCCCCTTCCCAGCATGCTTTTTTGGGTTCTAAACTACAACTGCAGCTAAACTGGAACTACATTTCCCAGCAGCCCCTGCAAACAGAGGAAGAGGAGTGTTCTTGCCCATCATTCAACAGGGAGTTCCAGTCTCAGGCCTTGAATAAAGGCATCAACCTGGGGTTCTCAAACTACCCACCAACTTCCCAAAACCATGGAATTAATAGGGCTATTCAGTGCTGGAGTACACCAAACCTCTAGGGTGCTAGTAGCATGCCAGGTGTACCATGACTCAGAAAAAAAGCACCGAAAGCACTTCAGTAGCTAGGCCTTGAAGGGGTGAGCCCTGGTTGGTCCCAATAAGAACCCAGACACATGGCTAGGAAAAAGGGTATTTTACTAGGGCTGGCAGGAAAGGGAAAGGTTGCAGATACCCTAGGTACAGAGGCTTAAACATGTACAGTTCAAAGTGAGCAAGAGCGGTTCCTGTTTGGGACAGCCCAGTTGAGAGTCGGGGCTCTTCAGTCTTAATACCTGGGGTGCCCTCTCCGGTCTCTTTTCAAGCAAAGAAGAGCTTGCACGTTTCCAGGCCAGGCTCAGTTAGTGCCTCTCATTGAGACTCCTCTGCACTGGCTCCCTGCCCAGCTGCTGTTTCTCCCCCATAAGTCCCACATAGACCTGCACCCAGCTATAACGTCTGGCACTCACAGCCTGTCCCATATGCGGCTCTGCATACGGTTCCTGGAGGTTCCTCTCTGCATCCCGTTTCTCTGCCGCTCCTGGCTTGCCATAAGCCTGCTTCTTCCTAATTGAGCCTGGCCACTTACTGCTTCAGGATTCCCTCTCCCTTACCCGGCCAGGAGGAAGGGGCTGTGCAATGGGGAGAGGGTTGATGGGAGTTGCAGTCTCCTGCTTAGCAGGCTCATCACAACTATTTCCTCTCTCTGAATACATGCATTCCCTGACCCACAACCTTTTGCCAGGAGTAAAACCCTAGAATGTCATGGTGATGGACCTGACAGTTTCCCTTGACAGCCTTAAAGGGCAAGTTTGCACCCCATTTTACCATTTTAGTCACTGGGAGCAGAAAGCACTCCTTAATAAAAGCTCATCTCTGATTGAGACATTGCTCTGGATGATTCAGTTAAAGATATGTTTCGGGAAGCTTTGAATCAGTCTATTTAACACAACTGCTGACACTAAGCCTGGACTGGGAGGAGGATGGCTTCTGCAGTGAAAGGGTTTAATGTGGTGTCTTTTAGTAACCAGCAAGAGGCATGAATGCCCTCTCAAGCTCTCACCAATTTTGGCAGCAGGTGTTAACTTACAAAGTGACAAGAGGGTTGGGGTCAAATATTAGAACCTTTTCAAACACATTCAGTTAGTCTCACAGTGGTTCAGCTTCCTGAAATGTTTCCTTTTAAGCCAGGCCCATTAGAAACCCTCAATCATACACAGTGTTATCATTCACATTTATAGTTTTGTGCCCCGGTGAATAGTTTAGATGGAATGGACGGTGAAACTTTAATTTCTAAGATAACTTTACAGCAACTCTTCCTGGTTTGCTATTGAAACTCTCTGACACCTGAGTTGCTGAAGCTGTTGCTGTTGACTCATCGTCTTAGCTAGTATTTTTGAAGTATATTAAAAAAATCAATTACTAAATGCAACATTTTTTTTATCTTCAGAAATCATTCTTTTTAACTGGTTTCTATGCAGAGTAGGCAATGGGCTATTTATGCAGTGGAATCACACTCTCTGTATCTGCTGATAGTCCTAATCACGTAGGTTAGTGGATCTGAGCACAAGAAAATGTAGACTGAATGTCAGGATTCAGAGTAGCAGCCGTGTTAGTCTGTATCCACAAAAAGAAAAGGAAGACTTGTGGCACCTTAGAGACTAACAAATTATTTGAGCGTCAGCTTTCGTGAGCTACAGTTCACTTCATTGGATCCATGCAGTGGAAAATACAGTGGGGAGATTTTATATACGCAAAGAACGTTAAACAATGGGTGTTACCATACACACTGTAATGAGTTATCAGGTAAGGTGAGCTATTACCAGCAGGAGAGAAAAAAACAAAACAAAACCTTTTGTAGTGATAATCAAGGTGGGCCATTTCCAGCAGTTGACAAGAACGTGTGAGGAACAGTTAGGGGGGAGGGAATAAACGTGGGGAAATGTAAAACTATTTCCTAACAGGGCAGTGAGGAAGTTTTCAGTATCATTGATTGCCCTTTCTGAGTTGGGAACTTAATTCTCCAGCCCTGTCCACCCAGCTCCTTTCACAACTAGCCCCACCTTCATGTATTTAAAATGACATAAAAAGAAAAGGAGTACTTGTGGCACCTTAGAGACTAACAAATTTATTAGAGCATAAGCTTTCATGAGCTACAGCTCACTTCATCGGATGCATTTGGTGGAAAAAACAGAGGAGAGATTTATATACACATACACAGAGAACATGAAACAATGGGTTTATCATACACACTGTAAGGAGAGTGATCACTTAAGATAAGCCATCACCAGCAGCAGGCGGGGAAAGGAGGAAAACCTTTCAAGGTGACAAGCAAGGTAGGCTAATTCCAGCAGTTAACAAGAATATCAGAGGAACAGTGGGAGGTGGGGTGGGAGGGAGAAATACCATGGGGAAATAGTTTTACTTTGTGTAATGACTCATCCATTCCCAGTCTCTATTCAAGCCTAAGTTAATTGTATCCAGTTTGCAAATTAATTCCAATTCAGCAGTCTCTCGTTGGAGTCTGTTTTTGAAGCTTTTTTGTTGAAGTATAGCCATTCTTAGGTCTGTGATCGAGTGACCAGAGAGATTGAAGTGTTCTCCAACTGGTTTTTGAATGTTATAATTCTTGACGTCTGATTTGTGTCCATTCATTCTTTTACGTAGAGACTGTCCAGTTTGGCCAATGTACATGGCAGAGGGGCATTGCTGGCACATGATGGCATATATCACATTGGTAGATGCGCAGGTGAACGAGCCTCTGATAGTGTGGCTGATGTGATTAGGCCCTATGATGGTGTCCCCTGAATAGATATGTGGACAGAGTTGGCAACGGGCTTTGTTGCAAGGATAGGTTCCTGGGTTAGTGGTTCTGTTGTGTGGTGTGTGGTTGCTGGTGAGTATTTGCTTCAGATTGGGGGGCTGTCTGTAAGCAAGGACTGGTCTGTCTCCCAAGATCTGTGAGAGTGATGGGTCGTCCTTCAGGATAGGTAGTAGATCCTTGATGATGCGTTGGAGAGGTTTTAGTTGGGGGCTGAAGGTGATGGCTAGTGGCGTTCTGTTGTTTTCTTTGTTGGGCCTGTCCTGTAGTAGGTGACTTCTGGGTACTCTTCTGGCTCTGTCAATCTGTTTCTTCACTTCAGCAAGTGGGTATTGTAGTTGTAGGAACGCATGATAGAGATCTTGTAGGTGTTTGTCTCTGTCTGAGGGGTTGGAGCAAATGCAGTTATATCGTAGCGCTTGGCTGTAGACAATGGATCGAGTGGTATGATCTGGATGAAAGCTAGAGGCATGTAGGTAGGAATAGCGGTCAGTAGGTTTCCGATATAGGGTGGTGTTTATGTGACCATCGCTTATTAGCACCGTAGTGTCCAGGAAGTGGATCTCTTGTGTGGACTGGTCCAGGCTGAGGTTGATGGTGGGATGGAAATTGTTGAAATCATGGTGGAATTCCTCAAGAGCTTCTTTTCCATGGGTCCAGATGATGAAGATGTCATCAATGTAGCGCAAGTAGAGTAGGGGCATTAGGGGACGAGAGCTGAGGAAGCGTTGTTCTAAGTCAGCCATAAAAATGTTGGCATACTGTGGCAAACAGGGAAAGATTAAGAATGAGCTCTCAAAACTGGATACTCTCATAAAGAACCAACCTTCCACACAAACTTCCTCGTGGTTGGACTTTACAAAAACTAGACAAGCCATTTACAAAACACACTTTGCTTCTCTACAAAAGAAAAAGGACAATAAGCTATCTAAACTACTATATGCCACAAGGGGCCACAACAATGGTTCCCGTAACCCACCCAGCAATATTGTTAATCTATCCAACTATACTCTTAGCCCAGCAGAAGAATCTGTCCTATCTCGGGGCCTCTTCTTTTGCCCCTCCACCCCCACGAACATGATACAGTTCTGTGGTGACCTAGAATCCTATTTTCGATGTCTCAGACTGAAGGAATATTTCCAACACACCTCTGACCAACATATTAACCCACAGAGACCTTCCTGCCAACACTACAAAAAGAAGGATTCTGGGTGGACTCCTCCTGAAGGTCGAAACAGCAGCCTGGATTTCTACATAGACTGCTTCCGCCGACGTGCACGAGCTGAAATTGTGGAAAAGCAGCATCGCTTACCCCATAACCTCAGCCATGCAGAACACAGTGCCATCCACAGCCTCAGAAACAACTCTGACATCATAATCAAAAAGGCTGACAAAGGAGGTGCTGTCGTCATCATGAATAGGTCGGAGTATGAACAAGAGGCTACTAGGCAGCTCTCCAACACCACTTTCTACAAGCCATTACCCTCTGATCCCACTGAGAGTTACGAAAAGAAACTACAGCATTTGCTCAAGAAACTCCCTGAAAAAGCACAAGAACAAATCCGCACAGACACACCCCTGGAGCCCCGACCTGGGGTATTCTATCTGCTACCCAAGATCCATAAACCTGGAAATCCTGGACGCCCCCTCATCTCAGGCATTGGCACCCTGACAGCAGGATTGTCTGGCTATGTAGACTCCCTCCTCAGGCCCTTCATTACCAGCACTCCCAGCTATCTTCAAGACACCACTGACTTCCTGAGGAAACTACAGTCCATCGGTGATCTTCCTAAAAACACCATCCTAGCCACTATTGATGTAGAAGCCCTCTACACCAACATTCCACACAAAGATGGACTACAAGCCGTCAGGAACAGTATCCCCGATACTGTCACGGCTAACCTGGTGGCTGAACTTTGTGACTTTGTCCTGACCCATAACTATTTCACATTTGGTGACAATGTATACCTTCAAATCAGCGGCACTGCGATGGGTACCCGCATGGCCCCACAGTATGCCAACATTTTTATGGCTGACTTAGAACAACGCTTCCTCAGCTCTCGTCCCCTAATGCCCCTACTCTACTTGCGCTACATTGATGACATCTTCATCATCTGGACCCATGGAAAAGAAGCTCTTGAGGAATTCCACCATGATTTCAACAATTTCCATCCCACCATCAACCTCAGCCTGGACCAGTCCACACAAGAGATCCACTTCCTGGACACTACGGTGCTAATAAGCGATGGTCACATAAACACCACCCTATATCGGAAACCTACTGACCGCTATTCTTACCTACATGCCTCTAGCTTTCATCCAGATCATACCACTCGATCCATTGTCTACAGCCAAGCGCTACGATATAACCGCATTTGCTCCAACCCCTCAGACAGAGACAAATACCTACAAGATCTCTATCATGCGTTCCTACAACTACAATACCCACCTGCTGAAGTGAAGAAACCGATTGACAGAGCCAGAAGAGTACCCAGAAGTCACCTACTACAGGACAGGCCCAACAAAGAAAACAACAGAACGCCACTAGCCATCACTTTCAACCCCCAACTAAAACCTCTCCAACGCATCATCAAGGATCTACAACCTATCCTGAAGGACGACCCATCACTCTCACAGATCTTGGGAGACAGACCAGTCCTTGCTTACAGACAGCCCCCCAATCTGAAGCAAATACTCACCAGCAACCACACACCACACAACAGAACCACTAACCCAGGAACCTATCCTTGCAACAAAGCCCGTTGCCAACTCTGTCCACATATCTATTCAGGGGACACCATCATAGGGCCTAATCACATCAGCCACACTATCAGAGGCTCGTTCACCTGCGCATCTACCAATGTGATATATGCCATCATGTGCCAGCAATGCCCCTCTGCCATGTACATTGGCCAAACTGGACAGTCTCTACGTAAAAGAATGAATGGACACAAATCAGACGTCAAGAATTATAACATTCAAAAACCAGTTGGAGAACACTTCAATCTCTCTGGTCACTCGATCACAGACCTAAGAGTGGCTATACTTCAACAAAAAAGCTTCAAAAACAGACTCCAACGAGAGACTGCTGAATTGGAATTAATTTGCAAACTGAATACAATTAACTTAGGCTTGAATAGAGACTGGGAATGGATGAGTCATTACACAAAGTAAAACTATTTCCCCATGGTATTTCTCCCTCCCACCCCACCCCCCACTGTTCCTCTGATATTCTTGTTAACTGCTGGAATTAGCCTACCTTGCTTGTCACCATGAAAGGTTTTCCTCCTTTCCCCCCCTGCTGCTGGTGATGGCTTATCTTAAGTGATCACTCTCCTTACAGTGTGTATGATAAACCCATTGTTTCATGTTCTCTCTGTGTGTGTATATAAATCTCTCCTCTGTTTTTTCCACCAAATGCATCCGATGAAGTGAGCTGTAGCTCACGAAAGCTTATGCTCTAATAAATTTGTTAGTCTCTAAGGTCCCACAAGTACTCCTTTTCTTTTTGCGAATACAGACTAACACGGCTGCTACTCTGAAACCTTAAAATGACATGAATCCATGGAGGGTTGAGCGTTTCCAGTGTGCCAGGGTTGAAAGAAGTTACTCTCTCCTCTTTAACAGATACCTCTGCAACTTTCATGCCAATAAAGCAGAAATGTCTCTGTACCAGATTCTCAAAAACATTCTGGCTGCTTGTGACGTTCCCCTCTGGTGTTATCTGGATTGGTGATCTGTTAGGCCACTCCAATCCTTGACTCTGGGAGCCAGCCTTACCCTTCTCTGCTGTGAGAACCCTCACTCCTGGGCCGTTCACGCACAGCCTCTGCATGTAAGCTGCTCCTTGGATTGTGCCACCCAATGACACTAGCCTCAGACACTCGGTCTCAGACACAACCCTAGGCCCGCTGGACACTACAAGCTTATATGAGTTTGTCAATTTAACAAAGAAATTGATATGTATGAGGCTTGTTATCCCAAAAAGAGTCTCTGACAAGCTTCAAACCAAACGCGCTGCTTCAGGTAGAATAAACAAACAGATTTATTAACTATAAAGACAGATTTTAAGTGATTATAAGTCGAAGTATAACAAGTCAGATTTGGTTAAATGAAATAAAAGCAAAATGCATTCTAAGCTGATCTTAACACTTTCAATGTCCTTACAAACGTAGATGCTTCTCACCACAGGCTGGCTGGTTGCTCTTCAGCCAGGCTCTCCCCTGTGATCAGCGCTTCAGTCACTTGGTGTAGTGTCTGTAGATGTAGGTGGAAGAGAGATGGAGAGCTCCTCATGATTTCCCCCATACAGCTCCTTCTCTTCCTCATCCACCTCCTCCTCACTGTTCATGGCAGAGGCTTGTGCTTCGGGCTCCTTGGTGGCATCCACATTGGCGTGCGGGATGGTGGTGGTGGTTATGCCCGGTATGGAATGCAGCTCTTTGTAAAAGGGGCAGATCTGTGGCTTAGCAACAGATTGATGGTTGGCCTCCCTAGCCTTCTGGGATGCCTGCCGCTGCTCCTTGGCTTTCATGCGGAACTGCTGCTGGTTCCTGTCAAACTGTTTGTAGAAGTCAACATTTCTAAAGCTGGTTCGGGGCTGAGCCTGCACAGCATCTTCTTCCCAGAGGCCCAGGATATCCAATATCATCTGTCTACTTCAGCACGAGTGTGTAGCCAACATGGTCAGCTGAGCAAAACAAAGGAAAGCAGACAGACGTGTGCTCACCAAGCTGGACAACTTGGAAAAGGCATTTTAAAAATTCATGGAAGCTTTAAATGTGGGGAGCTTCCAGTATGCGTGATCCCTGGGCAGTGGAGTTAACAATTGTGACCAGAGCAGTCAGTGTCAGGCATTGTGAGGTAGCTGCTAGAGGACTGGTAGGGTTGATATAGGTGATGCAGTGTCTCCACTCCCGCTGTGTCGACTTCCATACATCGACCTTGAGTCAATGCCGCTTGGGGAGCTGGTGTTACTATGTCAGCATAATGGGCTACACACATGGGTGGGAGACAAATTTAAGTGTAGACCACAAGACTGCTTACATTGACCTATCGTAATGAGGGGAGGCCATAGACTGTTATGGCCAATTTCTGTTTTCACTTATATCACTGTAACTCCAAAGCACCTCCACTGACATCAATGGAATTACTTTCCATTTACCCCACGTAACTGAGAGCAGGTATTGGCCCCTTATCTAAACACGCCTATAGTGTTACAGAAACAATTGTAACTGAAGAAGTTGCACAGTAACTCTTCAGTGGAGGACACAAAGGTACTTATAAGAGCAACGTGAAATCAAATGACCTTTCAATCCATTCACGAGAGCCCATGGCATCTGCTTTCCAAGGCAAGTGGAACCATGAGACAAGGATGTTAATTTGCAATCCAAAGAGCATTCCAATAACAAAAAAGTTAAAACCAGAATCTATGCAGACTACTCAGTGGTTCTGGCCCCAATTCTTTTCCTTCTGCAGGCTTGGTGCATTCCAGGCACTCGTGTCTTTGGCATACCAGAGGCAGTCCCTGATCAGCCTTTCCCCAGTGGAGAATTTGTCAGTAATACGCTATGAGCAGAGCTCAAGCAGATATTTAAGTTGGAGGAGGATTAGCACAATGAAAAATAAGTTGCCATTAGTTGTGCTCCAAATGAAGCTCGTCATTATGCTTTTGTGCTTGGCTGCGTGCCTGACACGATTAAATCCAAATAAGAGCTGCCATCTCTATTTCCCAGAGATGCCAATGGTTACAATAATAGCACCCTTTGAAAACTCAGCATCCACCACCCCAGATGCCTGCAGTAACCAGTGTATCTTCCAATGCAATTACCTAACTGGTCTTGCACTGTACATTGCCACCAAAGACTGCAGAATGCAGGATAGAACAGAATATGGTGGCACCTCAAAACTGTGGGACAGACAATGCAGATTTGCTTTCTATTACCAGGGCACCATCTCAAAGAACAGGCCAGAATATTCAGGGCTCTCACAGCCAGGGGAAGGTAAAGGAGTGCAATGTCCTGTGTCCCTGCAGTACGCTTTCTTCTAAGGGATATACAGGACTCGCCTCTTGGTGAGAGTATTATGTGTATGTGGGGTGGAAAGGGGGATGCACAGTTTGGAAGCCAAATGTGAACAGGAAGCCAAAGCTGTGTGTCAGAACAGAACATAAAGCAGTCTGCCAGGACACAGTAGAGCAGGAGGGTTACAGCAGGGAGTCAGGAAAAAGAAAAGTAGCAGCAGAGAGTCCACAGGGGGATGGGACAGCAGTGGGGATGATAACACCTAACAGCCGTTCAGCAGGTACACAAAGCAGCAGGCAGCTAACACCAGGCAGCAGAGGAGGGGCCAGAGACTGAGAGAGAGGCCAATAAACCAGAGCAGCCAGCAGAAGAGATGCATTTGCTAGTATGATTCTCTGAGGAATCAAATTCTAGAAACAGCCATCCCTGCCCACAATTGGCAGCAGGTGAAGCTGTGCTGGGGTTAGTGGTCTACAGTAAGCACAGGTTTCAGAGTGGTAGCCGTGTTAGTCTGTATCAGCAAAAACAACGAGGAGTCCTTGTGGCACCTTAGAGACTAACAAATTTATTTGGGCATAAGCTTTCGTGGGCTAGAACCCACTTCATCGGAGTGGAAAATATAGGAGCAGTTATAAATACTCACCAGCAACTACACACCAAACAACAAAAACACCAACCCAGGAACCAAACCCTGCAACAAACCCCAGTGCCAACTCTGTCCACATATCTATTCAAGGGACACCATCATAGGACCTAACCACATCAGCCACACCATCAGGGGCTCGTTCACCTGCACGTCTACCAATGTGTTATATGCCATCATGTGCCAGCAATGCCCCTCTGCCATGTACATTGGCCTAACCAGACAGTCTCTGCACAAAAGAATAAATGGACACAAATAGATTCATAGATTCATAGATACTAAGGTCAGAAGGGACCACTCTGATCATCTAGTCCGACCTCCTGCACAGCGCAGGCCACAGAATGTCACCCACCACTCCTATGAAAAACCTCACCCATGTCTGAGCTATTGAAGTCCTCAAATCATGGTTCAAAACTTCAAGGAGCAGAGAAGCCTCCCTCCAGTCAACCATGCCCCATGCTACAGAGGAAGGCGAAAAACCTCCAGGGCCTCTCCAATCTGCCCTGGAGGAAAATTCCTTCCCGACCCCAAATATGGCAATCAGCTAAACCCTGAGCATATGGGCAAGATTCACCAGCCAGATACCCAGGAAAGAATTTTCTATAGTAACTCAGATCCCATCCATCTAATATCCCATCTCAGGGGATTTGGCCTATTTACCCTGAATATTTAAAGATCAGTTACTTACCAAAATCCCATTATCCCATCATACCATCTCCTCCATAAACTTATCGAGTAGAATCTTAAAACCAGATAGATCTTTTGCCCCCACTGCTTCCCTTGGAAGGTTATTCCAAAACTTCACTCCTCTGATGGTTAAAAACCTTCGTCTGATTTCAAGTCTAAACTTCCTGGTGGCCAGTTTATACCCATTTGTTCTTGTGTCCACATTGGTGCTGAGCTTAAATAATTCCTCTCCCTCTCCTATATTTATCCCTCTGATATATTTATAGAGAGCAATCATATCTCCCCTCAACCTTCTTTTAGTTAGGCTAAACAAGCCAAGCTCCTTAAGTCTCCTTTCATAAGACAAGTTTTCCATTCCTCGGATCATCCTAGTAGCCCTTCTCTGTACCTGCTCCAGTTTGAATTCATCCTTTTTAAACATGGGAGACCAGAACTGCACACAGTATTCTAGGTGAGGTCTCACCAGTGTCTTGTATAACGGTACTAAAACCTCCTTATCCCTACTGGAAATGCCTCTCCTGATGCATCCCAAAACCGCATTAGCTTTTTTCACAGCCATATCACATTGGCAGCTCATAGTCATCCTATGATCAACCAATACTCCAAGGTCCTTCTCCTCTTCCGTTACTTCTAATTGATGCGTCCCCAGCTTATAACTAAAATTCTTGTTATTAATCCCTAAATGCATAACCTTACACTTCTCACTATTAAATTTCATCCTATTACTATTACTCCAGTTTACAAGGTCATGCAGATCCTCCTGTATAATATCCCGATTCTTCTCCGAATTTACAATACCTCCCAGCTTTGTATCATCTGCAAACTTTATTAGCACACTCCCACTTTTTGTGCCAAGGTCAGTAACAAAAAGATTAAATAAGATTGGTCCCAAAACCGATCCCTGAGGAACTCCACTGGTAACCTCCCTCCAACCTGACAGTTCGCCTTTCAGTAGGACCCGTTGCAGTCTCCCCTTTAACCAATTCCTTATCCACCTTCTGATGTTCATATTGATCCCCATCTTCTCCAATTTAACTAATAATTCCCCATGTGGCACGGTATCAAATGCCTTACTGAAATCTAGGTAAATTAGATCCACTGCATTTCCTTTATCTAAAAAATCTGTTACTTTTTCAAAAAAGGAGATTAGGTTGGTTTGGCACGATCTACCTTTTGTAAAACCATGTTGTATTTTGTCCCATTTACCATTGACTTCAATGTCCTTAACTAATTTCTCCTTCAAAATTTTTTCCAGGACCTTGCATACTACAGATGTCAAACTAACTGGCCTGTAGTTACCTGGATCACTTTTTTTTCCTTTCTTAAAAATAGGAACTATATTAGCAATTCTCCAATCATTCGGTACTATTCCTGAGTTTACAGATTCACTAAAAATTCTTGCTAATGGGCTTGCAATTTCAGGTGCCAATTCCTTTAATATTCTTGGATGAAGATTATCTGGGCCCCCCGATTTAGTCCCATTAAGCTGTTTCAGTTTCGCTTCTACCTCTGATATGGTAATATCTACCTCTATATCCTCCTTCCCATTTGTCATGCTACCATTATCCCCAAGATCCTCTTTAGCCTTATTAAAGACTGAGGCAAAGTATTTGTTTAGATATTGGGCCATGCCTAGATTATCTTTTAACCTCCGCTCCATCCTCAGTGTTAAGCGGCCCCACTTCTTCCTTCTTAGTTTTCTTCTTATTTATATGGCTATAGAACCTTTTACTATTGGTTTTAATTCCCTTTGCAAGGTCCAACTCTACTCGACTTTTAGCCTCTCTGACTTTATCCCTACATCTTCTGACCTCAATTAGGTAGGTTTCCTTGCTGATCCCTCCCATCTTCCACTCCCTGTATGCTTTCTGCTTCTTCATAATCACCTCTCTAAGATGCTTGCTCATCCAGCTTGGTCTACAACTCCTTCCTATGAAAAATCTGACATCAGGATTCATAACATTCAAAAACCAGTAGGAGAAAACTTCAATCTCTGTGGTCACTCAATAACAGACCTAAAAGTGGCAATTCTTCAACAACAAAACTTCAAAAACAGACTCCAACATGAAACTGCAAACTGGAATTAATTTTCAAACTGGACACCATCAGATTAGGCCTGAATAAAGACTGGGAGTTGGGTCATTACAAAACCTAAACCTATTTCCCCAATACTAATTTCCCCCTACTGTTACTCACACCTTCTTGTCAACTGTCTGAAATGGATCACTCTCATTACCACTTCAAAAGTCATTTTTCCTCCCTTGGTATCCTGCTGTTAAGTGAATTATCTCATTAGACTGACCTCACACTTGGTAAGGCAACTCCCATCCTTTTATGTATTTATACCTGCTCCTATATTTTTCCAGTCCATGCAGCCGATGAAGTGGATTCTAGCCCACAAAAACTTATGCCCAAATAAATGTGTTAGTCTCTAAGATGCTATAAGGACTCCTCTTTGTTTTTACTGTGAGCACAGTGTGTGTGTACTGGAGTGGAAGGGGGTTTAGCCACTCAGTCCTGACAGCCACACCTGCAATTAACAGCTCCTTGGAAACTGGTTGGGTAGCTAGCAGCCTCCTGCTGGAGCATGGAAAAAACGTCCCTGGGATAACACTATAGTAGTCAGTGGAATTACACAAGGGGGAATTTATTGCTGCCTCACTACGAGGGATGTCTTTTTCCATGGCTAACAAGGTGGTCCTGCCAGTGGAGTAGCTGCATAAGGTCTGCACATCCTCTACATAGAGCTGAGCTCCACTGTGGCACAGTGCTTGCTAGCATGGAAACGGTGGGAAAAACAGGCTGAGGGAGAGGCGAGGCCAGAGAATCTGCAGCTACCTGGTCCCTCCCATCCTCCTTCCCCCAGTGGAGGAGACAAATTAGGGCCATGGCTATTGCAGCCTCAGTGGGTATGTCTATACTGCAATTAGACACATGCAGCTGGCCCATGCTAGCTAACTGGGGCTCACGGGGCTTGCAATGTTAACTCCCACCTTGTAGGGTCCTAGAGCCTGGGCTTCAGCCCAAGCCCAAATGTCTATACCGCCATTAAATAGCCCTTTAGCCAGAGCCCCACGAGCCTAAGTCAGATGGCACAGGCCAGCAGTAGGTTTTTAATTGCAGTGTAGACATACCCAGTGGTGCAACTCTGCGGTTTGAAGGGGAGGATTCTTTCCCACTCCCCATCTGCTCCTGGGCTGAGATTTTTCCCATAGAGCAAAACTGGGAGATTCCAAAGCTGTCAGGTGGGGTGAAGAGGAAGAGCTACAGCCTGTGCTTTCTTAATGGGAACACTAACAAAATGTACTCTCCACAGTTAGAAAAGGAGTACTTGTGGCACCTTAGAGACTAACAAATTTATTTGAGCATAAGCTTTCATGAGCTACAGCTCACTTCATCGGATGCATGCAGTGGAAAATACAGTGGGGAGATTTTATATACACAGAGAACATGAAACAATGGGTGTTACCATACACACTGTAACAAGAGTGATCAGGTAAGGTGAGCTATTACCAGCAGGAGAGAAAAAAAATCTTTTGTAGTAATAATCAAGTTGGGCCATTTCCAGCAGTTGACAAGAATGTGTGAGGAACTATGGGCGGGGCAGGGGAACAAATATGGGGAAATAGTTTTACTTTGTGTAATGACACATCCACTCCCAGTCTTTATTCAAGCCTAATGTAATGGTGTCCAGTTTGCAAATTAATTTCAATTCAGCAGTCTCTTGTTGGAGTCTGTTTTTGAAGTTTTTTTGTTGAAGAATTGTGACTTTTAGGTCTGTAATCGAGTTACCAGAGAGATTGAAGTGTTCTCCAACTGGTTTTTGAATGTTATAATTCTTGACGTCTGATTTGTGTCCATTTATTCTTTTATGTAGAGACTATCCAGTTTGACCAACAGACTCCAACGAGAGACTGCTGAATTGGAATTAATTTGCAAACTGGATACAATTAATTTAGGCTTGAATAGAGACTGGGAATGGATGGGTCATTACACAAAGTAAAACTATTTCCCCATGTTATTTCTCCACCCCACCCCACCCCCCACTGTTCCTCAGATATTCTTGTTAACTGCTGGAAATAGCCTACCTTGCTTGTCACCATGAAAGGTTTTCCTCCTTTCCCCCCGCTGCTGCTGGTGATGGCTTATCTTAAGTGATCACTCTCCTTACAGTGTGTATGATAAACCCATTGTTTCATGTTCTCTGTGTGTGTATATCAATCTCCCCTCTGTATTTTCCACCAAATGCATCCGATGAAGTGAGCTGTAGCTCACGAAAGCTTATGCTCAAATAAATTTGTTAGTCTCTAAGGTGCCACAAGTACTCCTTTTCTTTTTGCTATTATCGGGGATACTGTTCCTGACGGCTTGTAGTCCATCTTTGTGTGAAATGTTGGTGTAGAGGGCTTCTACATCCATAGTGGCTAAGATGGTATTTTCAGGAAGATCACTGATGGATTGTAGTTTCCTCAGGAAGTCAGTGGTGTCTCGAAGATAGCTAGGAGTGCTGGTAGCGTGGGACCTGAGGAGGGAGTCTACATAGCCAGACAATCCTGCTGTCAGAGTGCCAATGCCTGAGATAATGGGGTGTCCAGGATTCCCAGGTTTATGGATCTTGGGTAGCAGATAGAAAACCCCTGCTTGGGGTTCTAAGGGTGTGTCTGTGCGGATTTGTTCTTGTGCTTTTTCAGAGAGTTTCTTGAGCAGATGGTGTAGTTTCTTTTGGTAACCCTCAGTGGGATCAGAGGGTAATGGCTTGTAGAAAGTGGTGTTGGAGAGCTCCCTAGCAGCCTCTTGTTCATATTCCGACCTATTCATGATGACAACAGCACCTCTTTTGTCATCCTTTTTGATTATGATGTCAGAGTTGTTTCTGAGGCTGTGGATGGCACTGTGTTCTGCATGGCTGAGGTTATGGGGCAAGTGATGCTGCTTTTCCACAATTTCAGCCCGTGCACCTCGGCGGAAGCACTCTATGTAGAAGTTCAGTCTGTTGTTTAAACCTTCAGTTAGAGGAGGATGGCTTAAGGAAGCCTGCTCTAATCAGCCAGAGCCATTTACAATTCCCCCACAGTTATTTTGTTACCTTTGGGAAGCATTTCAAGCACAACTGACACAACATAGTGCAAAATCATTTACTTAAACGAATTACCAGCTAACCCCAGGCTGTGAGCCAACAGTAATATTTCTTACCTTCAGCTCTCCCACCTCCAAATGCAATTGGAATGAATGAATATCTTATAAAATACAAGAGTGTTTGACCTCCTTCCCAGGGCTTTCACATTCAGCTTTGTTAAATGAGCTCTTTACTTAGGGGTCAGACTGATATCCATGCAGACAAGAGTGGGAGGAGAAAAAAGAAAAAAAAATCTACATTAAGATCATTCTGTTTCCTGCAAGAGATTTTTTTATATATATTTTTAATTTTGTGCCAGAGAAAGGTGCCAAGATTTTGGAATATTCCCTGTGCTATTTTACATGTGTACATTTACTGAAGAGACTGTATGAACTGTGAGTGCATTTGAATAGGAGTCAATTTTTCATTAATGGTTTGTTGCCACACTTTGCAATCCTTGCAGTCTTCTTGGTCTGAACCAAGGTCTCAAGCCTGCAAAGACTTGTACAGCTGAGTAACTTCACTCACATAGGTAGTCCCATTCAAACCAACAGGGCTACTCAGGTGAGTTAAGTTATGCATGTGTGTCAAGCTTTGCAGGATTAGGCCTCACTGAGATGCAAAGAGGGGAAATAACCAGGCTAGCTTCACTCTCTGAGCAGAGCACAATGCAAAAAGTAAACAGTCATAAATAGGGAAAAGTGAGGTTTTAAAAATTATTTCAGTATTAATAATCTAAGATTTTGTTGTAATGTAGGTAAAGAAATTTGTTATTTTTAATTAATTGTATGCTTCCATACCTTAATGTCCCTTTAAACATGTTGCATCAGATACACAGCTGGAATACATGGATTCATAAATTCTCTAATCTAGTGAGCCATCTCTCTTGTTCATCCTCTCACTCTTTGTGTGATAATGTAATATAATAGTAGTATCAAGCTCTTATAGAGCACTTTTCACCAGTAGATCTCAAAGCACTTTACAAAGGAGGTAAGTATTGTTATCCACATTTTACAGATAGGAAACTGAGGCACAGAGAGACGATGTGACTTACCCAAGTTCACTCAGCAGGACAGTGGCAGATTCAGGAATATAAAGCAGATCTCCTGAGTCCCAGTCCTGTGCTGTAGCCTGTAGGTCACACTGTATAATATAATATACAGTTTTGAGTGTTGCTGTACCTGTGTTGGTCTCGGGATACTCAAGACACAAGGTGCATGAGGTAATATCTTTTATTGGACCAACTTCTGTAAGTGAAAGAAACAAGCTTTCGAGCAACACAAAGCTCTTCTTCAGTTCACCTCACCCATCTTGTCAATATAACATATAGTAATTAATTAATTGGCAGAGCTGAATGTGTCACCTATGCTTAAGGTTGCCCAACACTTCATTATAAGACTCTGTTGGCGGTTGCTGATAACTTTGCAAAACTTTAACGGATCAGGCTGAAATTTGTCATTTGCCATCTGTCAGCCTCAGGCTGAATTTGTTTTTTGGAAAGTTTTAGCCAAAAAAGGTTCAGTCATTTCCAAGAAAGAAATTAGGGGAAAATACATTGTTTTGCCCATGTTAAAAAATTCTTACAAATGTTTCATTGAGAAGCTCTGTCTCCTCTATTATTTGCGACAGGTATTTGAAGTCCTGGCAACAGAGGAAGGCACCTTTTGTTGTGCCTATGAAAAACTGCCTCCATTTTGCCAAGTTATTTGCCTTTGGAAAATCACAGTTTGCACATGGTTGATAGAAACTTGTTAGAGTTTGGCAGCTACATTTTCTGAAGATTCTATCTATGTGGGGCATGCTCCATCTGGGGGCTGCAGGGACTGATCATGTCTTTCTCTGCAATTGCTGCTCCTAGCTGCTGCAGGCCACTGTGGCACCAGACACCGGAACTGAGAGCAAGGACCCTGTCTCTCCTGTGTTCTCAATGACTCCTGTACTGGCACCCAGGCTGCGTAGAGGAGGCAACTGCCTGACTGGAATGCAGAGGGGACAAAAGTTGGACCAGGGAGGGCAGTGGAGGGAGTAAATTGGGACAAGAAGTCTGGGGTGGGGAGAATGTAACTGAAGGATTAGGGAGATAATCAAGTGTGGGGGGACTGAAACAAGACTGGGACTGGCCAAGCAAAGACACTGAGAATGGGAGCTAAAGAGGAAATGGGCAGGAGACAACTGGAATCCAGTTTTGGGGGAAGAGATTGAACAAGGAGCTGTGGAAGGGAGATTGAGACTGGCTAGGTAAGAAGTCTGCGACTGAGAGCCAGTGTGGGGAGGAGGGAGACATATAGGAAAAGGAGCCAAAATGGTGGGGTGGGAACTGCAACTGGCTGGGCAAGAGGAAGTGAACAAGGAGCTAGGGAAGGGTGATTGAGATGAAGAGCCCAGGATGAGAGGAAGACTGGGACTCAAAAAGGGAGTCTGGAGGCAGAGATGAGGACTGGATAGGCAAAGAGACTGGGACAAGGAACCTAAGAGGTGGAGATTGGGACTGATCAGATGAGGAGAATGGGACTGGGACAAGAAACTTGGGAAGGAGAGACAGGACTGGTACTGGAACGGATTGGAGGCAATGAGGCAGAGAGGTCAGTCTTGGTAATTCTGGCATTTCCTAATTCTTTAGTGCTTGACTTTGCAACCTTAGCATTCATTTAACATAGTTGTATGTGTATAATATAAGAAATTAATAACTAACACACAGGCTGATAATGGGAAGTGTTAGCCAGCTTTAACTATAGGTGTCATATCCAGCCTATAGTGAGATTATATATACTTGGTAATGAGTAAAGAAAAATCAAAACAAGCAAACAAAAGCAGTGGAAGGGACATAATAACCAACAACAATGTACAGCTCAATCAGAAAGAATATTCTGAAAGCTCATGAATATCAGATATAATAGAGGAAAAGACAAAACAAAATTCTTCCCTCCTGCACACTAAGCAAGCTCCATCCATACAATATTCATTTCCTCAGTTCACAAACAGCTTTGAAAAGGAACCGAATATCTTAGTTCTTTTAAGCTTTAAGTCTCTTTTAGGAATAACATATGTGATAAAGTGAGTGCTTGATGCGTTTGCTTTTTTTAAAAAAAAAAAAAAAACCTACCTCAGCATTAATAATGAAGTTTTCACTTTGATGAGACTCCAGGCTGGAGTGTGCAGGATTCATGGGAATCCAAAGAGAGGAGGAAAATTGAATGTGCTGAATCTTCCACCTCATACATTTAGAGTCAAAGAACAAGAAGTAAGGAAGAGAGGGTTGACTTTGGTTAGTTCAAATAGAAAATGACAAATAGAGAATCTGCCTTTTTTCAGACGAGGAGTAGAAAGGAAGTTACATTTGAAAGTGGGTCTGTCTCTCATTTTTTATATCTGCATTCATCTGAGTAAAATGAAAACTGTTTCCTTTGTAGCAAAGCTATAAGCTACCATTTGATATCTATCATCTATAATAGAGGGAAGTGAAAGTCCTTCCCAGATAAGGGCTGGTTGATGACCTATAGGATATTAATTGAGTTGATAATAGAGCTGGGTGGGAATTATTTTTCCCATCCTGTAAGAATTGTCGAGATTTAAAAAAAAATTCTACTCGCAAATTGTGACAAAAAGTCAAAATTTCTAAAATTTCTGGGAACCAAAACACTCGAAAAAAATTCAGATCAAGTCAATCAAATCATTTCAAATGGACAGGTTTGAAAAGCTGCATTTTGATCTTGACAATTTACAATAAAATTTACCTGCAAAAAGGGAATGCCTGAAAAATTCAAAGTAATTTGGGCTGACTTTTTAGAGGAGTATGATTTGAATAGATCCTGAAGATAGATATGTCACTTCCCCTCCCCTCCCTTTGTCCTAACCCTCTTTATTTACCTTGTGCATTATGATGAATCTGGTATATTTGTTATATTTGGGGGGGAGCAGAGTAAAAAAAGGAATTTTAATTACAATAATTAATTTAAATTTTTAAATTAAAAGTCATTGCAACCCAAAAAAAGAATGTTTTTATTTCAAAAATGTCAAAATGGGATGTTTTGATAATTTCAAACTTTTTTTTTCAATTTTTTTTCAAAGTGGGAGAGTAATCAAATTTGACCCTTTCTCACAAACAATTTCAGTTTTAATGAATTGGCATTTTCTGATGGGAGAAAAAGGTTTAGTTGAAAAATTTCTGACCACCTCTGGTTGCTAATCTCAGGTCTGGCGCTAGCAGATAGGAATCCATGCCTCAAGAAACTCCAGCAAGAGTAAAGTTAATTGGCGGTTAGCAGAGGGAGCAAGGGTTGATGGGTCATGGAGACTGAACTACTCACAAGCCTTTAGAGATGGTGTGAGGCACACGAGAAAAGAGGCATTATACAGAAGGATGTCCCAGTGGTTAAGACATTGAACTGGAACTTGGGAGAGATGGGTGCAGTTCTCTGCTCTGCCATGGATTTCTGGCGTGACCTTGGGCATGTCCTTTAATCTCTGTGCTTCAATTCCTGTCTGTAAAATGCGGTTAATAGCGCTTCCTTTGTCTGCCTTGTCTATTTAGGGTATAAACTCCTTAAGGCAGGACCATCTCAAACTAAGTGTCTTTACTGCATCTAGCACAATGAGGCTGTGATCTTGTTGGGGCCTGCAGCTATTACCATAATGCAAATAATAAGGACTGCGCATATACGTATTACAGGGCTTCATTTTCCTGGGCAGTCAATTCTGTACCTTTTGCCAGCAGTGAATTCATTCTCTAAAGATAAATACAGAATATGTGATGTCACTCATCAAGCATTTTGGAAACAAATTCATTTTGGTTCAGATCCCAGCTGTGAATCCAGGTAGCAAAAAGTCTTCCAGCAAAACCAAATGAGGTCAGCAATGGGCTTGGCTTGTGTGAGAGGCAGGTGATAGATAATACCCACCAACAGACTATAGAGGGAGGGTCCTTTTCACACACAGGTTCCGGTATCACTGTTCTCAGATGGAATGTGGAGAGAGTTTGTCCTGTCTTTCAGAGCCTCTGGGCAGCCTGCCTTCTTTTTCTTAGGCAGAAGATAACAAAAGCAGGAGCCAAGATGGCTTGGGAAGGAAGAGGGATTTGGTTTCTCCAGCAGTTGCTTTTCATGGCACAGGGGATAATGTTTCCAGTGATTATCTGCAACTGAACCCCCTGGGCCCTGGAGATTCCCAGAGTTGCATAGAGCAGCACTGCTGGCTATTCTAGCCAAGCTCCCACTCACAATGGGAGTAATATAATAAACTTCCTTTAAAAAGCAAATGCCTCAGCTCTCTGCGAGCCGTGTGTGATGGAATGAGAAGCCTACCACACAATTATAGGCAATTTATTCTTTTATCCCATCTTCAACAGGGAAATTGCTGCTGTTATTCTGCACTGAAGTTTCTCACAAAACATGATAGGGACTGGGAAATCACACCAATGTATGGCAGAGAGAAGCACCTCTGTGGATGATATATTCCATAAGGGGAATTGAAAAAGTATGGAGAATGGTGTTTCTCCTCAGGGCAAAGACCATGTTTTCTTGTGTTTAATCTAGCACATTGTGGGCACTAGGAGCAACCAAACACTGGTAAGTCTACATTGATACAGTACAGAAAAGGAGTGCTTATTTTTCTTAAAAATACTCGCTCATCCTGCAGGCTCCTAAAGTATGTTTCAGTTTCTCAGTTATCAAATTAAATGCAGGCATTTGTGGGGTGGAATACAGCAGATCTTTTGCGTCTGCAGTGCTACAGGAAAAAATTTTAGGAGCGCAACTTTCTGACTTCACTGGACTACTTGCTTGGACTCTCTACCCCATCATCTTTAACTCTCTTTGGGATCTCGTAGGAGGCACCCCTCATTTAGGGAGCAGCCAGCTAGTTCAGGAGAAATGACGCACAGAATTGTGGGAAGGATGACTGTCTTGGAAACAAACCCAAGTTACACTGAATTATATCTGAAAGGAGGAGGAGTGTTTCACAGCCTTGAACTGGCCTTCTGAGAAAGCGCTGTCTGCTGCATAAATGAGCGTTACCACTGCAATAGATAATTCCACTGTGCCAGAGGAGCAGAGTTGGTGACTGTGATCTTGATCCCAGAGCATGAAGGCAATGTTTAGGTATCCAAGCCCAATCGTTAAGTGCCATGAATACAAAGACAAAGATCTTGAATGTACCATAGCATTATATAGTGATACAGTGGACAGCGATACAGGTGTGATTTGCTTGCAATAATCCATGTTGCTGAAGCACATGCCTGCATTCTGTACAGGTTGTAGTTTCCTTGGGATTGAGGCAGTCAACTGCAGGTAGATTGTGTTCTATTGTCCAGTCAGGAGAGAATGAAGGCAACTATGAACAAGGCCAGGTCATCATCTGCAAGGACAACCTGTGGTCCATGGACCCCTGGGGTCTGCAGATTATGTCAAAGATTTCCAAAGGGAATCTGCACCTCCATTTGAAATTTTTTAGGGGTCCGCAAATGAAAAGAGATTGAAAACCACTGTCCTAGCCTGCCAAAGATAATAGAACACATTAATCTCAGACATCGCTCTGTGAGAGCACAGCATCAACAGGGAACCCATGAAAACTCCATGGCCTTATCCTTTCCCCTTCTGACAAAGGCTCCCAAACCTTCTGGAATTCCCATTACTACTAATGATAACACCTTTGTGATCCTGGTTTGAACTTGGAGCCAGTGCTCTGTGCCTATAGCCTGGAGTCCAGCTGCAAATGCCAGAGAACAGACTTGTGCAGAAAAGATCTTCCCCCTTCCCTTCCCCCTTTGTCTTTTCTTTGGAATGCGTTTCTCATTCTGAGCTCTAAGGGAGGATAGAGAAAAGAAGAGAGGGAGGGAGGAAGAGAGGGAGCAGTGGCTAAATTAAAAATGAATGGAAGATTATGGACAAGATGCCCAGAATAAATTGTATGTGCAGGGCTGGGGTAATTACCAGACATCTTCCAGGCCTTGGGGGATTTCAGAAGGAATTCAAAAGGGAGAAAGAGCTGTAATGACGGGGATGGGGGGGGCGGGGGGGCGGTGTGAAAGCTTTGCAGCATGAGATCTCAAATATATGTGTGAGTGACTATAATAATTGAATCTTTCTTCCTCAAAACAAAACAAAGGGAGAGCATCCCAGGACTCGTCTTCAGGAAAACAGGCATATTCAGAGAGCAGCTTCTGCTGTGTCTTGGGCATCTGCTGTTTTCAACACAGGGAAACAACTTGTTTCTCTAGATTTCTGGGTCTTTTCTCTTTCAAACCACTTGATCTATGGGGGTGGTTTGACAGAGCAGCAAAGCAACCTGGTTTGTTTGAGCCCTATTTTGGATTCAGATTCAGATTCCTCAACCACTCCCATCTCTGCCCACACACAAATATCTCACTGGTCTGTAACAAGTGATGCACATGTACAACATAATGACTCTTAACTCCTCTCTAGCACTGCTCATCTGCTAATCTCAAAGCACTTTTCATAGGAAGGTTATTATCTCCTTTTTACAGATGGGAAAAGAATAAGACAGAGAAAGGAAGTGAATTGTCCAAGGTCAGAGAACAGATCAGTGGAAAAGCCAAGAACTGACTCCCAATCCAGTGCCCTCTCCATTGGACCACACTGAATTCCATCCATGGTTCAGGTTCCTGAGAACTAAAGCTAGTCAAATAATGAAAACCTGTTGCCAAACAAATTGAGCTTGTTTGCATTCTGAACTGGTTAAACCTGACCCATTATTCATTGTATTTTCATTTTTAAAAGTGTCTGATACATGATTGAAAATGTTACTGAAATGTTTATTAGAATTTTTGGCTTAATGAGACCCAGACATGTTTTATGCTCTAGAAAGGAGATAAGAGAGGAGGACCCACGTGTACAGAAATACGAGGCCCAGTGCCACATGCTTAGAACTCCCTCGAGATAACCCTGAGCATAATCTGACTTTCCTTTGTAGGCAGAAATGGGTTGCAAGGTTCTGATGCAGAATCATATCTGAACCCAAAGTGCTGGTCGAAGCCCACCTCTAATTTCAAGCCAACTTCCTTGGGCACAGCTCATTATACCAAGAGCAATCATAACAGTCTGAAAACTCATTTATATTGAGGTTCCAGCAGTATAAATGCCTTTTCTTTTTAGAGGCCAAAGCCAAGTTGTTCTCAGACTGCCACCTGCTGGCTATATCATTTCTCAGTCCTTGTCCTAAAGATGTAAGTGGCATCCTCTATGAAGAACTTGTCCTTGCCTACTCACCTCTTGCCTCTTTACACTCATGCACAAGCACACACACACATACCCCACTCCAGCCCCATGGTCCAAATAGACCAGGCTGCTGCTGTATTTTTATGACTTATTGCTGCAATCAAGCCATTGCTGTCCGTCGCAGTTTAGAGCTGAATTGATTTTAATAGCATTCTGATTTTAAAAAGTACTACAGAGACAGGCAGATTGGAATGAGATTATTAGTCTTCTTTTTTATTTTCCTTTGATAGACATTAAAAAAGCTATTTCATGAGGAACACTGCGCCAGCACTGAGCAGCATATGTGCTTGGGTTCTGAGCACCCAGCACAGAGGACCGTGGCTTTGGGTTTGCATTTCTAATCTGCTTGAACATTATTTGCCCCTACATTTTCCCCTCAGTCTGGAAAGTTTTAGCTGTGTGATTCCCACATACATGAGTCTGAAAACTTACACATGCGGCAAGTGTACAGGTGCAGTACAGAACTGGAAGCCATGGTGCAATAGTTACAATGTTAAGATGGGACTTGGGAAGCCAGAGTTCAATTTCTTGCTCTCCCACAGACTTTCTGTGTGACCTTGGGCTAGTTGATTCGTGTCACTGTGCCTCAGGTCCCATCTGTAAAAAGAAGGATAATAGCACTGCCTCACCTCACCAGGGTGGTATGAGAATGAATACATCAAATAGTTTGATATGCTCTGTGGTAATGAGGGTCATATTAAGTATCTTAGATAGAGGTGGCTTGCATATAGCAGGGTGGGTATAAAGGTGTGGTGTGCACCCAGCATGGAGTGAATGTACAGGTACCATGGAGACTAAGAGCATAGTGGGCTAACCGGTGCACACAGACACAGAATGGAATGTGCATATGTAACCCACACTATGAGCTCATGTAGGTCTTTGTTCCTCTCTAGTAGCTGTTCTCACAAAAGAGGATAAGGGTCTACTACAACCAATAGAGCAAAAGCTCGTGCATTTAGTTCTTCAGAGCCTATGTCCATACCCTGCTGTTGGCCTAGAAGGGTTCACTATACATCCAGGTGTGACAGGCATACAGAAGCAGTGAGAACCCAAAGTGGAATGACTGTTCGGTATGACAATCTGGGACAGTCAGATAGGCATGATAAATTCTCATGGTGGGTGTAAGCATGTGAATCAGGTGCGTGGACACAATGTGGACATGGAGTGTAGTGGGTGTATAAGTGCAATACCAACCTCGAGCAGGTTCAAGGCCAATTAGGACATTCAAAAGAACATGCATATTCCCAGTCATACATATAGGAAAGCTCTTTAACAAATATAAATCTTGCCTGTTGGATCCGGGAGCAATTCAATCCATAAAACAGGTGCAAAGTCCTTGTACGAGTCAACAAAAAATGCTGGCACATTGAGTGCCAGCCTTATATAAGGCAAGCAACAATCACCCTTAACTTTTCAGTAGACTTGCCTCCATCTGCACCCTGCTGATGACATGTGTAAATATCAGCTTATTGGTTGAAAAATATGTAGCTGATATGAGTCAAGTGAGAAGATTCTACTGATTGTATTCATCCTATTCCCATGAACACAGGATCTCCTGGTTTCTTTGGATCACCATAACGTCCCTGATTTCTTTCTAATGCCTGCCTGTAATGCTCTAGGTTGTTGCCTTCTACATCTGATGCTAACACTCATCAAAGTGTTCTCTCCTCTGACTGCTCACAGGATATTATAGAGATGGAAAAGGTATTCAGACTAGAATGATTCAGAGTCTCTGGCAGCTCAGTTACACAAACCGGTCATTTGGCGATGCTGAACGTAGCCCAAAGAGCAGTCAGACAGGTACCATATTAACTACACTCTAGTTTTGACAGGGGGAAAGTGTCTTGGTTTGAGAGCTTGATTAACATTACATGTTTTTAATAAAACAAAAGGAAGTCTCAGCTCAGCTCCATGGGTTATTCTGAGAGATCTTCCTCCTCATCATCCTCATTATTTTTTTATAGGCAAGGTAGGGATCCACTTCAAACATTTACACAGTTCCCTCTCTGAGGGTTCATATCATGTGCCGCAGTAACATTTATCCCTTTAGTTCCTTCCTTTCGAGATCTCCTTCCTTTCACAGATGTTTGTGCAGAGACTGTGCATCTATTGACGAACCGGGGAGAAAATAGCAGCCATCTGTATGCATGAATCATGCAGGGATTGCTTCCTTTGTGACACACGTTATTTACTTGGAATCCGATAGCAGGGACCTCACTGGAAGCTGGATGCAGTGTCTCAACGGGAGCAGGGCACATATGGAAACAGTGTATTCCTGAGCATTCATTCTAATGCCCAAGCAACTGCTCTTCACTTCATTCACACTTCTTTTTGATTCACTTGCCCCCACCCCCAAGTTTGTGCTAAAGGGGGTTTGTTTGCATGGAGGTTAAGGGAATGGCTGGTTTTGAGCCTCTGCAGAATTTTCAAGAACATTTAGATTGTGAGCAAGGTTTCAGGGCAATACATATTTACCCACTGCAGAGCAGAAAAGGGAGGGGAAACCCAGTTTATAAACCAGATGAATAGGAAAATGTAATAAAGCCATACAGAGCATAGACTCATAGACTTTAAGATCATGAGACCATCATGATCATCTAGTCTGACCTCCTGCACATTGCAGGCCACAGAACCTCACCCAGCCACTCCTGTAATAGACCCCTAACCTCTGGCTGAGTTACTGAAGTCCTCAAATCATGGTTTAAAGACTTCAAGTTACAGGAAATTCACCACTTACACTAGTTTCAACCTGCAAGTTACCCTTGCCCCATGCTTCAGAGGAAGGTGAAACAAAATCCAGGTTCTCAGGCAATCTGACCTGGGGGGGAAATTCCTTCCCAACTGTAAATATGGCAATCAGTTAGACCCTGAGCATGTGAGCAAAACCCACTAGGCAGATACCTGGGAAAGAATTCTCTGTAGTAACTCAGAGTCCTCCCCAGCTAGTGTCCCATCTCTGGCCGTTGGAGATATTTGAAAATGAAAGTTTAATTAGCTGTAGGAGCAAAAGCCAACTTGGAGCATTCTCACATGCTAAGGGACTATTTCTCCCTCCCAACTCAATGCCCAGCACCAAAGGCTCTGTTTGGCAGCATCCCTTTTGTTAATTAATTATGATCCCTAGCTGGTGCACACTAGCTTGCATTGCCTTCAACAGCAGGAATTCCTCACAAATGAACCAGTCATTAAAGGAGTATAAAGACCCATTCTCTCCTACTGTGGGTCACATTAGCGGAGAGGCCAAGGGCTGAATGGAGTCATCTGTTTATATTAGGGTTTTATACTGCCTCCCATCATTGTGGTATCTCAGCGCCTTCCACATATAATCAGTAGTCACAGCAAAGTCCCCAGTGGACTTCCTGGAGTCTCTGGATGACCTCTAGAGCTGGTCTGTTTTGAATATGTACATTGGCAGAGTGCTTAGGGGGTCAGCTTGCGTTGCTAGTGGCTGCACCTTTTCCATGGGCAACCAAAGACCTTATTCTCCAGCACTGTCAATTCAACATGTTTTGCCAGCATAGTCATAAGGCTCAACAGGCATGGACTATGGGGTCAGAGAAGGCCTTAGTGAAGGGCTAGGTCGGCAGCTGCACCACTCTTTTGGGGAACCAATAGACTAGTCAAAAAACTAACAAGCCACTAGTGTCCTGTTGTTTTCTGGTAGACCTTCTATCAGTATTTTTCAGTCATGCACAGCAGTTGCTCTTGGGCTATAGATGTGCCAGAGGATCCTTTGAGCTGCATCCAGTGGAAAGAGTTTTAAGGAAGAAGAGACAACTGCTTCATATGAACATGCAGAGACAGGGACACCCTATGGAAAAAAATATGACACAGGCAGGGGACAGGGTAAGCAGAGGCCTCTCAAGGTAATCTGTCACCCTAGGCAAAACTTCAGTGTGCCACTCTCATCCCCGTTGGCCTAGCATGACAGATTTGGCCTGGCCACCCCTCTGTCATGATGGAGGGGTGACTGAGCAAAATTTCAGTGGGTGGCATTGAGACCCAGTGTGCAGGTTCACAGTGCCACTCAGGTTTGGCCCAGCTGCCCCCTCCAGCATGATGGAGGACCAGACAGGACAGATCTGACACCCTAGGCAACCATCCAAAAATCTGCCATCCAATGTTCACTTCTAGCTAGAGCAGCTTCTGAGGGTAGGTTGCTGAGCTGATTGTGTTTGTGGGAGGAAGGCTGCAGGGAGTGATAGGGGAAACTGTGAAGCCCTATCTCTGTCTTGGTCTACAAATGCACTTGGCCCCACCAGATATGGTAGCAATATTAATGTATACTTGTTTCTATAGCGCCCATCTCTGGGGCATCTGGGCATCCGACAAGTTTGGTCTAGTGATCTGAGCGCTGCACTGAGAGCCAGCCAATCCTGAGTTCTTTATCTAACTTGTTCAGTGATTCTTTCTATGTCTTTTGGCCAGTCACTGTGGCGCTGCTTTTTTTTTTTTCTTTGTCAGAAACAGCCTCCATTTTTTGCAGTTGCAACAAATAATTGCTCCCACTTGTTTACACATGCAGTGAGTTGTAGGCACAAATGCTAACAGACATCTCACGGCCTATTTGCACCTCTAAAGCATTGAATGAGATGGCAAACAGCTAATATGCATGTTCTCATTGTAAATGCAGGAATGTAGACAGTTATTTGCTGGTGCAAAATTTCAGCTGTGAAAACAGAGGCCGGGTTGAGGTGCAATTGAAAATCAAGTTTTAATCTCTATACCTTAGCTTCGCTATCTGTATAGCAGGAAGGATGATAGTTAATTGCCAGCTTCACAAGATGTTATGTACTTCAGATTTGTAAAGCACCCTGAATATGAAGTAATAATAATACTTAATACTACTAGCTCTCAAAGTTTTCTACAAAGGTGGGTTACAGCATCATTATCCCCATTTTAGAGTTGGACAAACTGAGGCACCAGGCAATTAAGCGACTTGCTGACGTCCACACAGTACTTAGTGACAGAGCAGGAATAGAATCTAATTCTGCTGACTCCCAGCCCTGTACTCTGTCAACTGGCTTTGTGCAAATATGGGGGAACTATGTTCCCAGGTCCTTTGGGGGCTATTAGCTTATCTAATCAGACTCCAAACAAACACTCCAGAAAAATGCAGGTTTCAGAGTAGCAGCCTTTTGTATTTGCAAAAAGAAAAGGAGTACTTGTGGCACCTTAGAGACTAACAAATTTATTAGAGCATAAGCTTTCGTGAGCTACAGCTCACTTCATTGGATGCATTCGGTGAAAAAAACAGAGGAGAGATTTATATACACACACAGAGAGAACATGAAACAATGGGTTTATCATACACACTGTAAGGAGAGTGATCACTTAAGATAATCCATCACTAGCAGCAGGGGGGGGAAAGGAGGAAAACCTTTCATGGTGACAAGCAAGGTAGGCTAATTCCAGCAGTCAACAAGAATATCTGAGGAACAGTGGGGGGTGGGGTGGGGGGGAGAAATACCATGGGGAAATAGTTTTACTTTGTGTAATGACTCATCCATTCCCAGTCTCTATTCAAGCCTAAGTTAATTGTATCCAGTTTGCAAATTAATTCCAATTCAGCAGTCTCTCGTTGGAGTCTGTTTCTGAAGCTTTTTTGTTGAAGGATAGCCACTCTTAGGTCTGTGATCGAGTGACCAGAGAGATTGAAGTGTTCTCCAACTGGTTTTTGAATGTTATAATTCTTGACGTCTGATTTGTGTCCATTCATTCTTTTACGTAGAGACTGTCCAGTTTGGCCAATGTACATGGCAGAGGGGCATTGCTGGCACATGATGGCATATATCACATTGGTAGATGCGCAGGTGAACGAGCCTCTGATAGTCTGGCTGATGTGATTAGGCCCTATGATGGTGTCCCCTGAATAGATATGTGGACAGAGTTGGCAACGGGCTTTGTTGCAAGGATAGGTTCCTGGGTTAGTGGTTCTGTTGTATGGTGTGTGGTTGCTGGTGAGTATTTGCTTCAGATTGGGGGGCTGTCTGTAAGCAAGGACTGGCCTGTCTCCCAAGATCTGTGAGAGTGATGGGTCGTCCTTCAGGATAGGTTGTAGATCCTTGATGATGCGTTGGAGAGGTTTTAGTTGGGGGCTGAAAGTGATGGCTAGTGGCGTTCTGTTGTTTTCTTTGTTGGGCCTGTCCTGTAGTAGGTGACTTCTGGGTACTCTTCTGGTTCTGTCAATCTGTTTCTTCACTTCAGCAGGTGGGTATTGTAGTTGTAGGAATGCATAATAGAGATCTTGTAGGTGTTTGTCTCTGTCTGAGGGGTTGGAGCAAATGCGGTTATATCGTAGCGCTTGGCTGTAGACAATGGATCGAGTGGTATGATCTGGATGAAAGCTAGAGGCATGTAGGTAGGAATAGCGGTCAGTAGGTTTCCGATATAGGGTGGTGTTTATGTGACCATCGCTTATTAGCACCGTAGTGTCCAGGAAGTGGATCTCCTGTGTGGACTGGTCCAGGCTGAGATTGATGGTGGGATGGAAATTGTTGAAATCATGGTGGAATTCCTCAAGAGCTTCTTTTCCATGGGTCCAGATGATGAAGATGTCATCAATGTAGCACAAGTAGAGTAGGGGCATTAGGGGATGAGAGCTGAGGAAGCGTTGTTCTAAGTCAGCCATAAAAATGTTGGCATACTGTGGGGCCATGCGGGTACCCATCGCAGTGCCGCTGATTTGAAGGTATACATTGTCACCAAATGTGAAATAGTTATGGGTCAGGACAAAGTCACAAAGTTCAGCCACCAGGTTAGCCGTGACAGTATCGGGGATATTGTTCCTGATGGCTTGTAGTCCATCTTTGTGTGGAATGTTGGTGTAGAGGGCTTCTACATCCATAGTGGGTAGGATGGTGTTTTTAGGAAGATCACCAATGGACTGTAGTTTCCTCAGGAAGTCAGTGGTGTCTCGAAGATAGCTGGGAGTGCTGGTAACGAAGGGCCTGAGGAGGGAGTCTACATAGCCAGACAATCCTGCTGTCAGGGTGCCAATGCCTGAGATGATGGGGAGTCCAGGATTTCCAGGTTTATGGATCTTGGGTAGCAGATAGAATACCCCAGGTCGGGGTTCTAGGGGTGTGTCTGTGCGGATTTGTTCTTGTGCTTTTTCAGGGAGTTTCTTGAGCAAATGCTGTAGTTTCTTTTTGTAACTCTCAGTGGGATCAGAGGGTAATGGCTTGTAGAAAGTAGTGTTGGAGAGCTGCCTAGTAGCCTCTTGTTCATACTCCGACCTATTCATGATGACGACAGCACCTCCTTTGTCAGCCTTTTTGATTATGATGTCAGAGTTGTTTCTGAGGCTGTGGATGGCACTGTGTTCTGCATGGCTGAGGTTATGGGGTAAGCGATGCTGCTTTTCAGAAAAATGCACTCAGACATTTTGCCTGCAAGTGGTTGATGTCATCAAAGCATGTTCAGGGAGCCTACTGAGCACAAGAGTTGCCTTTGTTTGTTGGCAAGTAGTAAGAAAAATATGATGTGCAAGCAAAGTGTCTGCCACTTTGTAATCAAAGGGCATTTTGGGATATTTATAAGTTCTATGACCATGGACATATGAATTTTTTAATAATTGCTCTCCTCACATCCTCCCAACTGCATAATGAACTCAGCTCATTTAGAAGCCATTAATTAATCATTTATTACTGATCACACTTCACAAAGGCATCCCATATTGCTCCTCTGGTAGCTGTAGTAAACATGTAATGTGAGGCCATTGCTTTGAATGCCAAAGCCAGGCACATCAGCTATCTCTCATCTCTCATTACTCACCCAGAAGTGCTGCTTTGCCTCTTTATTACAGCAGCAACTCCAGAACTCAGGGGAGCATTGGTATGTCCATGATATACCCCTGTAAAGTCTAGGAAGTCTCCCTGGCTGGTCTTTGACATAGACTACATCTGCCTGGATGCAATTAAAATATAGGGCCAGGTTGAGGTCTGGCTGTATACCTCCGCAGGGTCTTAAGGAACGCATGAAACCTCCTTGCCTAGCCTCTCCTAGATAATGGGGCCAGAGGCCCAGGGTAAGTGATTTCCTCATTCATGTCATGGTCCAATTCAAATCTGCCATCTGGGCTTTTAAAAACTCCAGGGCCTTGTCTCAACTAGCGCTGGCCTCTTTTCTGTCCAGATAGCTGGTCAGTAATAATATGCGAGCTTGTCTCTACAGCCCCAGCCATCTCAAACAGCCTTCCTGTGCCTCTCAGCTCTCTTGTCGCTTCAAGTCTCATCAGAGAACATGTTTTTCTCCTTGGTTTATGCTCAGCACTGCTGTCTCCCTCTGTTCCAGTCCTTGCGAACAAAGGCTTTAATTATTCACCATACAACTTTTACTCCACCATTTCTTGTAATTTATAGCATATACTGTCTTGTATTATTTAACTCTGCAAAGCGGTTTGGGAGACAGCTTGAGACACAGCATGAAAGATGCAATGAATTGTATTGTATAAAACCCTAGTCAATAAAATGAAGGACTATTAATAGCTTAATGGCTGTTGTCTTCAAGAGCTGCTAACATATCTCTTTCATGTTCATAATCAACCTGACATGTTTATTCTGCTGCTAAGGGGATAGGAGCTTTTAGACTTGTTTGGCTGCTCTTGGTAAAATTGCTTTGCTCTTTTTAGCTATCAAAACATATTTGTTAATGGAGTATTAATACCTTCCATGTGATCAGTTACCTCTACTGGACAATATAGTCCATTGCATAATCTCTAGAAGAGTCTTAATTCTGTAACAGAAGTGCAGAAAGTAAGACCACAGCTGCCGGCAGTTTATTCAGATTTCATCATAATGTCATGTCAGACTAAATTATTGAAGATGACTGGTAATTTACATGTCTTGTCTCCAACTAAAACAAGCTAGAGTTCCCTTCACTACATTACACCGCACTGCATTTATAAATCTAGATTTACAATCCAACTTGTTTGCATATTATACAATGAGATGAGGGTAAAGCAAAGTTGTATTTGACAGGTGTAGAAGAATGGAAGCATGTTCCAGGGAGAAAATATAAAGATTTGTATGAATATTTCACAACTGGTGCAGAATATTTATTCCAATACTTCTTAACCCTTTAGTATAGTTCCAATGTTCCACTTTCAGAATTTCCCAGAAATCAAAGGGTTAACTTTCAGTGGAGTTACTCCTGATTTATGCTAGTCTAAGTGAGAGAAGAATCAAGGTCATTGAGGTATTTTGATATGGACATCAAGATATACCAGTCCAGACTAATATGCATCTTGAGTAACAATAAAATCTTTGTTAATTGAAACATGAAGTTTGCATTGTACATGTATTATAACATAGATCTCAAGAAGACATTCAAAATGTATAAGTAAACCCCTACATTATGGCTATTAAATTCATGTGTCACAGGTTTTCATTTTACGTTAATGTTCCAAAGGTATTAATCTGTCATCCAAGATTAAAACAACCAATGTATTATTCACACTTGAGAAATAGTTTTCACCAGACTCAGTGATAGCCAGTTAGCTTACACCTTTTTGCACAGGCCATCTGATTAGTTAACATTGTTCCAGGTCTTCAGTAGTGTTCCCTACTGAGGCGATAAATTATAGCAATTTTAAATTCAAGTTTTTAGACTTAGGTGTCTACCTGGGGCATCTTTATTTTCAGAAATGCTAAGCGTACACAACTTCCATTGAAGTTAATTGCAAATTGGGACCTCTGAAAATCAGACTGCATTTATTTAGGTGCCTAGGTGTAGTGATTTGATGTCCAGTTCTGAGCTTCCCAGTTTGAAAATGTTACTCTTATTCTCAATATATGCTGTTTTAGCCAGCCATGAGTCAAGCTTTTTCTCCTCTATTTAAGAACAATACTCACTTTACAGGGATGTGGTGAAGAGCCTTAATTAATTACTACCATGTATCTGTTTTTGCGTTGTTTGAACCATGGTAAATTTCCAGGAAAATGGACCAACCCTTGTGTTCACTCTCGCAGTTGCATGTCAGTGTGGTTAACTCCTGTTAACATCCACTCCTATTCTAAAAGACTGTTCAAAACAAAGAGAACATTACCTGAGTTCTGCCTCACCTTGATGTTGTTGTTATTTCTCTGTCTAAAGCCTGAGGGCGTAACATTTAATTAATTGATCAGACATTCACTGGGGAAGAGTCTTGAAAAAAATGTTGTCATCTAATCCATGGATTTCCAAAATGTTGCAAATATAGAAACGTGAGAAAACAAGTAGCACTTTCCAGGGACATTTCTAAATGTACCACCATGTAGAATATCCCAGTTTCATAAAAGAGGTAAGAGGAAAAATAGACACCAAAAAAGATAAAAATATATAAGAAAATGTATTTAACAAAACTGAGCTAAAACCTTTCACACAACTACAATAGGAACATAAATTAGAAAGGCAGTAATTTCTTGCAGTTAAGACATTCTTTACAAAATCATAGATTTATCCTCATCAGAGAACTAGGTAAGGAAATTACAAGATAATCAAATCTCTGGTAAAAATAAACCAAATGGGTACATTGTATGCACTTTTTTCTACAGAACTGCAGGGGTAATATTGATTATGTAAGGTTAGGTGGGGAAAAAGAAATAAGATAGAAAATTGGATTTGAAGGATAGAACACTAGCTACTGTGAGCACTGTTAGTTCTCCCCCGGCCTCAGAGAGAGTATCCCAGTGGAAAGTTATGACTAGATGTTTTCAAACACCAGTTTTGCTAAACCATATAGACTCAAAATTCACAGCAAAATAATGGAGGGGTGTGTGCCAATTATAGGAAATCATCTTAATATCTTCTGGGATTGGCCCAAATTTGAAAGACCCATTGTTTGAAAATTGATGAGTGGGTCATTGACGCCAACATTACTATTACCATGGCATTAAGAAAATGTCCTGCCTTGCTGAAATTAAACATCCATTTAGTATTTTCATGACTGCAGCCAGTAGGCTTATTTCATCACTGTAGTTGCAAGAATAAAGGCCATCTATAGAAATGTAGTTGACCAGAAGAAAATAACAAAGAGAAGCAGAGCCACTTCACTGCTTGCTTGAGATTAACAACTAAACTATTTGGGGAAAGGGGAGCCAAATGAGATGAACTGATAAAACAATCATGGATATAACTTTTATGCACACAATATTAACAGGATTTTCCAAAGCACTCAGCACCGGCAGAACTCTCCTGCCATTGCAGTCAATGGGAGTTTTACTATTGTCTCCAGTGGGAGCAGAGTTAGGCAAAGGTGCAGCAGTTTGGAAAATCCTACCCTGTGTATACCGTCAGCAAGTCATAGCTTGCGCTATCTCAATGCTTCTCTTTCTCTTCCCTTTTGTATTTATTGCCCTGTCTTTTAGAGCTGGATCCTAGCCCACTGAAGTCAGTGTATGTTTCAATGGGAGCAGGATCAGATCCTCAGTGCTTACATAAGAAAATTATTTGTGCTGTCAACAACATTTATGTTGAATAAAAAGTTAGTGACTGGAAAAGTGTTGTCATTCTTGCTTTAATGCTGGGGCCCTCGTTAAGCACATACCTAACTCTAATCATGTGAGTAAGGCAATGAAGTCAATGGGATTATCCATGTGCTTAAAATTAGGCACCTGCTTAAGTACCTTGCTGAACAGGGGCCTGAATTATCTAGCTAGCCACCAATTTTAACTGATTAAATGCCAATAACAGAGGGAAAAGACAGTTACAGAAAAATCTAATTCTCACTCATGTGGCTTTCAATAGGTCTCAGACTGGGACTTGGATACGGGAGCTATTGGCAGAAAAAGGTTGAAACTTCTTTGTGAATGCAGATGATGCCATTGTATCATATTCTATGCATGCTACAGATGCAGACTATACTAGTGAATAGGGGAATTGATGATGAGCACATCTGAAGAGTAGGTGAAGGGAGTTAAGCCCAGGTTTATCTGTAAATGCAATTAAGTACTGAAAGTGAGTCAGACTCAGAAAGAAAAATGGATTTTGGAAATGCAAATGTAAGAAGAAACTCTGAGCATCAGTGGAAGCAATATCATTGAGTTCCATGGAGTTACTCTTGATTCATACCTATATGAGGTCAGAATTAGCCTCAGAGTTTGCCAAAATGCAAAGGTCACTGTTAGGATTGAACAGAACCAGATCCCCACCCTTTAGGACTTTGGGCCAGTCTACACTGGGACTGGAATTTTGAGGTCTCTCTCTATAATAGACTTCAGCTAGAACTCTGAATCCAAATACCAACCTGAGCACACTTGAGGAAAGTACAGATCCAAACTTCTCTGCTTGGGTTTATGTCTACTGATTGTTCAATATGCAGCTAGGAATCCCAGTTGATTGGAAAATAGGGATGAGTGGGGTTTCTGTGGAATATTTCAAATTTTTGGCAAAAATTCCAAAACTGAAATATTTCACTTAAAAAAAGGAAATATTTAGATATCAAAATGTATCTACAGTGCATCATGGAAGTTATAGATCAGATGCCTCATGATCCCATTCTTCTCCATAGGCTGGCCCCCCGGTCAGATTACATCTCTCATGATGCACCATGAGCATCCCTCATGTTAAGGGCAGGTGAGAGATGAGATCATCATGAGAGATGAAGTCCAGTTGAGCTGTCCAGCTCAAAGAGGAGAATGGGGAGATGAGACAGCTGAACTACACCACTGTGGCATAGCCAGAGATAAATTTTCTGGTTTGGGCAGAAATACTTTGTTTGGGGGAGCTTTTATATTTTTCAATGAAAATTTGAAATTTTCTGTGGAAAGCAGACAATTTTTTCTGTACCTAAGAATTTCAGATGGTGCTTGCAATTTCTTCCTGCTCCTTAATGTGATGCAATATTCACAGTTTCGTATGTCACTTTATGAAGAATGGGGAATGTACAGTTTTAACTGGGAGTTCCAGAATTACCAGTTTTTGTGAAAAAAAATTGTTTAGGCAATTTTCCATTTTGCCAACCAGCTCTAGTGCCAGCAGTCCTAAGGTTTTCCTTAACCTCCCATCCATTACTCCTCCCATCTTGTTCGCTTTCTCACAGTCTCTGTGTTGTTTCTCTAGATATCTCAATTCTTCGCTAAACTGAACTTGGATAAAAATTAACTTTTCAAATTTTCCTTTCATTCTTTCTTCTCTCTGACAGTTTCGCCGCTGCAATTGGATTAAATTTCTCACTTCTGCTACTTCCCCTGGCAAATTTGAGGCTATTTTTTAACCTTTCGTTATCCTCAAGTGAAAATGTTCTCTAGTCACCGTGAAAGCCTGTTCTTGCCATCTCTTTAGTATTTCTAGAATCTGCCTTTTTCTCTCTCACTTTACCTAATCTTCTTGTTCCTGCTCTTGTTATCACTTGCCTTGAGTGCTGTAATTTTCTTCAGCAGCAACTGGCATTTTTGCTTCTTCTCATAAACCACTCAGGGTTTTTTTTTCTACTATGCTCTTGCACATTTCTCATATGTCACTGTGACATACACAGGGTATAATCTAGACTAATGAATAGGTGTGTCCTCTTGCCCTGTAACCTAGGGTGCCCTTTACACTGCTTTGCTGTTGTAACCTCCAGTCTGGACTGCTCACAAACAGCCTCCAGCATGTAAGTTACTTCCAGCTATGTCTCTGTGTGTGTTTCAGCCAGCCACACATTGGTTCTTAACAGCCTGTTTTTTACTGCTGGGTGGCCCCAATACACTCCCAGTTTTGAATTTCCTCCCACAAATGTATATCCTGTACTGCCTAGCCCTTACTTGACAATACAAGTTTATACAGAGTTTATCATTTAATTAATAGAAATGGTATGCACAAGCCCTGTTACCCCAAATGGAGTTTCCCACACACTTCTATTTAAACACACTGGTTTAGGAAAAGCAATAAAACAAATATATAAACTACAAAGAGAGAGGTTTTAAGGGAATACAAATAATGAGGCATAAAAGTCAGAAATGGTTACAAGTAAAACAAAGATAAAAAGCAACTAACTTAACAAACTATGTGAATTCCAAACAAGGTTTTCTCACCACATGCTTTAGCAGATTACTGGCCAGACTCTTAGGTCAGGACCCCTCCCCAGTCGAACACTGCTTCCTTTGTCATTTGGGTGCTGTAGATGTGGTGGACAGAGAGAAAGAGGGGGGTGCTCCTGGGGTGTAGCTCCTTTCTTTTTATAGTCCTCTCCCCCCATTTGAGAAGCATCACCAGCTGGGAGTATGGGGGCAATCAATCTCTGTGGACAGGAATCCTATGCTGTTTCTTCACTAAAATGAGATTTTTCACCCACATCCCCTTTCCTGCCAAAAAATGGCCATTTAGCAGCTGATGGCCCATTGACCTTGTTTACACCTGGTTGAGGTGTCAGCTTGCCCTTTGTCTCTGAGGGACTGGTTTAGCCACTCCCCAGACTTGGAAAAAGCGTTAGTTACACCATACAGTGGAATCTTATCACTTTACATACAATGTTGCCACACATATTTTACCAGGTCAATAAAGATCAGCAAATTATGAGCTTTCAAATGATTCCTCACAAGGCATACTTTGTACAAAGATTATTACAATAGCATGCAAGGGGTGAATACCAGGGTGCAGTCTCCACACTTCATCTTCAGTTGCCCTGGCCATCAATTCAGTTCCACATTAAGGATCCAACTTTCCTTTCACTTACAGCAGCTCTACATGGTGTAACTCATTGTCTTTGGTGGAATCACACTGGATTTATACTGGTATGAGGAAGATCTAAACTAGGCCCCAAGTTTAAGATTCTGCTTTTCTATCTTTCTTGTGATAGCCTCAACCCATCCCTGTTAACTCTATATATTGTCTCTTGTTCTTCACACTCCCGTGCCTGAGACATTTGGGTATCATCTTTTACCTGTTTTGGTTCCTCTGTTTTCGCTGCTCCTATGGTGGACTAAGCTTCAACATTGATTCATTCTACAATGTCTTTGCCTTCCTTTACATTTCTTCTAAAATCTTAATAGTCCCAATTCTCCTCTTAAATTTTAAAGTTAAATTACACCAGTTAAATTTACACTGGTGTAGCTTCTTGACTTCTATGGAGCCACTCCAGATTTACAATGGCATAATTGAAATTAGAGTCCAGCTGTTTATCTCTTTAACAAACTTTTCCTGTCCCACTCTTTTTATTATCCATGAGTCAGATCCTCAGCTGGTGTAAATGGACATAGCTACACTGAATTCAAGGGAGCTTTTCCCCTTGCCACCACTGTGGATCTGGGTCTATATTTCTTATTTCTCCTTTGCAAACGTACGAAGGCATGTGTCTCCCTTCCCCCCCCCCCCCATTTTTCATTTTTGATTGACATTTCTATTCTTTGTTTTAATATATTGTGCCTTTTTAAAACAGAATCAAAGCATTTTGCAGAACGACTTTTTGTCAAGTCAATAAGCGAGGACACCAGCTGGTGCTGGGGTTTCTCTGTGATGCAAACACGTGTTAGACATGGACTGATAACATCATGTCATTGTACACAGGTTACCAAAGAGCTATCACATGGTAACGACTTTGTCCTTACTGCCAGCAGGATTGGATTAAAACCAGTGACCTAGCAGTGAAAGTTTCTTCATCTCATTATCAATTCCCTGAGCCATCTAGGCCCACATCCTCAAAGGTATTTAGGCACTTAACTCCCACTGAAATCAATGGGAGTTAGGCACCTATATACCTTTGAGGCTCTGGGCCTAGTCCTTATAAATTTGCCTTTTAGAAATGTCTTAGTTCCAGAACCTGTTCCAGGGTAGAGCAGCTTAGGCAGAATCTCTGCAGGTCTATTTCTATCTAAGGACTTCTATGGCCCACATTGGCCAGAGTATCTGAACATGTCTCAATTGTTAATGGATTTTAATCCACACAACACCCCTGTGAGGGACAGAAGTGCTAATATTCGCATTTTATAGATGGGGAACTGAGACGCAGAAAGACTAAGTGATGTGCCCTAGATCACATGAGGTGTCTGTAGCAGAGCTGGAAATTGACCATGAGTCTCCTGATCCCCAGGCTTTAACCAGAAGTCCATTCTTCCTCCCAGAAAAGGTTACTTTGTAAGTGAGGAAAGATGGAACAAATTAACGGGCCCCACTGGGGTTAGTCACATATGTTTTGTCAACTTTGCTCAGCATGAGCAATAGTTGCTGAAGTATCCACCCAGCTGTGATCCAAAGTGGCACCATTTCCATTGTCTGAAGCTTTTCTCTCCTCATTCAACAGAACATAAAAAGAACAGGAGAAATTGGATAGAATATTAAATGCTGCTTCCTATCACACTGATTTCATCTGCATATGGGAACTTGGCTTTTTGTTTCAGGAAGGCCTTTTCTAGGATTGTTCCACCTGCAGGCTGCTTTCTGAAAACAGAACATACAGTATATATAGATGTATTTTAAGTGGCTCATTGAATTGAAGAGCAGGTTGCAGCACCAACTGGCCTTCTGCTCACTTTTTTTACATTAATATTACCAAGTGCTCTTTTGTACTTTGTGTAGCTTCTCAAGGACTTTGTATTATTACCCAGAAGTAGCACTGTATGTTTGTATAAAAATAAAATAAACAAACCACTGGTGCTAGTAGAACATGCCTTGCTTTACTCCTCAATGTCCAGCTTTCCACCACATGAAGCTCATATTGGCAACAAGTAGTAGTCAGCATTTTAGAAACCTTTAGCATGAAGCCCGTTAAAGCACACACAAGGTATTTCAAGTGTGAGGTGTGAAACAGAGAATACTTCTTCCATTAGTGGGAGGGCTTTACTGTAAGTCACTGGAGATTTTATAGCCAGGATGCAGCTATCATTGATAAGCTGCTCTAAACAGTTCCCTTTGGCTTGATCAGCTGCTGAATGGATCCCCACCTGAAGTCTTTGCTTGCTGCTAGAGATGGGCAAAATTTTGGGAGGCTAAACTTTTTTCATAGAAAAATCATTATTTGAGTTAATCAACGCATTTTACGAATTTGTGTTGAACTTGCCAAATTGTTTTAGCTGAAAACAAAATTCTGAAAAGATCAGAATATTTAGATTTTTGATTCCTCCTATAAAACTGATTCTCAGGACTAGTTATGATAACATAAAACCTTGGTTTAGAAGGTGTTCTGCAGAGTACCAGCCACTTTCTGTTTGGAATCTAGCACTGTCTCCCAGATGCTGTGATGATACCTGTTTTCCATTATTGCCATAGTATTTCTTATGTCCTTTTTCCTGGGATGTCACTTTTTTGTAACCATTTCAGTACACACTGTCATTGGCTCAAGAAGCCTGTTAGGTGATCCTAAGACAGCATTGGTGAGGTATTTTGTGATTTGGGGCCCTTGAATTCCCCTGAGATTTTTATCACATTCTTTGTTATTTGTGCTGACTGCTCAGCTCCCCTATTTGACTGACATACCCAAGGCTTGGTGGGGATGGGGGAATGAATAGGTCAAAGAAGTTTGTTGAAGGTGTCATACCTGCGTGGACCAAACTATCACTTAAGTGTTTGTATGACTTTACCTAGCAGTTTGCACTTCTCCTGGTGGTCCAGCTGGAATGTAGAGTAGATTTTGTGTGCTTCTGGGCCTGCTACATGTAGCAGCATGAAGGATTTCACCTTCTCCGGTTTTTCTTTGGTATCACTAGCTTCCAGAGAATGTTGGAAGGTCTGCAGTCACATCCTTCAGGTCTCTCTGGCTCCCTTCCAGGTTAGGATTCATATGACTTAATTTGCAAAGATTAAATATTCTTCTTACGCCATGTATAACAGGCTAGACACACAAAATGCTGGTAAGAAACTAGTTGTTATTTCCTGCCCTCCGTCACCTCTCGGGCTTATCACAGGGTTATACCTCTGTAACATAGGATGGGCGCTGTATGCACAAACTCCAGTGGTTTCAGATATCCCTTTGGATAAAAGCCTACAAGTATCTCCTCCTTCTCCAAATATGGTTCAAGCATGAGAGAGAGACACTTAGGTCCAAATTATTAAAGGTATTTAGGCATTGCTGCACTCAGTGTTGCAATGCCTAACTGATTAAGGAGCCGAAATCTCATTTTCAAAAGTGATTCAAAATGTGAACCAAGTGTAACTGATGCAGAGGCCTCTGACTGAGTTTGCAGAGAGCCTGAACAATAGCTCTGACCTTTGAACTGCCCCACTCAGTGAGGTGCAACTCAGATGCAACAGTGTTGCTGTTTGCTCTTTACACGATGTACATAATATGTAGGAGCAACACAGGCACAGAGTTTACTATACCATGGTTTATATAACCATGTTTACTAAACATGTAGAACATCAAAACCTAGCTACATTTTATGCACTATTGCTCAGGCAGGATTCTGCTGGCGTCTGAAACACAGAAGACAGTGAGGGTCATTAGAGAGCTTACAAACTACTTAAAGGGATAGTACCCAATTCCTATACACCACACCCAGCAATGATTTAAATGGCAGCATTGTGTAACTATTTCACTGTGCGTCAAAGCGTCAAAGAAAGCGTCAACTATTTCACTGTGTGTCAAAGAAAGGAGAGAACTTATCATATCACAAAGCTCTTCCCCAGTGCGTCCCAATGCTGGAAATATGAAGGACTAGTTGGGGAAGGGAAGCATGGCAGATTTATAAAGACCTGTGTAGGTCTTTAACAACATATGGCAGCAATAAAGGGGAGACATGCTTGGTTTCATTTTCCCAATGGGGAGCTCAGCTTCCAAAACTTTGGGAAACCGTACCACTGTAGGGAATGAGTAAAATCAGGTCCCTTGTGAAGGCTGCCTTTGAATCTGAAGTCAAAAGGGTTGAGTTAGTAGTGACATCATTTCTTTTCTTTAGCTCTCCCTTTGCGCTGTATTTCTTTGTACAATGCATCAAGCACTATGAAGTGCCGGGCTCCAGAGTCCCTCGTTTTGTTTGAATGATGATATGGCAATCAGTCTTCTCTCTTCCTCTGAAAAAGTTCAGCACTTATATCCGGCCATGGAGGAGAGAGACTGGTGCTATAGTTATAGCTTCTCACATGCACAGGAAGAAATAAAGAAAGAAGAAAGAAAGAAAGAAAGAAAGAAAGAAAAGAAAGAAAGAAAGAAAAAAGAAAGAAAGAAAGAAAGAAGAAAGAAAAGCAAGGCTGAGAGGCAGAGAACTTGAAGGGAAACAGAATGCTTCATATGAGACCAATAAGTGACAGACTTCTCAGTTCTCAAGAGTGTTCTCAGCCTCTCGAAGCATCACATGTTTTATCATTGCTCCATGGAAGCCCAAGAGATGTGTCTGTCTCGTGGGGTCCACACATGCAAATCTTTGTCAGTTCAGGAGCTCAGTGGTGCAATAGTATTTTTGAAGAAACAGGGGTTCTCAGGTTTCAGTGAAATATTTTTCTTTGACTGGTGCATCAACAACTCAATAGATGAAATCAGATTCAGTGTCTGACTTGGAGAACTCCCAATCTCTGAGTTTCTTCATCTCTCTTTAGCCTACTTCCTGCTAGACACCTGCAGTGTCCACAGGCTGGCACTATGCCAGAGGTACAATGAGTCTAACATAGAGACTTTCACCTCTCCAGATCTGAGTTCAAACTCCAGCTGAGTCTGTTTTCTCTTGAGAGCCCAATCCTGCTTTATGAATGGTTTGTTTGCCCTAGGGAGTGCCAGAAGTCTGAGAGACGGTGAGGTAAGCTGCTCCTCAGCTCACCACAAATTGCACAGCTATGAAATGACTGTGATCTGAAGACTTATTACATTCTGATCCAACCCAGAGGTAAGATTCAGCATCTGACTGGTCTTAAGTCTTTCTATTTAATGAGCCCAAATTTAACTGGATACCAGCAATAACGTCTGCCATACAAACACAAGTCAACATGGAGGTAGCAGCTGAAATCCCTCGGGGCCAACTGAGCACATTTCAAAAGTTCCATCTCAGAAACTGGGACCCTCAGTTCAGGTTTTAAAATGTACAAACTTTTATAGCGTGGTGGGGTTTATAATTTAAAATGGAGAGGGCCAGGTTCTGATCTCATGTTGCTCTTACACCCCAGGAGGCCAAACGAGTTACTCTTGATTTACCTCAAGGTGAGGCAGGGCTTGAATGTCTTGAGACTTGCATCCCCACTAGAAGGCGAAAGAGAGATTCTCCAGAGTAAGAAAACAACAGGGCTTTAACTAACTAACTAACTAACATGAACGTACATGCACATACACACATATGTTAGCCCAATTAAGACCTATCAAATATCCATAATAAGGAGGAAAACTGTAACCCCTTTTTTTTCTGATTTCTTAGTCCCTACTAATTCTCCCCCATTCAGGGATACCCATTAATAGGAATTTTTCCCACCTTGCCTTTCTGGTAACTGGCCTCTTAAATTTGAAAGCAGCTACAGTCCTAAAGTGGCCATGCTGTAACTGGCTGCAGCTTGCTGCATTGCCCTCTCTTTCAGCGGGTGAGTATTGTTAATTCCTGCTGTGGTTTTGCCGAGTTTTTTCCTTTCTTATTCCTGAGGCAGTACCACTTTCTCACAAGCCAAACTCTGCATTGGAGTTAATGGGGTTGCTCTGGATTTACATTGGTGTATCTAAAGTTAGAATCTAGTCCACTTCCAGTGTACTGTTTTCAGTCTGCTGAAGACAATGGGAATTTTGCTTTCACAGGAGTAAGATTTCATGAGTAGGCCCTAGATTTTCATCCAAAGTGTTGAAATAAATGCTAATAAAAGAGTAAATAAGTATTGGGGAGGAAAAATAATGAATATGAACAAAATATTAATGTATTTTAATTGTCTCTTGATTTGTATGATTGAATATATCATAAATTCTCTCTTTGAGGAGCTGCTCAGTATCTGCATACAGAGGAGAGTGTTTGACTTTTCTATACGTCTAATAAAATGTGCTGTGTCTGATTCTTCACTCTTTTATGCTGGTGTAACTCCACTGACTCTGTGGAGTATACAGTCGGGATAACACAATGGCAAGTCAGGCCTGCTGGTCCAGATTCTGATGCCATCTATGCCATCATAAGCCTGAAGCAGCACCATGGAAGCCAACAGAATCACTCCAGATTTATTCCAGTGTAACCGAGATCAGATTCTGTTTTTTAGCCTACAAAATAGGACCCATATACAGCACTTCCTTGGCTAGTTAGCACATTTTGTTTCATGTGTGTATTTGTTATCAATCCATTTAATAAAGATTAGATTTTTTAAAACTATTTTTTTCCACACAAATTTTCCAAAATTCCTCTGGATTTTCTTAGGCTTGTTAGCAACTTGCATCTTATTATTTCTTTTGTGACTTAACCCTACCAGAAGATGTTTCATTCTCAGGTCATTGTGACAACTGTCTGACATGCCGATAAGTTCTCCGGCTCTCGGTGTTTCTGTCTCTCTTTGTTAGCAGATTTCAATATCTAAGCTTTCCACCTTCTTCCTTAGCAACCCACAGGCTGCTTTGAAAGCTGCTGACAAGTTTATCCTCTTCTTTTGGCTCCAATCTTTTGCATCCCTCAGCACAGCTGTCCTGGAAGAGTGACTATGAATGTAATTATAGAAACCAAACAGATAGTGTGATATGGGTTGTGTTTTATTTTAATGTTTTTTCTTGTTGTTGTTTTTTTCCTGCTGTGAAAAACCAGTCTTTGCTGGAGTTCAAAGGAAGCTACCTGCCGATTCTGCTGTTGTTGTGCTTCAACAATGAACATATCCATCCTTCCATTTGAATATGCATGTGGCACTTATTGCCTAGCACCATGCACATATGCCAGGGGTGGGCAAACTTTTTGGCCTGAGGGCCACATCAGGGTTGCAAAACTGTATGGAGGGCCGGGTAGGGAAGGCTGTGCCTCCCCAAACAGCCTGGTCCCCCGCCCCCTATCCGCCCTCTATCTGTCCCCTCCCACTTCCTGCCCCCTCAGAACCTCCAACCCATCCAACCCCCACTTGCTCCCTGTCCCCTAACTGCCCCCCCACCCCTCATCCAAACCCCTCCCCCCCGCTTCCTGCCCCCTTACCATGCAGCTCAGAGCACCAGGACTGGCAGCCGTGTTGCCCGGCCGAAGCCAGCTATGCTGCCACGCAGTCTAAAGCATTAGGGCAGGCCGGCGGCTCTCGCAGCTGTGTTGCCAGGCAGGAGTTCGCAGCCCCGCCACCCAGAGCGCTGGCGGCACAGCAAGCTGAGGCTGTGGGGCAGGGCGGGGGGGACACAGTAGGGGAGGGGGTTCAAGGGCTGGGCAGGAGGGTCTCGTGGGCCAGATGTGGCCCACAGGCCACAGTTTGCCTACCTCTGACATATGCAGTTCTTGTATTTCTGGGTATTTAAAGTGACAGTGAGTGATATAGGTCTGAAATGAAAGCTGTGCAGTTGGGGAAGTCCTGATGCAGTGAGCTACTCTTAAGGTTGTAATCTCTGCTCTGCCATCCACTCCTCTGGTGGCTTTGAGCAAGTCTTGATTTCACTTCATTGGGTGCAATACAGAGGTGTGTACCTAGGAAATTACCATTGTGGTGGGGGCATTTTTGGACTTTGACTGCTCAGATAACAGTCATCATCCAGGGTTAAATCCAGGATGTTCAGCACCAAAAGCACAGGTCTCTCCCATTTCAACTAAAGGAGACCTCCTTAAGCTGTGCATGAGTAGCAGGCTGTTATAGCTGTCTGGGCCAGCCGTTAGAAGGAGAGATGATCACATGCTGTAAGCATGTGTGTAGCATACAAGTAAGATGCTCTGTCCTTTGGCTGATAGGTCTGCTAGCAAGCCTTGCAGGGATTGTGGTCCCATGTTAACTTTTTATTAGGTTCTGCAGCATCCAGAGGACATCTCACTCAGAGCCGGCCCACAACATTTTGGCACCTGAGGCGGAGAGCTCAAATGATGCCCCCATGCCCCCTTGCTTGGGCCAAAACTTTGAAAGGTCTCAATTCTGCCTTCTTTCTGTTCTATTCCTCTCATGGTACTGCTCTGCTACCTACCCCAGTAAAGGAGAACTAACAACTTCAAATGCCTTGTTCAAAAATTTTAAGTAACACTTAACTTTCAAACACCTGAACAGCAAAGGTAACTTTTCTTGTCTGCATAATAAACACTGGCATTTTTATCTGTTTGAATAATCAAAGTGGTGCTTTCCGTGCCTTCTTGGTTGCAAAGATTTGAACTGCTTCCTGCCGAAGGTCCACAGTCTGGGCCAGCTCATGCTCTATTGAGATGGTTGCAAGGCCGACCAGCCTCTCCTGTGTCATTGTGGAGCGTAGATGTGTTTGTATTAACTTCAGCTTGGAGAAGCTGTGTTCTCCACTGGCAACTCTTACAGGAAGTGTTAGAAGTATGTGCAGAGCAACAAAAACATTGGGAGAGAGGGTGGTCATCTTATTTTGCACATATATTCCAGAACAGCCTTTGGAGTTGATCCTGCTGAAATTTATCTTGAAAGGTGTCATAAATTTAAAGGGAAGGGTGAATACCTTTAAAATCCCTCCTGGCCAGAGGAAAAACCCTTTCACCTGTAAAGGGTTAAGAAACTAGGATAGCCTCGCTGGCACCTGACCAAAATGACCAATGAGGAGACAAGATACTTTCAAAGCTGGAGGGGGGGAGAAACAAAGGGTTCTCTCTGTCTGTGTGATGCTTTTTCCGGGAACAGGAAAGGAATGGAGTCTTAGAACTTAGTAAGTAATCTAGCTAGATATGCGTTAGATTCTGTTTTGTTTAAATGGCTGATAAAATAGCTGTGCTGAATGGAATGTATATTCCTGTTTTTGTGTCTTTTTGTAACTTAAGGTTTTGCCTAGAGGGATTCTCTATGTTTTGAATCTGATTACCCTGTAAGGTATTTACCATCCTGATTTTACAGAGGTGATTCTTTTACTTTTTCTTCTATTAAAATTCTTCTTTTAAGAACCTGATTGCTTTTTTTCATTATTCTTAAGATCCAAGGGTTTGGGTCTGGGGTCACCTATGCAAATTGGTGAGGATTATTATCAAGCCTTTCCCAGGAAAGGGGGTGTAGGGTTTGAGGATTTTGGGGGGAAAGACGTTTCCAAGCGGGCTCTTTCCCGATTATATATTAGTTAGACACTTGGTGGTGGCAGTAAAAAAGTCCAAGGGCAAAGGTAAAATAGTTTGTACCTTGGGGAAGTTTTAACCTAAGCTGATAAAAATAAGCTTAGGGGGTTTTTCATGCAGGTCCCCACATCTGTACCCTAGAGTTCAGAGTGGGGAAGGAACCTTGACATGGTGGTAGCAGTGGGATTAACTTGAAATCATGTTGAGATCAATTTGAGATTTTTTGAAACAGAAGCACAGATTTTAAAAGGAAATGTTTTTTTTTCCTTTGGGCTGCTGGAAATCAGGTTTTAAGCTGAAAGCAGTTAGAGGGTTTTTTTTCTCTGCTTGGGGGCCAGAGCAGAGACAAAAGGGAATTGTCTTTTGTGATCTGGAGTTTTCTCTACCTAAAGGCAGGGTAGTTAACCTCCTGCAGGGAAATTCATAAGTCTTCACAGACCTGAAGTTGTTTTTTACCTAAGAGCAACTAGAGGGGTTTTCTGTCTATTTGCCTGGAGACAAAGGTGTTAGGTTTGGATTTTTTTAAGGATTTTTCTGTAGGCTGACAATCACTATCAGAGAATATAGGTATTCAGAGAATATAGGTATAGGTACAGCACAGCAAAATTTTACAAGCGAAGTTTTTTTTTTTTGCTAGTTTCATTTCTAACTCTCGAGTGTAAAGTTAGTTAAAAACAGAGAGGCAAAGATGACAGAAACCAAGACACAACACAAATTGGAGTTAATCGGACTGGAGGCAGCGAAAGAGGCAGAAAAAGCCCTAGAAGCTGCCTACAGGAGAGCTATGGAGACAAAGGACAAAGAAATGGAGGCAGCGAAAGAGGCAGAAAAAAAAAACAAGAGGCTGCCCAAGGGAGAGCTATGGAGGAAAGGGACAAAGAACTGGAGGAGAATGAAAAAGAGAGGAAGCATGCACTGGAGATGGAGAAAGCAAAGGCTCAGCAGAATATACCAACAAACCCTAGCAATCCTTCTCCAGGTACCACTTCCCATCCTAGAAAGTTCCCCACCTACAAGGCAGGCGATGATACTGAGGCCTTCTTAGAAAACTTCGAAAGGGCCTGCCTTGGGTACAGCATCTCTACAGACCAATACATGGTAGAGCTGAGGCCACAGCTCAGTGGAACCTTAGCTGAGGTGGCAGCTGAAATGCCTAAGGAACACATGAACAAGTATGAACTTTTTAAAACCCAGGCGAGAGTCAGAATGGGACTAACACCCAAGCATTCCCATCAGCAGTTCAGATCCCTAAGGTGGAAACCAGACGTGTCATTTACCTGACATGCCTACCACATTGTGAAACATTGGGATACCTGGATATCAGGAGCAAGTGTTAAATCTCTAGAAGATTTGCCCTTCCTAATGCAAATGGAGCAATTCTTAGAGGGTGTTCCTGAGGAAATAGAAAGATACATCCTAAATGGGAAGCCCAAAACTATAATCAAGGTGGGGGAGATTGGAGCCAAATGGATGGAGGTGGCAAAAAAGAAAAAAACTGGTCTCAGTTGGATCGGATACCAGAAGAGACAACCTCAGACCACACCCTACAACTGGGGGCAGCCCAAGGCCCCAACTACCCCCCAAGGAACACTCCAGCCACCTTATCGTCCCGCCACACCATTCTCCAGCAACCCACCTCGCCCCAGTGACCTGTCAGCTAGACGATGTTTTAAATGTAACGAGCCGGGGCATGTGAAGGCCAACTGCCCCAAGAACCCCAACCGATTATAGTTCATTGCACCGGAATCACACCAGAGGTCCTCAGGCCCAGATACCTCCCAGATACCCTCGGAGCAGAGGGAAACTGTGAGTGTGGGCGGGAAGAAGGTCACCGTGTGGAGGGGCACCGGAGCACAAGTGTCGGCTATCCATGCTTCCTTAGTGGACCCCAATTTAATCAACCCAGAGATCCAAGTGATGATTCAGCCCTTCAAGTCAAACTCTTTCAATTTGCCTGCAGCCAAGTTGCCTGTCCAGTACAAGGGTGGTCAGGAACGTGGACTTTTGCAGTCTATGATGATTATTCCATCCCTATGCTGTTGAGGAAAGACTTGGCCAATCATGTGAAGCTAGCCAAGAGGGTGGGAATGGTCACTAAACAAGCCATCATGCCTAGCTCTGTTCCGGAAACTTCTACCAGGACTCGGTCAGAGGTGATGGACCCGGACCCCAGGCCAATGTCTGCAACAGCAGTAGTGGATCCTGTCCCAGAGACCCAGGCAGAACCAGTCCCAGAACCGGAACCAGCGGAACAACTAACACCAGACCCATTGCCAGCACTGATTCCAGTACTTGCAACCCCAACACCAGAGGGCTCCACCGAACCTAAACCAGCAGCAGCCAATAACCCTACACAAGAGGCTCAGCCAGAGCCTGAACCCCAACATGGTGCACCAGTGGAGAGCGGTTCACAGTCAACAGAAACAGCCCCATCCCCTACATCGCTTCCAGAGGGACCAAGCATAGGTCCACAATCCAATGAGGAACTGACGTCTCCAGCATCAAGGGAACAGTTCGAGATTGAACAGGAAGCAGATGAAAGCCTTCAGAGAGCTTGGACAGCGGCACGGAGCAACCCACTGCCTCTCAGCTCTTCTAATCGATTCAGGTTTGTTGTAGAAAGAGGACTTTTATACAAGGAAACTCTTTCTGATAGACACCAGGAAGACTGGCATCCTCAGAGACAGTTGGTAGTTCCAGCTAGGTACTGGGTCAAGCTCTTGAGCTTAGCCCACGATCATCCTAGTGACCATGCTGGGGTGAACAGGATCAAAGACCATTTTGGGAGGTCATTCCACTGGGGGGGAATAGGCAAGGATGTTTCTACCTATGTCCGATCTTGTGAGGTATGCCAAAAAGTGGGAAAACCCCAAGACCAGCTCAAAGCCCCTCTCCAGCCACTCCCCATCATTGAAGTTCCATTTCAGCAAGTAGCTGTGAATATTCTGGATCCTTTTCCAAAAAAGACACCCAGAGGAAAGCACTACATACTGACTTTCATGGATTTTGCCACCCGATGGCTGGAAGCAGTAGCTCTAAGCAACACCAGGGCTAAAAGTGTGTGCCAGGCACTAGCAGACTTTTTTGCCAGGACCGGTTGGCCCTCTGACATCCTCACAGATGCAGGAACTAATTTCCTGGCAGGAACTATGGAAAGCCTTTAGGAAGCTCATGGGGTAAATCACTTGGTTGCCACTCCTTACCACCATCAAACAAATGACATGGTGGAGAAGTTTAATGGAACTTTGGGGGCCATGATACGTAAATTCGTAAATGAGCACTCCAATGATTGGGACCTAGTGTTGCAGCAGTTGCTCTTTGCCTACAGAGCTGTACCACATCCCAGTTTAGGGTTTTCACCATTTGAACTTCTATATGGCTGCAAGGTTAAGGGGCCATTACAGTTGGTGAAGCAGCAATGGGAGGGATTTACACCTTCCAACCTACAAAACACCCTCCGAACCTCTCTAGCCCTTCCTAAAGAAAACCTACAGGATGCTCAAAAAGAGCAAAAAGCCTGGTATGCTAAACATGCCAGAGAGCGTTCCTTCAAAGTAGGGGACCAGGTCATGGTTTTAAAGGTGCTCCAGGCCCATAAAATGGAAGCATTGTGGGAAGGGCCATTCATGGTCCAGGAGTGCCTGGGAGCTGTTAATTTTCTCCTAGCATTCCCCACCTCCAACCGAAAGCCTAAGGTGTACCATATTAATTCTCTAAAACCCTTTTATTCCAGAGAATTAAAGGTTTGTCAGTTTACAGCCCAGGGAGGAGATGACATTGAGTGGCTTGAAGGTGTCTACTACGAAGGGAAAAGTGCTGGTGGCGTGAAAGAGATGAACCTCTCCATGACCCTTGGGCGTATGCAGCGACAGCACATCCAGGAACTGTGCACTAGCTACGCACCTATGTTCTCAGCCACCCCAGGACTGACTGAACGGGCATACCACTCCATTGACACAGGTAATGCTCCCCCAATTGAAGTCCAACCTTACCGGGTGTCTCCTCAAGCTAAAACTACTATAGAATGGGAGATCCAGGATATGTTACAGATGGGTGTAATCCACCCCTCTGGCAGTACATGGGCATCTCCAGTGGTTCTAGTTCCCAAACCAGATGGGGAGATACTTTTTGCATGGACTACCGTAAACTAAATGCTGTAACTCGCCCAGACAACTATCCAATGCCATGCACAGATGAACTATTAGAGAAACTGGGACGGGCCCAGTTCATCTCTACCTTGGAATTAACCAAGGGGTACTGGCAGGTACCGCTAGATGAATCCGCCAAAGAAAGGTCAGCCTTCACCACACATGTCAGGCTGTATGAATTTAATGTACTCCCTTTCGGGCTGTGGAATGCACCTTCTGCCACCTTCCAAAGACTTGTAGATGGTCTCCTAGCGGGATTAGGAGAATATGCAGTCGCCTACCTTGATGATGTGGCCATATTTTCGGATTCCTGGGCAGAATACCTGGAACATCTACAAAAAGTCTTTGAGCGCATAAGGGAGGCAGGACTAACTGTTAAGGCTAAGAAGTGTCAAAGAGGCCTAAACAGAGTGACTTACCTTGGACACCAGGTGGGTCAAGGAACTATCAACCCCCTACAGGCCAAAGTGGATGCTATCCAAAAGTGGCCTGTCCCAAAGTCAAAGAAACAGGTTCAATCCTTCTTAGGCCTGGATGGTTATTACAGGCGATTTGTACCGCAATACAGCCAAATCCCCGCCCCACTGTCAGACCTAACCAAAAAGAAACAGCCAAATGCTGTTCAGTGGACCAAAGAGTGTCAGAAGGCCTTTAACCAGCTTAAAGCGACACTCATGTCTGACCCTGTACTAAGGGCCCCAGACTTTGACAAACCATTCCTAGTAACCACAGATGCGTGGTGTGGGAGCGTGGTGTGGGAGCAGTTTTAATGCAGGAAGGATCGGATCAAGAATTCCACCCTGTAGTGTTTCTCAGCAAGAAGCTGTCTGAGAGGGAAAGCAACTGGTCAGTCAGTGAAAAAGAATGTTACGCCATTATCTACATTCTGGAAAAGCTACGCCCATATGTTTGGGGATGGTGTTTCCACCTGCAAACCAACCATGCTGCGCTACGGTGGCTTCATACCGCCACGGGAAATAACAAAAAACTTATTTGGTGGAGTATAGCTCTCCAAGATTTTGATTTCGACATCCAACACATCTCAGGAGCTTCTAACAAAGTGGCTGATGCACTCTCCCTTGAAAGTTTCTCAGAATCCAACACATCTCAGGAGCTTCTAACAAAGTGGCTGATGCACTCTCCCTTGAAAGTTTCTCAGAATCCAACACATCTCAGGAGCTTCTAACAAAGTGGCTGATGCACTCTCCCTTGAAAGTTTCTCAGAATCCAACACATCTCAGGAGCTTCTAACAAAGTGGCTGATGCACTCTCCCGTGAAAGTTTCCCAGAATCAACTGGTTAAAATCGTCCTTGAGATGTGGAAAATATTGCTAGTCTAGAGGTGCATGTGTCTTATTAACTCTGTTTTCTCCTAGAGCTCCAGGAAGAAATCACAGCCAGCGTTCACCCTATCTGTGATTTGAGAGGCATGTCATAAATATAAAGGGAAGGGTAAAAACCTTTAAAATCCCGCCTGGGCAGAGGAAAAACCCTTTCACCTGTAAAGGGTTAAGAAGCTAGGATAACCTCGCTGGCACCTGACCAAAATGACCAATGAGGAGACAAGGCAAGACTTTCAAAGCTGGAGGGGGGAGAAACAAAGGGTTCTCTCTGTCTGTGTGATGCTTTTGCTGGGAACAGAAAAGGAATGGAGTCTTAGAACTTAGTAAGTAATCTAGCTAGATATGCGTTAGATTCTGTTTTGTTTAAATGGCTGATAAAATAGCTGTGCTGAATGGAATGTATATTCCTGTTTTTGTGTCTTTTTGTAACTTAAGGTTTTGCCTAGAGGGATTCTCTGTGTTTTGAATCTGATTACCCTGTAAGGTTAAGAAATTGAATGCTTTTTTCATTGTTCTTAAGATCCAAGGGTTTGGGTCTGGGGTCACTTATGCCAATTGGTGAGGATTTTTATCAAGCCTTTTTCAGGAAAGGGGGTGTAAGGTTTGGGGAGGACTTTGGGGGGAAAGACGTTTGCAAGCGGGCTCTTTCCCAGTTATATATTTGTTAGATGCTTGGTGGTGGGAGCAATAAAGTCCAAGGGCAAAAGATAAAATAGTTTGCACCTTGGGGAAGTTTTAATCTAAGCTGGTAAAAATAAGCTTAGGGGTTTTTCATGCAGGTCTACCCTAGAGTTCAGAGTGGGGAAGGAAACTTGACAAAAGGGCTTTTATTTCATCACCCAAATCACTCGCATCAATATCGCACATGTCATCATGTGTCAACACTGTCTCTAATGCCCTGCATTGCTGGTGTGGGTCTTCTTCAGGTATAGTGAGGAGTTTTGGAATATCATACAACATCCCAAATATACTGCTGTGTTCCTTGAGCTGCATGAACCGTTCTTCAACTGACTGTATTGCACATTCTAGCACCTGGTTAAAGAATTCAACTTTGAATTGTTGTTTGGGGTCTCTTATGGGATTATCCCATGCCTCGTCATCAAAATGTTTTCTTCTTCAGTGACTTGTATTCTTGAATGGGTGGGAAAATTGCTTCAGTGTGAAGTTCCTCTGCCAACTTCTGTGTACTCTTCAAAACATTTTGAAATCCCTCTTATGACCGGTAAGACTGTAGATATATGACTTTGCTTTGTCCAGTTGTTCCATTGCTCCAGATATATCAAGGTCAACACCTTGGAGTCTCTTGCTTACAACATTTATTTCAAACAGTATGTCATGCCACAATACTAAGCCACACAGAAATTTGAAGTTATGTATGTTTCTGATGATTCCATTTCCCTCTGCCACTGTTCTCCCACGAACAGTTCCTGTCATAGCATTATCCTCCAAAATGGCAACTATGGCATCATCTATCTGCCCAATTCAGTATTTGATAGGCTTTATTGCCTCCACTCGACTTTCCCATCGTGTGACACTCAGGGGATTCAGTGTCAGAGAGAATGTTCCCAGATGTTCCTTCAAAATTTGCCATCAATGAGTTGATGCAGAGAATAAATACATAGATGCTTTGAATTACATTAAAAAATTCAGCAGCCTCACTAGAAGCTGATGCTACATCACTGACCACCAAGTTCAATGAATGAGAACTGCATGGGACAAAAAAAGCTCAAGGGTTTAACTCTCAGATCCGTGTCTGTACTCCTCTGTTCTTTCCTCTCATGTTGGTACCATTATTGTAGCCCTGACCTCTCATGTCACCTATTGCAATTCCCGTATCTTCCAGTTTTTTAAGAAGCACATTTGTTATACCAGCTCCTGTAGTATCATCAATGTCAATAAATTCTAGAAAATGCTCTCTGACAGTCACCATTGCAAGGACATTTTCTATTGTGTTACAAAACGCACCATTAAAGTCATTTGTTCCATATGGCTGATGTCAAGCGTGCAGTCCAGAATAACAGAGTAATATCTTGCTGACTTCAGATCTGCTACTATCTTCTGTTTGACTTTTGTTGCCAGTAACTGTATGACTTCATTTTTAATTGTTTTTCCAAGGTAGTGGTGTGTATACATTTCTCTGATGCAATCTTCTCTTGATGCTGATCATCTATGGTGGCCTTTAACCTTAGTCTCATCTCAAGTTCTTTCCACCTATGGAATGTTCTCTAGTGATTTGCTGCCTTCTCATGGCATGCCTGATTTCTAGCCAGATTTTCCAGTCCTTTGTTCCTGTAGAACCCAATGTGGCTGGAACATTAGACTGGAAGAGTTTGGAACAAAAACAGTATGCAGCATTCTGGGTTTTTGAGTACATAAGCCATGGCCTCTCCACTTTGTCACCATTGGGAATTTCACGCCAGTAATGTGTTGGATGGAACTGTCTATTTTCATTGTGTCTGGGGAACATGAAGTTTTTCACTTGCTGTGGCCCATGCAGTACAAGTAAGTGCCTCAGGCTACTGCTCAAGTGGGTCCACAGTCCTGGATCATCTAGACTTAAGGAACTAAACTCAGCAGCAGCTGTTTCTTGTGCCTCCACCACACTCTTCTCTGAGCTACACTTTTCTTCAGGAATGTGCATCGTTATATCTATTTTAGATGGAGATATGGATGCTGCAATAGCTGCCAGGTCACCTGCACTCTGACTAACTGGAAGATCAGGCATCTCCTCACCACTCACATCCTCACTGGGGCCGGAAGGCTCACTGTGAACATTGGTGTCTATGTATCTCAGGAGAGCTCCTTCCTGCTTAGATAGAAAAGCTTCCTTTGCTTTCTTTCTTTTTCTGAATGCTGCCCCAGAGGGGCGTTTTCTTCTTTCACTCAGGACGGCTGTTCTGTGCAAGCTATAGTGGTTCTCAACACTGAGTTGAAGGGGACAAATAAGCAGGCTGGTAGTAGGGCCTGAGTGAGGGAAGATATCAGCATCTTAAGGGCCTAACTGGCTCCTATTACTTCAGTTCACTGCCTGTTCTCCTCAAGTGGGTTCAAGGAAGTAACAGGAAACAGAAGCTCCCTGAGAAGCTGGTGTTAATCAGTCCAGGCTCTTGGGGGTGATAGAGAAGTACATAAGAGGCTCCTCCTCTCTCTCCCTGCAGCTCCTGCTGCTTTCTGTTATTCCCTCTCGCCTTTTCTCCTGCCTGCCTGTTATGTCTCTTGGGCCCTCCTTCCTCCAGCACAGCACTCCACCATCTCTGTGCATCTAGAGCAGAGAGAATACATATGCACCAGCAGCAGACACAATTTTCTACACTCTGAGTCCTAGTGGCGCCCCCCACAGTCTGGCACCTGAGGCGGCCGCCTCAGTTCGCTTCATAGTAAGGCAAGCCCTGGCTCCAGAAGGGAAGGGGCATTCCCCTCTGCACCCTGTGAGTGACCTGAGAGGGGGAGAATGCCTTGTTCCTATGCTGAGGAACCCCAACCCTTTCTACTTGTGGGAGCAATATGACAATCTGCAATTAGCTGCAATCCCTCCACCTTCCTATGCAGAGAGAGAGAGAGACACTTTGCCTGGGTGACATTTCATTCAAATGAGAATTAGCCCTCCAATGCTCTCTGGGAGCTCAAGAAGCAATTGTTATCTCTTAGATCAGCTGTTAAGGCCATTTTCAGTGTCTCTGCTTTGTCTCTACAGACCCAATTTCTGTGATAAACAAAGAGGCTTCAAGAGAAAGTGGAGAGGTGTGCTAAGGTCTTCTGACCTTAGGTCTCCCTTTCTTCGTGTGGGAGCTCTCTTCCCTCAGTTATGCCACATGGTAACTGCAGAAAATAGAGGGGAGGGATAGAATGCTTTTGGAACCTCCATTTTTGCAAAGAGAAAGAAGCTTCAGGATGTTGAGCCCCAAGCCAGAATCCTTTGGTGACCTGATTTTGGGGCAGGATCACACTTATGCAGCTTGATCTCTGACAGCACAAAATCTTACCCATTAAACGGACATGTAGTTGATTCGTGACACATCATGTGGTAGGGAAGGAAGGCAAGCAACTGTTCAGCTACTGGCTCTGTGTAAGGCACGTACAAGCCCATGCTGGCACGGTGACTAGCTGCATGCTACTGAATGGGGAGATCTTGGTCTCTGATCTTTGCTATCTGAACAGGTGAGGGCTAGGAGTGCAGCAGGGACAGTAGCAAACGTAACTCTAAGGAAAGATGGAACCTGCTGATTCTCGGTCTGACATGATGCTGCCCTGGAGGAAGCACTGTAGAGAGAGTCCTACCGGTGAAATGGATCAAGCCATTCCTCCCCACTTCCAGACTCTGGGGGAGTCTGAATCCAAACTGCACAGCAGGAACCCAGGTGCTGAATACCCTGAACGCTGGAGCTGTTGAGATTCAAGTCGAAATCTTAGTCTCAGTGCTGGAACCTGAGCTCCTATCTAATCAGGGGGGAGGGTCATAGTGACACCAGGCAAGAGTGAGAGGCAAGTTATCCAGAGAGAGGAAGCCACCTGGCATGAAGGTTGGACCCAAACCATCTCCTTGCCATCCCAATTGGCCAGAGCCTGGATTTTCATTATCAAGTCTGGTGGGGAGGGGGGCGATGTATCGCAGGCTCAGGAGTAACATATGAAGAGGGCTCTAATGGGGGAACCTAGTGCTGGAAGGATGAAAGTGGAAGTAGCCAAAATGGCAAATAAGAAGGAAGAAAATGGCACACACAGTGACCAAGAGGTATCCAAGGTGTCGCTCGCAGGTCCCATGTGGACAAGAGATGCCCTCATCTTCTAAATAGAGGCACAGCACAGCCAGACTCCAAAGCCCAGCCTGGAATACTCCATCTTCACCTGACCAGACATGCCAGGACCTGTAGCCTCCACAGGTTGTATTTCCATATTAAAGGTAATTGTGGATGCAATCTGCTTCAGTCTAGGGGAAGCCTTTAAGGAGATGAGGTAAAGGAGCTACTTCTGATATCCATTGTTCAACTGACCTATGAAACCAACTGGTGAGGCAGTAAAGGCACTGCAGGCTGGAGGCTTAGGACCTGATCCTGCTAGGGGAGGGGTATCCTGGAAGTTGAGGACTCCACGCACCTCACAGGATCAGGCTCATAAAGAAAAGGAAGAAGGGATTAGGGGGCACATAGCATGGAAGCTGAAAGTGCGAAGGATTAATTGCTGCTGCATTAAGGACTGAATGAACAAATTTCACTGAGAGCCTCTCAAGTGGTGGAAACAACTCGGAGCCATGGCAACAAACAGGCTGAGGTATCCGCCATGGCGGATCCTTGATTGCCTAGTTACGCACACAGGTCTGTGGGTGGGCGTTGGAAGAAGCAGGGATTTAAAGAGGGGGCATTGCAGGGCCTCCCCGCCACAATGTGACAATTCCAGCATTGGGAGGCTCAGAAAAAAATGACTAAATTGGATTTTAAGTGACAGATTGAAACAGCCAGCAACATCCATCCTTGCAAGTGGCTTAAAATCCCACCCTTTAAATAAATGCAAGCTTGAGTGTGTCTGTCTCTAAGGATATGGGGCTTGTCAGGTCCCAGATGAGCTAGACTTTCCTTTGGAGAGACTCAAACAAATTTGGGTCAAGGAAGTGACTTGTTTAGTAGGGGGTCGAACCTCCTGGCAGGCTCCTAACCACACCCTTCTGTTTGCTGTTCACTGACACATACAGGTGTAAAAAGAAAAGGAGTACTTGTGGCACCTTAGAGACTAACAAATTTATTAGAGCATAAGCTTTCATGAGCTACAGCTCACTTCATCGGATGCATGAAGTGAGCTGTAGCTCACGAAAGCTTATGCTCTAATAAATTTGTTAGTCTCTAAGGTGCCACCTTAGAGACTAACAAATTTATTAGAGCATAAGCTTTCATGAGCTACAGCTCACTTCATCGGATGCATGAAGTGAGCTGTAGCTCACGAAAGCTTATGCTCTAATAAATTTGTTAGTCTCTAAGGTGCCACAAGTACTCCTTTTCTTTTTGCGAATACAGACTAACATGGCTGCTACTCTGAAACCTGTCATACAGGTGTAAGTTGCACGTTCTGTGGGGTTTGGCTCCACCAGGTGCTTTTGATTTGCAGCACTGTGCAAACTGATTTTGCTCACCTTAAGTGATTGTCCGATGAAGTGAGCTGTACCTCACGAAAGCTTATGCTCAAATAAATTTATTAGTCTCTAAGGTGCCACAAGTACTCCTTTTCTCCTTACAGTGTGTATAGTAACACCCATTGTTTCATGTTCTCTACGTATATAAATCTCCCCACTGTATTTTCCACCGAATGCATACGATGAAGTGAGCTGTAGCTCACAAAAGCTTATGCTCAAATAAATTTGTTAGTCTCTAAGGTTCCGCAAGTACTCCTTTTCTTTTTGCGAATACAGACTAACACAGCTGCTACTCTGAAACCTGTTAATCTTCAGTTCGTCATGACTGATCTCAGAGCATCTGTCCTCTGTAAATGTGTGTGTGATGCTGTCAGCAATGACACCTTTTGGGATCTGTGTGGTGTCACATTCCTTGGGTTTTCTGCACAATCTCTGCTAATCACAATGGCTATTTTCCTTCTGGTGTTTTGCTTCCACTGGACAGATACTAGTACAAATGGTCCCAAGCCCCAGAATTACATTTTGATTTTGAACCATTCCCACCTCTGTGCAGAGATGTTTTGAGTTCGTCTGCATAACCTAGATCCAGGTTGGGATTTCCAAACATACACAGCCCCTGCCTGCAAAGAAAAGTGGTTTTCAATGCTGACGTTCTAGTTAAGTCATGTTAAAGAAGTAGGGCCAGCCACAAAATTCAGACTCAGATCCAAATCTCCCCACTGGCCTGCCCCCAAATCTCAGGACTGTTTGAACTGGGGGTTTTGGCTCAGCCCCTTCTCTGGATACTAATACTGAGTATTTTTTGTAATTGTGATAAGACACTTAGACTCAGTCTCAGCACTGCAGGAATTCTCAATATAAGTGTGATGAACAGAAATGAATTGACACTGTGGAAATTGCTGGTACCTGTGGGCATATCAAAAATACTTGGCTTCCTCAAATGACAGGGGGGATGCTGCTTCTTGCTCCTGATGTTGCTACTTCTAGGGATGCTGTCACATCCACATGAGGAACTAATCCATCCCCTGCTCCTTCCTCCTTTCCCCTCCAAAGCAGCAAGGTCTTGAAAGAATTTCACAAAACAAGGTGGGGGTGTTGCTCATCAGAATTGGTAGTGGAGAAAAGGGTTGAGGTGCAAAGACAGTAACCAAGCAGTGATCCTATGATCCTTCCCCTTCTTCCATCCCCACTACTTCAAAGATACTTCTTCCTTACTGAATCATTCTCACTCATCTCTAAGTGTACCTGAACATTTCAGAAGAACATAGGAGTAGCAGGATCTATAGACCCAACACGGAAGATAGACTGCCTCCAACGGAGGCCAATACATGACTCTTCTGAGTATGGTTAAGCCATTTCGCAATGCATCTAACCCTTTGGGTAATGCTATACATGAAGCATAGGGAGAAGACTGAATGTTCCTTCCTGATCCCTGTGGGGATCAGTTGCTTGTATTCATAGACTCCAAAACCAGAAGGGACCACTGTGATAATCTAGTCTGACCTCCTGTATAGCATAGGCCATAAAACTTTCCCACAGTAATCCCTAGAGCAGATCTATTAGAAAAATTCCAAGCTTGATTTTAAAATGGTCAATGACGGAAAATCCACCACAACACTTGGTAAATTGTTCCAATGGGCAATTACCTGCACTGTTAAAATTTATGCCTTATTTCCAATCTGAATTTGTCTAGCTTCAACTTCTAGCCATTGGCTCATGTTATACCTTTCTCTACTAGATTGAAGGGCCCAGTATTAAATATTTGTTCCCTATGTAGATACTTATAGACTGTAGTCAAGTCACCCCTTAACCTTCTCTTTATTAAGATAAATAGATTGAGCCTCTTGAATCTGTCACTATAAAGCAGATTTTCTAATCCTTTAATCATTCTTGTGGTTTTTCTCTGAACTCTCTCCAATTTTTCAATATCCTTCTTAAATTTGCGGGCATCAGAGCAGAACACAGTATTCCAGCAGCAGTTGCACCAGGGCCAATATAGAGGTAAAATAACCTCTCTTCTCCTACTCGAGAGTCCCCTATTTATGTATCTCAAGCTCACATTAATGCTTTTGGCTACAGCATCACACTGGGAGTTCATGTACAACTGATCATCCATCATGATCCCCAAATAATTTCCAGAGTCACCGCTTCCCAGGATGGAGTTCCCCATCCAGTAAGCATGACCTACATTCTTTGTTCCCAGATGTATATATTTACATTTAACTGTATTAAAAGACATATTGTTTGCCTTGATTAATTTACCAAGTGATCCAGATCGCTCTGAATCAGTGACTTGTCCTCTTCATTATTTACCACTCACGCAATTTTTGTGTCATCTGCAAACTTTTTCAGTAATGATTTTGTTTTCTTTCAGGTCATTGATACAAATTTTAAATAGCGAAGGGCCAGTTCCAATCCTTTTGGTCCCCCACTGGAAACACACCTGTTTAATGGTGATTCCCTGCTTACAAATACATTTTGACACTGATCAGTTAGCCAGTTTTTAGTCCATTTAATGTATGCCATGTTCATTTTATATTGTTCTAGTTTTTAAATCCAAGTGTGACACTGTCCTGAACAATGAGTTATGATTACCTATATCTTGGCTTGCACAGCTCAAGTGGTCTTAAGTATCCATCCTTGTTGAAAGCCCAGCTACTACATTTGTCTTGACAGCTTCCTGCAGCACTGAGTTCCGCAGGTCTACTATGCACTTCCTGGAGAATTATTTTTTATTGGTTCTTTAAATGCAACCGCCCTTTAATTTTACTGAGTAGTCACTTGTTCTTATATTGTAGACCAGGGTAAAATGGAGGGAATAATCTGGCCTTACAAAATCATATTATGTAGAAAATGGCTATATAGTATGGGTAATCCTTAGCATAACAATATCTTGCAAGCAGGGGTGAATCAAATCAAAGTACTCAAGTACAAGAGAGCATAACCTGCCTGGCTGTAGTGAATGTTCATCCAGGAATCTGAATGCTGCCATTTCTACAGAAGAGGATTGTACTCACACCAGGAGCACACTCCTGACACCAAAGGGCAGCGGCCAAGATGTTCAGAAATGCCTAGTCACCTGGGGTGGCTCAGGTTTTGGGTGCCCAACCTGAGATGCTTTAAAGGAGCCTGGTTTTCAGAAAGTGCTGAGAGCCTGCCCTCTGATAATCTGGCCCCTTTGTGAGATCTCAAGTTGCATACCCAAAAAGTGAGGCACTCAAATTCACTAGTCACTTAAAAATCTTGGCTAGCACATTTTAAATGGACTAAGGGAAATACCACTTAATGTAACACAATTAACCAGGATAACTCTGTCACAGGATATGATTAAGGCAAGTATCTAAATAAAATTTAGGTAGATATTCACAGGATTGAGGATATTGTCTCCACTACAGGGACTATGGTGGCAGAACTATGGCTCCATAGCTATGCTGGGATAATTCCAGAGTGTAGATGCATATAACAGCAATGGAAGGGGTTTCTCCATCACTGTAGGAACTCCACCATCCCAAATGTGTAGCCGTAAGCATTCTTCCATCAACACAGTTGTGTCTACACCAGCGGTTAGGTCGGCACAGCTACAGCACTTAGGGGTTTGGATTTTTAGCACTGTCAAGTGTAGACCAGGATTAAGGATAGTACAGTTAGAAGATTCAAAGTACAAAGAGTGTCACTGGTCAAGATTCAGGGCCTATACTGGTCACCATCTGCAAGATCGAGAAGAACCCTCCACCATGAGAAAGTATTCATCGGATACATTATGGGTATTATTTTCTTGCTTGTCTCTGAAGCAACTGTCATTGTTCATGTTGGAGATCATAGGATACCACCCCAAATGGACCAGCTTGATCTGCTGCTATAGATCTTCCATTTCTAATTAGCTCTTGGAAGCTCATATATATTTATGACTTTTTCCAGGGACCCTGCAGAAATATAACTGTGATGGTTTTCAATATTGTCTGCACCTCATGTTCACCACTAATTTTCCCATCTCTTTTTTGGTTTGGGGGCAGAGAGTTGTGTGGGAGAGTTTGGTTTTTGTTTTTGAGCCTCAAGAAATATTTTCTCATGCACCTCACAGCTCTGTCTCTGCAAACGCAAAGTGGTGTATCCTATGGTACATTTGTGCACTTCAAGTCTGATAGATGCGGGATGCTAATGGAATATAAACTATCAAATTAAAGGTTTCAGAGTAGCAGCCGTGTTAGTCTGTATTCGCAAAAAGAAAAGGAGTACTTGTGGCACCTTAGAGACTAACAAATTTATTAGAGCATAAGCTTTCGTGAGCTACAGAGCTGTAGCTCACGAAAGCTTATGCTCTAATAAATTTGTTAGTCTCTAAGGTGCCACAAGTACTCCTTTTCTTTTTATCAAATTAAAAACTTTCATATTAAGGGTCCTGACAGTGTTTCTGTACCTGTGAATTTCAGATGGTCCTTGCAATTTCTTCCTGCTCCTTAATGTGATGCAATATTCACAATTTAATATGTCACTTTTTGAAAAATGGGCAATGTACAGTTTTAACCGGGAGTTCCAGAATTACCAGAAATTGTGCATCGCTTGAGCTCCAAGCAGCCTCATTATGCAGTCTGTAGAAACTGCTGGATGATTATACTGTGCTTAAAAACCTGATTCTTCTCTCCTTGGCTATGATGGATTTACACCTTTGTAACCCTTCAGTGGGTGCCCTTACTCAACTGTAACAGAGAGCAGAATTGGGCCCTATGACTGCTAAATAAGAGTGAGTAAGCCGATGCTGGCATTTATCAGATAATTGTTTCTGCTTTTCTCTGCCCCCTACATTCTTCAGGTGAGGCATTTACTTTACTTTGTGGCAATTTAGATTACCGTGTAAATGCTGCAAAATGTCATAAAAATTAGAGGCCTGATTCTGATTTCACATACAGCCAGAGAATCAGGTGGTGGGTAACAGGGCCAGTTCTGCCAAACAGAGCTGCTAAAACCATTCACTGATGTAAGCAATAGAGGTGGGCCTCAAACATGTGTCATGAAAATGGTGAGTTGGAGCTCTGCCAGCAGTTTAGCTGGTGGGAAATGGAGCAGGTTAGAAATGGAGAAAGAGAGAAGTCTGGCTGGATTCAAGTCTCTCTGGACCACATCCTCCTCTTACTGATCGCTGTCTCTCATTTAAATCAGTGTAACTCCACTGAAATCAATGGAATTACAAGAGATACTGAATTGGTGTAAGAGGAGAATCAAACCGTCTGTGGCAGATCCTCAGCTGGTGTCAATTGGCATAGCTCCATTGCCTTCAGAGGAGTAATGCTGATTTATTCCCACCAAGGATCTGGCCCTGAGTGGCTTTTTTTTCTCTAATGTGGATGCTTCTACATTTGCAAGAGGCAGGTTGGGGTAGGAGATAGGTTCTAAGGCATTGGTCAGTTACACCTGCGACTGACACAAAGCAAGAGTCTGGAACTGTGCAGCGATGCACAAGTGTTCAATGACATTTTTAAATCCCTCTTCGAGTGAGATAGTCAGTGATAAGGGGGAAGGATAGGAGCTGGAGCACATTTGCCTGATAATGGCTCTGCTCTCTCGCTCTCCTACTTCAAAACACTGCACATTTTGCTAATCAGGTTTTAGGCTGGATGCTGCTTGCCCGAAAGGTAAAGGGAGGGAAATAATAATAGAGTATCTATTTCAATAAAACCATTTACAGTGGGGAGTTGCAGGCAAAATATTCTTTGATAGGGTACATTGTCTCTCGGAGAGGGTTCCAGAGATTAGATTACCATGGAATCCATCATGGGCAGAGAGGGTAAATATGTTAGCAATATGATGGTGGCTTTAGGCAGTTATTCCTCCAGCTGTCGCTAGTGAGGGTAATGCAATTTGGTGCAACTAACTGCAAGATTAATGGAACTGTTCAAATATTTAATCCGATGAAGGCATTACATGAAATGCTGACAGCAGCCTGAATGCTTTCCAGCTTGCCAGGTCTTGTTGTCCAGTGATATTGGGGGGCGGGGGGAATCATATACAGATGTTTATGGAGAAACACGGGGAGAGTCTGTTATTTTTAAAAGTCTCCCAGTTTGTCGTCACAACTTATGGGAGCCAATGCTGCAAGAGGCCATTGAGACTGGGTGCTGGGGCTGGCTTTTTAAAAAAGGGCCTGGATAACTGTATGGCCATTAATTTTATTGGCAGGTAGCAGGCTAAGAAAATTAGCGTAATAAACTCGCATGCTTCCTGCTGCGAGATGACCAAATGGAGGGGTGGGTCGGGAATGAACTTTTGCCCCCATTTCACAATTAGCCAGGTGCATTATTGGAGTGGGAACATTGCAGCTTTTCTGAAGCATGAGGTTTTGGTCACCGCCAGGGGGCATATGTCACCACTAAATGGACTTAACCCACTGTGACCCTAGGCACCTCGATAGTTGCACCCTACCCACTGCTACAATAATATTTGTACAAAATATGCCTTGTGAGGTATCATGTGAAAGCTAGCAGCATGCTGGTTATTAATATCATTGTAAAATGCATGTGTTAATGTTATATGTGAAGTTATGAACCTCCTCTGTATGATGGTGTTAGAACATGTTTAAGACCAGACAGCCTAGCCTAGGTAAAGATGGTAAGCAGGTCTGTGCTAGACAAAGGAATGTGGGTTTACCTCAGTTTTACATAATAGCTATACACAAATCTATTGAGTGAAACCAGAGGGCGTTTTCCTGATCCTGAACTCCAGAGACGAAATTAACATGCTCCTTTACCCTGGAGAGACACTGAAGACTGAATCCCCAGGAGGCCTTCCTGACTGGTAAAACAAAGACAATGCCTTTGAGGATATAAGGAACAGAGGGAGACTCCATCTTTACCCTTTACCTT